>NW_020622381.1:17422406-17739165 GCF_003573695.1 Papaver somniferum
TCGAGTAATGTTGAAGAACCAAGGAGATTAATCATGTGGATGAGAAGCTGCAAAGTTTATTTATTTTGTATTCCATATGTACATGTATTGATAGTTTTATCACTAAAATTGACAAAGGGGGAGATTGTTAGAGCACTGCTCAGTCGAACTCGCAAGCGTTGCTATCTCAAGCTTGTTTTTCAAGTTTAGCTTCCAAAACTATAAGTCTTGATTTCTAGTCTACTTATAGCTAAGTCTCAGACTAGGATAGTAAGTGTAGTTGAGCTCTAGACTCCACGATGTTCATCATGCAAAGACGAAGAACTACTCAAGGAACTGGTGGAACTTCATCGATAAAAAGGTATGTGGAGACTTGAACTTATTTGTCACTCATAAGTCTATCTATTATATCTCCTATCTTGAGACAAAAGTCGTATTGCTATATAAACTTCGATTATACACATTTGCTATCTCGAGCCGAGTTTATCTCGCTTATCTATTTCTCGAAATATGTATTGGTAATCTTTCACTTTCGCCAAGTTCATCTTTACTCATGACGAAAGTCATGTTAATTATTTCAATAACTTGAAAATCGCTTTGATGAAAAATAGTTTGTGAATAACAACTATATAACATCCTATAAGAAAGTTTCAATGATTTTAGAACGTGTAACCAACTTTGGATATAATCATAGTGTGTTTTCACATTTGTGTAAAAGTCCAAAACCGGGAACCCAAAGTATGCGTACCCGTACACGTACTGGCAGAAAGTTCATGTCCGTGAATTTCTGTTGGAGCTCGGAAGTGAAAACAAACTCAATCCGGTTACTTAAGTACGCGTACCCGTTTGCATACTTAAGTAGGTTACTTTCTAAAATCGGTTTGTTCATGAACTACAGCATTTATATAATAAGGAATGCAATATTTGCAAATCGTGGCTATAATGTTCATGAATCGATTCTAGTGAATCAAAACTGATTTTTCTTTGATTGTGTCTTGTATACTTCTATGAGATCTAAGCAATTAAACAACTCTCTAACTAGTTCATTTGAGTCATTTGAACTAGTTATGGTGAAGATGAATAAGGTTGATATGAAAGTGCTCATATGGCTAACCATTGGTTAACTATTGTTGAACCAACTAGGTGTACACGTTTAGGTACGGTTACTCAAATATAAATGAAGTTACATTTCATTTGTGTATAACAAGCTAAGTTCGATCTATCGGTTGAAAGATATTAGCTTGAATCTAATCAGGTTTTCATCTAACGGTGAATATTGAATGCTTTGTTACCAAGGTAACTTAGATTCCAAACCCTGATTTCGAGACTATATAAAGGAGAACTCTAGCAACTGGGAAACCTAATCCCCACACCTCCTGTGTGATACTAGTTGTGTAAACTAGAGTCGATTCTCCATTAACCTTAGGTTTCTCTCGAGACCCTGTAGGTTAACGACTTGAAGACTTCATTGGGATTATGAAGCCAGACCCAACTATTTTCTTTCTAGTTGTGTGATCTGATCTTGTTGTTCTCTCGTGATTGAGTACAATCATGAGGTTGGCTTGATATTTACATCTCCGATAGGAAAGATAGAAAAGTAGTCACAAACACCTTCGTCTCATCGCCTGGGATTCCACAATATCTTGTTTCGCTAGTCGATTAAGATTATTGTGAGGTGATTGATCTTTCTAGGCTTTTCTTCGAGAATATAAGTCCGGTATATCAGTTGGTTCATGTTCACCTTGATTTATCAAAAGACGGAACAAAAACTCTTGGGTATTTCTGTGGGAGACAGATTTATTAAATCCTATAGACTTTTCTGTGTGAGACAAATTTGTTTATCAAGTCTTCGACTTTGGGTCGTAGCAACTCTTAGTTTTGGGTGAGATCAACTAAGAGAATCAAGTGTGTAGTATCTTGTTGGGATCAGAGACGTAAGGAGTGCAACTGTACCTTGGATCAGTGTGAGATTGATTGGGGTTCAACTACAGTTCATACTAATGTTAGTTTGTAATAGGCTAGTATCTGTAGCGGCTTAATACAGCGTGTTTTCAATCTGGACTAGGTCCCGGGGTTTTTCTGCATTTGCGGGTTCCTCGTTAACAAAACTTCTGGTGTTTGTGTTATTTCTTTTCTGCATTATATTTTGTTATATAACTGAAATATCACAGGTTGTGCGTTGAATCGATCAATTTGTAAATTCAACCTTTGGTTGTTGATTGAAATTGATTGATCCTTGAACATTGGTCTTTGGTACCGTTCAAGTGATTTCTATTGTATTCAATCAGGTCGCAAATTCCTATTTGTTTGAGTGAGGATTGAATCGAGAAATTGAGATATAACTCTTTGATATACTTTCGTAAGATTGAGTCTGACTGTCTAGTTGATTCTCTTGAAAGTATATTGGAGTTAGTCCATACAGATTTCTAAGCGAAATATTGGGTGTGGTTGTTAGACCTCCGCTTTTTCAGAATGGTTGGGTCATTTTCTTGAAGATGATTTCTTTGATGTTGGAGAGAGTTAAAATGTATTTTTGTTGCATATAGGGGAAGAGGATACTCTCCTTATATAGATTAGAATTCCAACGGCTCAATTTTTTGAAAAACTAGACGTTAAGGCGAGGTGCAACATGAGTGCACGCAACATATGACTCATCAGCACATTAAATATTATACAATCTGAAGTTGCGGGTTTAGATTTAACTTATGATTATATAATCGGTAGGACAATATAAATATTTGTACTCGATTACAAAGTTGAATGGCATCAGAAAAGTTCGAATTGACAAAAATTGGAAGTTACTCAAATTAACATAACTTCCGATTACATAGTGGCCCCAAAATAAAATTTTGACAAAATCCTTCTATTTTGAATTTTTAAATTATCGTAATCGGAAGTTATGATAACTTATATATCTTCCGATTACAAGTAGCCCCAGATTCAATCTTTGCTAAAATCCATTGGTTTTGAGCGCACGGAGATTACCATAATCCTTAGGTTTTTAAATTTTGGAACTCCAATAATCGGTAGTATATTACATTAACCAATATTCCGATTGTTGTACTCGAGAGTAAATGGAGTTAACTTAACTTCCAATTAAGAGTGTCCCCAAAATGAGATTTTCCCGAAATATTTCATTTATTAAATTTTGAAATTACTATAATCGATAGATAAGATAACTTGCATATCCTCCGATTACAGGTAGCCCCAGATTCAATCTTTGCCAAAATTCATAGGTTTTGAGTGCACATAGACTACCATAATCCTGAGGTTTTCGTATTTTGGAACTCACATAATCAGCAATATGTTAGGTTAACCAATATTCCGATTATTATAATCGGGAGTTGATGGAGTTAACTTACCTCCGATTATTTGAGTTTTTTTAATCAGAGTTTCCTTCAACTCCAATAATCGGTTGTAATTGTTCATTATTATTTACTGATTGTGTGTGTTTTTCGAGGCACGACTTGGTTTTTTTTTCTAAATAGACGTTGGAGTATAAATCTATACAAGGAAACTCATCTCTAAAAACCCATTTGCACCAAACTCTCCACCTCTATTCAATTCAAATTTTAAAACATTCCTCATTTGAACAAAAACATGGTTAATTCTTTTACCCAAGAGGAAGATTGTGCTATGTATAGAGCATGGGTTGGGTAACAACTCATGATCGTAATCACTCGCTTCACAAATCGGAATCCGAAGAACAGTTATGAATCCGTATTTTAATGGTATTTGAGGCGTTAGATAGTAATCGAATTGGAAGATCATCCGATGACATTAAGAGAAGAAAGAAGACGATTGATAAGGAGATTGACAAACTTGAAGATGAAGAACGATTTGTTAGGAACTCTTTTCCTTGGTGGATGTATGAACGACGAGTAAGTACCTTAGGAACTCTGATTCAAATAAACATTAGTTAGTACTAATTTATTACTCATTTGTAATTTCAGAGAAATCTTGCTGATCACCGATATGCGTCCCTCTACGAGAAACGATTTGAACATGAAGGATGTTACAAAATAAAGAGAGACAATTTCTATGGTCACTGGAAGTTATGATCTGTTTTAAGACTTTTAAGTGATTGTGATAGTATGGATTTAGGTGTTTTTAACGTATTTGCAATGTTAAGGTCTGTTGAACTTTATGTAATGCTTAAAATCCTAAAGATTTCGAATTTTGGAACTCATATAATCAGAAGTATATAAAATTAAAAAGCTACCGATTTTTACAATCGGAAGTTACTGAGATTAACTTAGCTTCCGATTACATAATCGGAAGATAAGATAACTTATATTATTAATCTTCCGATTATGGAGTTTTTTTACACAGGTAATGTGTTTTCTGATCCTAGAATAATCGGAAGCAAAAAAAATTTGTTACATCTACCGATCATAGTAGATCCGAAAATAAATTGAATAAATCCCAGAATCAGTAGATTAAAAATATTCATATCTTTCGATTCTGATAAAAAGTGGACAGCTTCTCCAGAATCGGAAGGAATTTTTTAAATTTTATACGCGATTGTAATCTTGTTCTGACAAAATTTTGCAAAATCCCCAGAATCGCGAGATACGTACATAAACTTAACTTCTGATTTGCATCAAAATTCAACAATTTCATTTTTTGTCATGTGATTTGCTTGCGAATCATCGTTAAATGCATAAAGATAACTCGAAAACCATTCATAATCCATAAAACTAACATTCGCAAACCATAAACATAATTTAAGAACTTATAATCCGACTCAAACCTTAAAAACGACATAATACGACACAAACTTTGAAATCCATAAAGTTAACATAACATTGAAAGTTTAGTTCCTCTTTGATTTGACTTTACGACCTCCACGAGATGCACGACCAGCACGACTTGGATTACCATCATTATCACCATCCTGTGCAGCCACATTGGTTTCATCATCGGGGACTTCAGCTTGAGTGCTCGATGAGCCTCGAGATCTTTTAGTTGTCTTTGATGCTGGTTTCTTGCCATTTTCCCCGAACTGAGCTGAATAATCTTCATTGTCAAGGTTATCAATTAACTATTGGTGATATTTTATCTTCTCGATTGACACAGGCTCTCCGGACTTTATGCAGCTAGCGCACCATCTGGACAAAACCTTGAACCTGTTCTGATATTTTTATACATAACATAACATCAAACGGTTATTACTAAGATAATGAGCTGTAATATTAAACGAAAAAACACAACAATACGCACCAATCTATCATAACCTCTTGGGTTCTCTTTGACGATACACTTTTAAGGGTCCGCGGTCGATGTAGTCTTTGCTTTAAGATCACGGTTTACACGAAAATGAGAAACATTCCGGTGTCACTCCGTATATCCTGGAGCATTTTTGAAAAAGTGGGGGTCTAACAACCTCACCCAATGTTTCGTTTAGGAAATCCATACGGAAAAACTCCAATATAATTCCAAGAGAATCAACTAGACAGTCAGACTCAATCAATGGAAATATATCCAAGAGTTGTATCTCTGTTTCACAATGTAATCAGCAAATCAAACAAATAGAAATCCGCGAGCCTTATTATTATGTGACACAACTTGAACGGTACCAAAGACCAATGTTCAAGTGTCAATCAATTTATATTAACAACCAAAGGTTAGATTATCTAATTGATTGAACTACGCACAACCTGTGATATTTTAATTATATAAACAAATATAATGTGGAAAAAAATAACAGACACAAGAATTTTTTTTTTAACGAGGAAACCGCAAATGCGGAAAAGAAATAACAGACAACACACTGTATTAAGCCGCTACAGACACTAGCCTACTCCAAGTAAACTTCGTACTGGAATGCAGTTGAGCCCTAAACAATCTCACACTAATCAAGGTACAGCCGCGTTCCTTACACCTCTGAATCCCAGCAGGACTCTGTGCACTTGATTCCCTTAGCTGATGTCACCCACAACTAAGAGTTGCTACGACCCAAAGTCGGAGACTTGATAAACCAATCCGTCTCACACAGAAAAGTCTATTGAATAGATAAATTTGTCTCCTACAGAAATACCTATGAGTTTTGTTCCATCTTTTGATAAATCAAGGTGAACAGAACCAATTGATACACCAATCTTATATTCCCGAAGAACAACCTAGAAATATCAATCACCTTATAATAATCTTAATCATATAACAGCGAAACAAGATGTTGCGGAATCACAAACGATGAGACGAAGATGTTTGTGACTATTTTTTATCTTGCCTATCGGAGATTAAATCTCGAGCAAATCTTAGAGAAGATAATACTCAATCCGAAAGAAAACAACAAGATCAGAACACGCAACTAGAGAGAAAATAGTTGGGTCTGGCTTCACAATCCCAACGAAGTCTTCAAGTCGTTAACCAACAAGGTTTTGGAAAAACCTAAGGTTAAACGAGAATCGACTCTAGTCGCAACTAGTATCACACAGGAGGTGTGGGGATTAGGTTTCCTAGTTGGTAGAGTTTTCCCTTATATAGTCTTCAAATCAAGGTTTGCAATCAATGCTACCTTGGTAACAAAACATTCAATATTCACTGTTAGATGAAAACCTGATTAGACTCAAGCTAATATCTATCAACTGTTAGATCGAACTTAGCTTGTTACACACAAATGAAAAGTGACTTCATTCAGATATGAGTAACCGTACCTAAACGTGTGCACCTTGTTGGATCAACAATAGTTAACCGAAGTTAGCCATATGAACACTTGCATATCAACCTCATTCATCTTAACCATAACTAGTTCAAATGACTCAAATGAAACTAGTTCTAGAGTTGTTCAATTGTTTATATTCTCATAGAAGTATACAAGACACAATTGAAGCAAAATCGATTTTGATTCACTCGAATCAATTCATGAACATTATAGCCACGGTTTGCAAAAGATTGCATTCCTTAATATATAAATGTATTAGTTCATGAGAAAACCAATTTTAGAACATAACCTACTCAAGTATGCAAAGGGGTAAGCATACCTAAGTGTCCGGACTAAGTTTGGGTTCGCCAGTTGCGAACGGGTACGCATACCTTCCAAACTCAACAGAAATTCCCGGACCTGAACCTCACGCCAGTACGCATACCGGTATGCGTACAAGGTTCCCGGACTTTCACTAAACCAACCAGTACACATACGGGTATGCATAATATGGTTCCCGGACTTGGAATAACATGCAACAGTTTAGCATACAAGTACGCATACTATGTTATATCTAATCATGGTTAATTGTTCTAAACTCCAATTTCAATCATTGAAACATTCTTAGAAGACGACAATAGCTGTCTCACATAAACTATTAGCTTCAAAGCAATTTTCAAGTGATCGAAAATATAAAACATTTCGAGTCTACATCAAATGACTGTCTCACACAAATCATGTAAGATGTTACCAGGCGATTTTCACATGATCATCTTTTGACTTTCATTAAGAATATAATATGAACTTTTTAAAAGCGAAAGCTTACAAACACATATTTCGAGAAATATGTAAGCGAGTTAAACTCAACTCGAAATATCAAATGTGTATAATCGAAATCTATATAGCTCTACGACTTTTGTCTCAAATAGGAGATAAAGTCGATAGACTTTTGAATGATATATGAGTTCAAGTCTCCACATACCTTTTGTTGATGAAGTTACACAAGCTCCCCTTAGTGGTTCTTCGTCTTTAATCGATAAACGTCGTGAAGTATAATGCTCAACTACACTTACTATCCTAATCCGAGACTTAGCTATAAGTAGACTAGAAATCAAAACTTATAGTTTTGGCAACTAAACTTGACAGGCTTGAGATAGCAACGCTTGCGAGTTCGACCGAGCAGTGCTCTAACAATTTTCATCACCTCGGTTGACAGGTCTCCCAGGGTGGATCAAGTACGTCATCCTTCTATCCCAATGGTTAAGAACGGATGGTTTACCTGACTAAACCACCGTGATAGAATCTTTAGAAGACTCGCAATGTTCCACATCCAATGTGAAATTTCCATGCATTTCATCCTTTGGTTTTCATTGTACATAACTGTGTTGTCGCATCACCCTTGATGCATTGTATATCACATATCCTGTGGGGTGACACAATGGTCCAAAATAAAAGGCCAACTCGGACCGACCCGCAATATGTCCACTAGCACGGTCTTCCTTGTACGGATCAAAGCATACGTCTGAAGCCTTCAGCGAGTCCAAAACCTCCCTCATATGAATCAACTGCTGCTCCTTTGTTCTAGAACGGTTGTCATCAAAGATGTACTTTGTTCCTCTAATATTACCTTTCACCCACGTCGGGTTGACTAAGGCCAATTCCAGGATAGGGAAGTGGTCATAGATCCATGTCTATATAGATATGATACCAAGTATTACAAATTGATTCTTCAATTGGAGAAAAAAACATAACTAAGTATGGATTAATATAGTTAATAAAAATACCTGTAGTAGACTCACGTTCCCGACAATTTGGATAGTTCCGAGCCTCGACGCCTTTCTCAACTCTTCCATCAACCACGCATGGCATGTCGTGCCCCAAGAGTGCCCTCTGAATTTATCGAGAGGGTAGTTGTAAAAGGTTGGCGTCGACGCGGTTGCCACTGGCACTGGGGAAAATGACACATCCCAATACACATAGGAGATATGCGGTGTCCGCGTGGTTCACTTGGTCATCAGTTAAAGTTCATTCCTTTTCTTCCTTCAAGGTGCCACTGAACATTTCCATCAGATGACTTATATTGAACTGTCTAGTTCTGTAAGCAGCGCACCTCCTGAACTCAATTTTTGATGTCTCTTCATCCGAACCAAAACACTTCTTAGTTAAAGCATAAAGTTTTTCCCAACTTAACTGCTTTGTGTAGTCATACTTAATAGCTATGCCATGGTCAGCGAGTTTAAGAATCTTCACAACATCATCTGGGGTAATCGTCATTTCCCCAAACGATATATCGAAGGTGTCGGTCTCAGGATACAATATCTCCACAAACGCCGATATAGCCACCCGGTCATGTTCTAACATTGAATTCTCGGTAGCAGTAGACAACCCCGAATTTGTAATAATTTTCTTAGACCTTTCACATTCACTGTGTAAAGGCCAATCCAGCATTTTTGTTGGTGCGGCGGTGGGTTTGAGTAGACGAACCGTATCGGAATGATACTATTAAACACACGGCAAATTAAAAAATATTTAGAATAACCTTAACTTATAACCCTTAATACTATTACGAAGAAAAAGACAATATGTTAATAAAAGGGATACGATTATTACCTCAGTTTCATAGATTTGTTTGACCCAGTAGTCTTTGTATCCAAATAACAATTCTCCTCCATCCGGCGGTAGCCCCAGGATTTCACCTTCTGGGATATTCTTCACCTTCAAGTGTTGTAGGACAAGGTGTTTTGCTTTCTTGGCGATTGGCTTCTTTCCAGCTTCTCATTCTCCTTGCATACCGCTAGGTTGTCCTTCTTCTTGTACTCTAGCTTCTGGTTGAACACTTGGTTCAATTTTTTCTTGTACTTGTGGGGCCCTTGGTTCAATACCTTCTTGAACTTGTGGAGCACTTGGTTCAATACCATTTTGAACTTGTGGAGCACTTGGTTCTACACCTTCTTGAGTTCCTTGTTGAGTTCCATCTTGAGCACTTGAATTTGCTTTAGCACTCCTTTCTCTCCTTACACTAGTTGTCACTTTCTTACGCCCTTCTCTCCTTACACAAGCTGAGACAACTATATCTTGGTCTTTCTTACCTCGCCTATCCCTAAACAACAAAATAAAGGACGATAGGTTTGTAACAATATGTTAACAAACTATACAATCAGAAGTTAATCCAAAAATAAACAACCCGAACTATCATAATCGGAAGACATATTTCAAGATTATCGTCTGAATGCACATAATCAGACGAAAAAGTAGAGCATTTTCTACCAAATATATAACAACCGGAAGCTATACAAATTTATTTTAGACTGAATATGCTTCATTTTGAGTCCAGAAAATGCTTAAGTTTTACAGCCTAAACAATCATAAACAAATAAGCAAATATATTAATCGATTATTTGGTCTTTATAACTTCTAATTCTCTAGTACATTTGGAAGTCAAAAAAACATTTAACTTCCGATTATGGTCAATTTAGGGTTCAGTAAAAAACAACGTTCTATAATCGGTAGGAAACCTATAACTTTATCACCCGAATATGGCCAATGTTCTTGAGGAATGAAGAACACGACCACAATCGGAAGTTAAAAACAAGGGGTAATTTGCGTTACCTCCCCGGACAAGATCGCTAATTTGAGTTACCTCCCCCACAGAGATTAAATTAGCAAAACCTCCTTTCGTTACATATTCCGTCCAAGGCCAGTTAGCTGAGTCACCAGCTATATACAGGTAGCAGAGAAAAAAATTGGTCAACTACCCAAAATATCCTCATCTTCTCTGGTTCATTAAACCGGAAACAAAAACACCCGATCACATAACCACCGCTCACGGTTTCATATTCACTTCCAAATTCATCGAATCCAAAACCAAAATAATCATAGCCATCGCAGCGTCTCTCTTCAATCCCTTACAAACCCCAACTTTGATCCCATATTCTTAACAACGACCATCAACAAATCCTATCAATTCTCCCCCATCTTCTATCTAATTTATCCTCTCCCAGAAAACCCATGTCAAGATCTTCATAACTGCATCGAACAACACCATAAAATAATTAAATTTGTCTGAATCTTCTTCAATTTTTTGCTTTTGACGATCGTAACAGCTTGAGTTTCTTACTTTTTTACTTCTGGGACCTTTGGTTGGTCCTTTAATGTCCATACCATGGCTTCCTGCATAATACAGATCTGCTAATTGTACAAACCTATAAACCTGCACAAACAAATTACAAATAAGAAAAAAAAACAACTTAGATTTCTGGATTCAATTTTTCCAAACCAAATAAATTTTATTAGTGGTAAAAAATAATTTTTATCACTAACTTATCTCTGCTTCTTCCAACTCACAATTGCAGTTGGGAAGTACCTTGCTACATCTCTAACAATTTTTTTCATCTGTTTAATTACAAGCAAATTATATTTTAAAGAAAGACAGGGAGACAAGAGATGATTTTTGGTGTTTAAGACAGAGACTGAGACTCACAGATTCAGACATAAAAGCGCGATCAAGATCGTCAACAATTGGAGAAAGAGTACCGTCATAATCCGAAAACATTACAATTTTTTTTGGATCCCATCAATTATCCACCATCTTCTATCTAATTTATTCTCTCCCTGAAAACCCATGTCAAGATCTTCCTAACTTCATAGAACAATACCATCAATCCATTCAAATTTGTCAGAATCTTCTTCAATTTCCTGCTTTTGACAATGGCAGCTGTTAGAGACATGCTCGGTCGAACTCGCAAGCGTTACTATCTCAAGCTTGTTTGTCAAGTTTAGTTGCCAAAACTATAAGTCTTGATTTCTAGTCTACTTATAGCTAAGTCTCGGATTAGGATAAAAAGTGTAGCTGAGCATTAGACTTCATGACGTTCATCGATTGAAGACGAAGAATTACTAAGGGAAGCTTTTGGAACTTCATCAACAAAAGGTATGTGTAGACTTGAACTCATCTATCACTCAAAATTCTATCTACTCTATCTCCAATTTGAGACAAAAGTCGTATAGCTATATAGATTTCAATTATGCACATTTGATATTTCGAGTTGAGTTTAACTCGCTTACATATTTCTCGAAATATGTGTTGGTAAGCTTTCTCTTTAACCAAGTTCATCTTATATATTCTTGACGAAAGTCAAAAAATGATCATATGAAAATCGCCTTGTAACATCTTACATGATTTGTGTGAGACATTCATTTTATATAGACTTGGAATGTTTCTTATCAATCATTCGATCACTTGAAAATTTCTTTGAAGCTAATAGTTTGTGTGAGACAGCTATTGTCGTCTTCCGAGAATGTTTCAGAGATTGAAATGGAGTTTAGAACAATTGGATATAAGCATAGTATGCGTACTTGAATATATGTAATCCAAGTCCGGGAACCATAGTATGCATACCCGTACGCGTACTGGTTGGTTTAGTGAAAGTCCGGGAACCTTGTACGCATACTGCCGTGAGGTTCAGGTCCGGGAATTTCTGCTGAGTTTAGAAGGTATGCGTACCCGTTCGCATACTGGCGAACCCAAACTTATCTCGGGTACTTAGGTATGCGTACCCGTATGCATGCCTGAGTAAGTTAAGTTCTAAAATAGATTTGTTCATGAACTAATACATTTATATAATAAGGAATGCAATCTTTTGAAAACCGTGGATATAATGTTCATGACTTGATTCGAGTGAATCAAAATCGATTTTGCTTCAATTGTGTCTTGTATACTTCTATGAAAATATAAACAATTGAACAACTCTAGAACTAGTTTCATTTGAGTCATTTGAACTAGTTATGGTTAAGATGAATGAGGTTGATATGAAAGTATTCATATGGCTAACCTTGGTTAACTATTGTTGAGCCAACAAAGGTGTACACGTTTAGGTACGGTTACTCATATCTAAATGAAGTCACTTTTCATTTATATGTAACAAGCTAAGTTCGATCTAACGGTTGAAATATATTAGCTTGAGTCTAATCAGGTTTTCATCTAACGGTGAATATTGAATGCTTTGGTACCAAGGTAGCATTGATTGCAAACTTGATTTGAAGACTATATAAAGGAGAACTTCAGTAACTGGGAAACCTAATCCCCACACGTCTTATGTGATACTAGTTGCGACTAGAGTCGATTTTCCTTTAACCTTAGGTTTTTCATGAAACCCTGTAGGTTAATGACTTGAAGTCTTCATTGGGATTATGAAGCCAGACCCAACTATTTTCTCTATAGTTGCCTATTCTGATCTTGCTCTTTTCTATCGTGATTGAGTACTATCTTCTATAAGATTTTCTCGAGATTTAATCTCCGATAGGCAAGATAAAAAATAGTCACAAACATCTTCGTCTCATTGTTTGTGATTCCACAATATCTTGTTTCGCTTCCATACGATTAAGATTATTGTGAGGTGATTGATTTTTCTAGGTTGTTCTTCGGGAATATAAGTCTGGTATATCAATTGGTTCGTGTTCACTTTTATTTATCAAAATACGGAACAAAACTCATAGGTTTATCTGTGGGAGACAGATTTATCTATTCAATAGACTTTTCTGTGTGAGACAGATTGGTTTATCAAGTCTTCGACTTTGGGCCGTAGCAGCTCTTAGTTATGGGTGAGATCATCTAAGGGAATCAAGTGTGCAGAATCCTGCGAGGGTCTACAGGCGTAAGGAACGCGATTGTACCTTGATCAATGTGAGATTGGTTAGGGCTCAACTACATTCCATTCCGAAGTTAACTTGGAGTAGGCTAGTGTTTGTAGCAGCTTAATACACTGTGGTGTTCAAATCTGGACTAGGTCCCGGGGTTTTTCTGCATTTGCGGTTTCCTCGTTAACAAAACTTCTGGTGTATGTGTTATTTCTTTTTCGTATTATATTTGTTTATATAACTGAAATATCATAGGTTGTGCGTAAGTTGAATCAATTGTGAATCCAACCTTCGGTTGTTAATTAAATTGATTGACACTTGGATATAGGTTTTTGATATCGTCCAAGTTATTTCTTATATTCAATTGGGCTCGCAAATTCCTATTTGTTTGATTGCATATTGAATTGAGAAATAGAGATATAACTCTTTGATATACTTTTCTTAAGATTGAGTCTGACTGTCTAGTTGATTCTCTTGGAAGTATATTGGAGTTAGTCCATACAGATTCCTAAGAGAAATATTGGGTGTGGTTGTTAGACCCCCGCTTTTTCAATTGGCATCAGAGCAGGCAAACACGTTTAAGACCTTATAAGTTTGTGTTTGTAGCGATCTGACTCTATGGACAGAAGTGCTATCTCTGATAAACACATCACTAGAGACAAAAGTTCTGTTTCGGTAAAATCTATTAAGGAGAGAGATTTGTCTACCTCGAATATAGATGAACATTATTGTTCCGACGAAACATGATTGCACTGATAAGTGTTTTCCCGATTACCTTTGAAACGAGACTAACTCTGTTGAAGAAAGGGATGCAACCAAAAAGATTAAACTAATTCTAAATCTTGTTAGAATCTAGGCTGATAGAATCAATCGGTTGAAAAACAATGTCAATGCACTTATTGGTATAGTAAAAGATCGTGACTCTAATTTAAAGGCTCTTAGCGAGGAAAGCAACAAAGTTTTCTCCTCACTCGAGGTAAAACTCAAAAAGGATGCCTTGGAAATTGAACATCTTTTGAGTAAACTCTCTATTCGAGGATGTTTTAAAGAGTCCACTATACCAATCGCTTTTGTCTCAGCTGAAGCTAAATCTCAATCTGTTCCGATTAGAAATGATGTACTTGTATCTTCCTCTAATAAAGGAAACTTCACATCACTCGTAAGAAATAAATCTCCAAACAATGTTGTTAACTCTGTTCACTCTGATCACTCAGGTGATCGGAAGGTGTGTCTCTTTTGTGATTCAGAAGGACATGTTGAACGAAAAAGCAAATCTAGGTTGAATGACAAATCTATTGTTCAACTTCAAAACACCTTAGATTTAATTCTCAAAGGTGTAACTGACATTCGTATGTCTAAACCAATTGGTCTTAGTACTCATCCTGTGATTTCTTCCAGGAAAGTCAGTTCAATTTGCTCAACGAATGATCAGACAAATTATAACTCTAATACAATTTGGTCAAGGAGATTTTAGAAAGGTCCCTCTCAACCTAATAGGAAGAATGATGTCCAAGATGTGAAAAAGGTTCCTTTAGATGGAAACAATAGTGGAGATATGAAGGACAACCTTAATCTAATAATTGAAGATACAAGGATCTTATCAACAGACTGTCAAAATCCTCCACACAATCTTCTTCTGGTAAGGACTCTAACTTAGTCTCATATTTTGATGACAACAAGTTTTATGATAAATTTTCACATCAAAAAGGATTTTCTCCTAGAATTGGAAGAAAGAAAAGACTCAATCGTGAACACCATTAATTTAATGAGCTTAAGGCTCATACTTGTGCTAATTAATCACAAGGGTTGAATGTTTACTCATAAAATCCTGTTGAGTAAGATGTGCTAATAATCGGGTATACTTTCGGAGAAAAGCTTTCTGACTAGTTGAGTTATATTCTTATCGTCCATAGCTGAATTGTCCACAGACAGCCGTGCCTAAGTATTGGTTGTGTCTCAAGAATCTCTTCGTTTTTTTTGTTTGAAGAAGTTTTGTTGCAACTATGTTTCCTGCTACTCTTGTGCTCTAAATTAGTTCTCTATGGAGATATAAAATTTATTGAGCCAAATTTCTGTGAAAGAAAATCTTCACGTAGCAAAATTTTATTGTTGAGACTTAAAGTTTGCTCTGTGTTAGTTGGTTTTTCTATTTGGGTTCGAATTATGTTCGTACGGGTACCCATGACTTACTTGTCACGAACAATTTTTAGAAACCCTAAAAGTTGCCTTCCCTAAGAAACCATTTAAATACCAAACCTATTGAGTCACGTACGCATACTCTAGGCTTTTGTGGTTTTGTCAAGAATGTCTTCTCCTTCTCGCACTGGTTTTGCAAAAGGTTTTCTTGATAAAGGTATTGGTTTCGAGTCCAAAGGGAGGAAGAAAAGAACCCTAGCAGAAGATGATGATCAACACCTTAATGCCTCATGCTACTATGCATATACTCATCAAGATGTTGAGAATGAGGATATGGTTTCTGCTGAAGTGGTTCATGACTTTCTTAAATACTTTGAGGAAGCAAAACTGCAACTCGTTGATACTATGAAGGGTCTTGATGTGTTAAGAACTAAGTTGAAAAAGGTTAATTCAGACCTTGTTCTCATGAAGACACATGTTAAAGATCTTCTCAATGAGGATATCTTCTCTGAAGAAGCAGTGGATGTTGTCGATCACAAGCTCAAAGGACTCAAGACTCGTGAGGATTCCGGAAATGATTGATTTCCGTTCGTGATCGATTTTTTTGGTCTAGGAGTTATTGTTTATTGTCTTTATTTGTCTATGAAAATTCTTATGAGAATTTATTCTTGTGTTTTAAGAAGGATAACTAGGGTTTGGAATAACAATTATTGTGAGTATATATAGCTATTTCCAACGTTTTTCATCTTGCAATGTTTATGGATTTATTTATTTAAATTCTAAAGTTTATTCGGAAGATGATTTTTGCAGTATTAATCTTTATGATTTTATATATTGCAACTTGTTATGAGATATGTTTATTTGCTTCCGTGAACTAGGATTGTCCCATATTTGCTCAAAAGTTAAGTCTATCATATGTCTTTATTGATAAAAGATAGAATGAACTTTTGACAACAAAAGTTAAGCCTATTATGTCATTATGCGAATATTGATGGAAGATAGGATGAACTTTTATCTACAAAGATTAAGTCAATTATACGTCTCTATGCAAATATTGATGAAAAATAGAATGAATCTTTGTATATTCCGCAGTATTGGTCTTTCTGATCTATATCTTTGTGTAAATACTGTGCGGCTCCATAAGTTCTCTTGTGTTGAGCATTATTAAATTAATCATGGGTTATCTTGTGGTTAATTTAATTGAGTATTTTGGATGCAAATTCATGTTTCACGTGATTTGTTAATGTCTAAAGAAATCCTTCTTTTATTGTGAAAGTAAGGTCACTCTTGTAGTTCTTTCGGGAATGACATTTTATGGGGAAAGTTCTTAATTGAACTTGTGTTTAATTGCCAAATCTTTGTGGGGAGTGCGGCTGTGGAATATTGTAGGAGTTTTCTTATATCTCTATAAACTCCTTGATGAATACACTAGTTTCGTCTATGTGAAATCATCGAAACAAAGTTGATAGGTTCTCTTTTGGTCATGAAGTATCTCTATGGAAATTTCATTAGGATCCCACTAGTTTTCGTACCTTTGCCAATTTATATTGACAAAAAGGGGGTGAATTAATGTGTAGTTCACACTACAAATACATATGGTTTACGGATCATTATGTAAGGGGGAGTGGTTTTCATGTGAGATGAAGTATTGACTAAGGAGGGGTGATACATATCACCATAGTTGTAACGACACTTAAGCCCATCAACGCTATTAGACCAGTCAAGAGACGTTTATCCGCTAATAACTCGATTAGTTTTTATAGATTTAAATTATTAAAAAATAATCTAACAGTAGTTTAGAATCGAAATTAGTATCGTCAGATAGATCTCTAAAAGTTAGTCGAAATGGACTGCTCGAACGTGTCATTGAGATACCATATGAAGAAGTTTTATCAATTTGTTTGCGGAGGTAAAAAAATCGTAATTCGGATCTTATCCTTGTGGCTTCCCTTATCCAGAGCGCTGGGTGTCTCGGTGATTTTGATCGACCTTATCCCCAGAGCCACCGAGAAGAATTCATATTCTTCTTTTCTTCTCTTCTTTTCTTCTTTTCCTGCTCTTCTTCTCTGTTCTTCTTCCCTGCTAAATTTTTGTGTGATTCGATCGAGAAAATTATTTGATGTTGTAGTACAAACGATAATGAAGATGGTGTGGTTCTGATTTAGGAAGAAGAAAAATTGAAGATTGTTACAGATTCGGGATAAGTTTGAGAAGATCGAAATTAGGGTTTGGAAAGAAATTGAAAGGTGAACTGGGTCTTTAATGGATGAAGAGAAGAGGGGTTGTTGTTGATTTGATGAGATGACGCTATTCTGATGACAAATAGAAAACATGTAACTTAGGGTTTTATCAATTCGGGAGTTTATTGTTTGATTTGATTGGTTGGTCGAATTATTATGATGGGTTTGTGTTTGATTGAGGTCTATATGATTCTATAGGATTTAATTTTAGTTTCATTAAGATAATTGAGTTTCAAATTAGGGTTTTGATAAATTGAAGTTGAGAATTAGGTTTGCTGAGATGAGAATTACTGATGAAGAAGAATTGGGAATCGGGTCTGTGGATGAATGAATTGGAATCCAAGTGAAGGGTTTGTGTGAATTAGAGGAACAAGTTTGTGATAGAGATTATGTAGAGGAGTATTGTGTAGTGGTTTTGGTACTGTTAATGAAGGGTATGTCTGTGAGTGAAGATGAATTAGATAGTAGATTCATAAGTGGTGGTTTGCAGTGCCAGTTGAGGTGGAGGTGAGTTTGGAACTGGAGTTGTTGAAGTTGCAAGAAAGATATTGATGATGTTGTTATTGCAGAAATGAAGATAGGAATTATGGCTGGATATTGAGTTGCCTGTTCTTTGATGTACTATTCATGAATTTGTCTGTATGTTGGTGAGTGCAAATGGTTGGAGGTTCATGGATCAATTGCTGATGACTAGCACAATGAAGGAAGATGATGGTGTCGAACAGAATTGGGTGGTAGCAGCTCCTGGTTGATGAAGTGATGAAGATAAGTTACAATGAGCCAGTGGAGAGATTGGAACTGATGTATCTTTGCATGAATTTGATACAACTTGGAGCTGAACTCCAAGTGGTGCTGCTGAACTGAGATTAAGATGAATATAGATAAGAAGTGGATTTATTGCTTGGAACTAGAACTACAAGAGTAATCTGGTGATAGTTAGATGTGTGTTTAGGTGCAGATGAAGTGTGGGGTAGAATTCTGGTGGTATTGTTGCTGCTGCGGGAGTTGTTGCAATTACAGGTTGATGTGGAGTGTTGAACAATTTGTAATGAAAATAACATTGATGTTGAGAATGGATTGGATATGCAGTATAAAGTTGGGTTTAGACTGCAGCTGTGAGTGATGGTGTTGGGTTCGTATGTCAATGCAGGGGGAATATGAGCTGAGATGTTTGTAAATGTAGAATTGGTGGTTGTATCTGATGGAGCAGTAATGGTTTTGATTGAGAGATGGGAGTAGTCTTGGTTAAGTTGTAGAGTTGAAATTGAAGTTAGAAATGATGTGTTGTGTGTAATTGATTTGTTTATAGTTTTGAGTTTCTTTTCTTTTCAGTCAGATTTATATCTGATTTGTTCGACCCGACTTAGATTATCTGACCGAGTTGGATCGGTGTTAACTCACCGAGTTACCATGGCTTGTCTTGAGTTGACTCAGTTGACCGACTCAGGGACCTGACCAGTTGACCTTTGACCTAGACTTAGGCTGTTAGTTGACCTCCCTGACCTGACGTCGACTGTTGGAGACTGTCTGTTGACCCAGCTGAACCAGGCCTTGGATTATTGGGCTGGTTTAGTGGACTTGGACTTAGAGTCAATTATCCTATTGAACATGAATTGGACCCTTATGGTCCGAATTGCCTTTTGGTTCCTTCTACAAAGTTGTACATATTCATAAGACATGTCTACTGGACTATAGAACCAACCTAATTGTATTAGTAAACCTTTAGATGTGCTAAAGATAGATAATGAAAGGTGTAAAACCATAAATGTGCATAGAACCATTAAATAGTTCACTTAGTCTATAGATTTGCATAAGATTATGATATGAGCCTTGTGTGAGCCTTTTAGCTAATTTCTTAGTGTGCTTGTGTGATAACAGTTACTCTTTATTAACAGCGATCGATTCAAAGGATAAACCAGTGGATGGTGGATTTCGAGGTAGGCATGGCTAGTCATCTAAATAGGTGGGAACTCTGTAACCTTCTTGTAATCATTAAGATTTCATATATTCTGCGAGCATGATTAGTCTTTACTACTCCGTGAGCATGGTAGTGTATACTTTGATTTACTATTCCTGTATCTTGAGTATGACGTATATGTTGCATCTGTATGTACGGTGTTGCTATGATGTGTTGTGTTGATATGCATTGTGAGATTTCCCTGCGAGGAATGTTTGTGTTCCCCACGACTCTTAGCTAATTAAGTAAGGCGGTAATTCATCCGTCGACAATATTATTTAGTAGGGCGGTAATTCATCCGTTTAAATATTATTATAACTATTTCGTTAGTAGGGCGGTAATTCATCCGTTATAATATTATGCTTATTAATATAGTAGGGCGGTAACTCATAAGTTTGAATATTACAGTAGTAGGGCGGTAATTCATCCGTTATGATATTATATATACTATTTTATTTGAGGGAAATCACTCGTGTGAATATTATACTTGTTTGTCTAACTTTCTGATCTTGATGGTAATATTCTGAATCATGGTTTGTATGAGCACTCTGTGTGGGCAATGTTATTATTATTGATTAAGGTTGCTTTCGCGTCGTCTTCTCCAATGAGTTTGGAGAGGTTAGAGTGACACTTGCTTCGTAATGCATAAATTTTTGTATGATTAGTTTATTCTTGTTTTCTTTCAATTTATATTCTTTAGTACTGTGGAGCATGTTAGTGGTTACTTGAGAGTAATATGTTTCCATTGGGCACCCCTTTGGGATGATGTGTTCACTTGTTCCCACTTCAGTTTCAGTTTTCCAAAGACATGGTTTACTTGAAGACATCCGCTTCCGTAGTTTAAACCGATATTCAATTAAGAACGTCTCTTGTATCTTTCATATATATGAATTCTTGTTGTTTTGTAAAACAATACACATATATACTAATATCTTTTGAGAGTTTCATCTATAAAGTATCAGAGAGCTTCGGAATTAGTTTTGTTTTACTTTATGTAATTATGTTCCTTAAGACCAATGATCTAGATGTTGTTACTTCAGGATTAGGCTATAATCCTATTGGCTAAGCAGGTTTAAGATTAGGGGTGTGACAATAGTATTGTTATCAAAGTTGTGATACAATTGTACTTTGATGTTGTGTAATAATACTATGACACTATATAACAATGATTGAGAGCAATTGTTTTCTCATTGTTATAGCTACGGATCTTCAACAACGATGATGCTGAGTTGAACACGTTCAGAATCACTGGAATACTTGGAAGTGACGAAGATTTCAAGTAGTGTTGAAGAACCAAGGAAATCAAACATTTGGATTGAGAGATACAAAGTTTATTTATTTTGTAATCCATATATATTGATAGTTTTGTCACTAAAATTGACAAAGGGAGAGATTTTTAGAGCACTGCTCGGTCGAACTCGCAAGCATTGCTATCTCAAGCTTGTTTGTCAAGTTTAATTACCAAAACTATAAGTCTTGATTTCTAGTCTACTTATAGCTAAGTCTCGGATTAAGATAGAAAGTGTAGTTGAGCATTACACTTCACGACGTTCATCGATTGAAGACGAAGAACTACTAAGGGGAGCTTGAGGAACTTCATCAACAAAAGGTATGTTGAGACTTGAACTCATCTATCACTCAAAAGTATATCTACTCTATCTCCAATTTGAAACAAAAGTCGTGTAGCTATATAGACTTTAATTATGCACATTTGATATTTCGAGATGAGTTTAACTCGCTTACATATTTCTCGAAATATGTGTTGGTAAGATTTCGCTTTAACCAAGTTCATCTTATATTCTTGACGAAAGTCAAAAGATAATCATGTGAAAATCGCCTGGTAACATCTTACATGATTTGTGTGAGACAGTCATTTGATGTAGACTCGGAGTGTTTCGTATTGATCATTCGATCACTTGAAAATTGCTTTGAAGCTAATAGTTTGTGTGAGATAGCTATTGTCGTCTTCCGAGAATGTTTCAATGATTGAAATGGAGTTTAGAACAATTGGATATAAGCATAGTATGCGTACTTGCATATATGTAATCCAAGTCCGGGAACCATAGTATGCATACCCGTATGCGTACTGGTTGGTTTAGTCAAAGTCCGGGAACCTTGTACGCATACCGGTATGCGTACTGGCGTGAGGTTCAGGTTCGGGAATTTCTGCTGAGTTTGGAAGGTATGCGTGCCCATTCGCATACTGGCGAACCCAAACTTAGTACGGGTACTTAGGTATGCGTACCCGTATGCATACCTGAGTAAGTTAAGTTCTAAAGTCGATTTGTTCATGAACTAATACATTTATATAATAAGGAATGCAATCTTTTGAAAACCGTGGATATAATGTTCATGACTTGATTCGAGTGAATCAAAATCGATTTTGCTTCAGTTGTGTCTTGTATACTTATATGAGAATATAAACAATTGAACAACTCTAGAACTAGTTTCATTTGAGTCATTTGAACTAGTTATGGTTAAGATGGATGAGGTTGATATGAAAGTGTTCATATGGGTAACTTCGGTTAACTACTGTTGAGCCAACAAAGGTGTACACGTTTAGGTACGCTTGCTCATATCTAAATGAAGTCACTTTTCATTTGTGTGTAACAATCTAAGTTCGATCTAATGGTTGAAAGATATTAGCTTGAGTCAAATCAGGTTTTCATTTAACGATGAATATTGAATGTTTGTTACCGAGGTAGTATTGATTGCAAACCCTGATTTGAAAACTATATAAAGGAGAACTCTATCAACTGGGAAACCTAATCCCCACACCTCTTGTGTGATACATGTTGCGACTAGAGTCGATTCTCCTTTAACCTTAGGTTTTTCACGAAACCCTGTAGGTTAACGACTTGAATACTTCATTGGGATTGTGAAGCTAGACCCAACTATTTTCTCTGTAGTTGCGTGTTCTGATCTTGTTGTTTCTATCGTGATTGAGTACTATCTTCTCTAATATTTGCTCGAGATTTAATCTCCGATAGGCAAGATAAAAAATAGTCACAAACATCTTCGTCTTATCGTTTGTGATTCCACAATATCTTGTTTCGCTACCATATGATTAAGATTATTGTGAGGTGATTGATATTTCTAGGATGTTCTTCGGGAATATAAGTCTGGTATATCAATTGGTTCCTGTTCACCTTGATTTATCAAAAGATGGAACAAAACTCATAGATTTATCCGTGGGAGACAGATTTATCTATTCAATAGACTTTTCTGTGTGAGACAGATTGGTTTATCAAGTCTTCGACTTTGGGTCGTATCAACTCTTAGTTGTGGGGTGAGATCAGCTAAGGGAATCAAGTGCGCAGAATCCGGCGTGGTTCCAGAGGCGTAAGGAACGCGACTTTACCTTGATCAGTGTGAGATTGGTTAGGGCTCAACTATATTTCATTCTGAAGTTAATGATCGCTGTCGTATGTGTCAAAAATAAATTACTTTCTTACTACTCAAAATATAAAAATATAGCAAGGGCAAGAAAGGATCGTTCCCACAGAAGAGGTCTTGGTTGTCTATATGTGTTGGTATCTTAAGCAAACAAAGGGGGATATTATGATTTTTATAGAAGTAAAATAAACTAAAAGCAAAACAAGGAAATAAAACACGCAAATCAAGATGTAAAGATATTGGTTAAATATTCGTTTTCATTCACAATCATGTTCTTGTGATAATAACTAGAATTGATTAATTGATCTCTCATTATCAAAAGCCCTAGGATACCTAGTCATTAGAATATCCCGCAATTTCCTGATTTCATCACACATACATGTAAAACGATGCAAGTATGAATTCTACCAAAAGAATAACCTAACGCCTTGCGCTAATCAAGTTCAATTCCCATGGAGTATTAAGATTCATGAAATTAGGCTAATCAATGCAATTGAAATACATTGCACAAACAATTCGAACAAAGGTCATGGTTCACATATGATTACAAGGATATATCACTATAAACTATAACCATATTTATGCTACTTGTGTTCAAGAATATCGCTCGATGATAAACCCTAAACTAGCAATAGATGTGATTATAAGTTCTACCAATTTGCAACTTGACAAAACAAACAATCAATCATGTTGTAATACGTCAATCATACAACTATATTTTCAGAAAACCATGAACGATAAATATGAGACAAAACTAATATATTGAATCAAAGAACCATGTTATGTGAAATCCAACAAATCCATAACCATAATAAAATTCTAGCTCATGTTCATGGAGTTCATAACAAGAAGAAAAAGAAAAACTTTCATATTTCTAAACCCTAGAACAAAAGTAGAGGTAAAAGATATCCTCTCTCCGGTTGTGGCATGAATAGACTTATATATACTTTTCTCCTATGTGAATAGGTTTTCCAAAATATTAGAATTCCAAATCCCGGCCAAGGCCTGACCAGCTCCACCAAATTCACGTTCCAGCCCAATACACGCCCATAATGTCATTTAGAAGATGGAAAATTTGTCATTTGGTCCTAGGCCCATATAAGATGTTATAATAGGGTCCAACCGGGAAACAAACTTAATCTAGGGTCCATAGTTGTTTTAAACAAGTAAAAGACATGACTACCCATCATAATAGCACGTGTGGCGCGGCGATAACAAAATTTAGAACACGCTCAAAAAGAAGAGAGATAAAATATGCAAAAGAATAGCTTTCCTCCATCTTTTTTCTCCCACTTCTCCCGAGATTTCAATGAGATCGATGGAGTTTGGTTGCAGTGTAAAAACTGGATTTCGATCTCTCGTAAAAACTATATCTCGATCTCTCGTCTTTTGCTCCCTAAATTAACGAAAGAATGTAGTTGAGTTTAAGTTGGATCTCTCCTGTCAGATTAGTCTCTCCATCTTTCATTTTCTTTCAATCTTTTAGATTTTAGATAACAGGTAGTGGCGGTGGTGTTGGCGGCGGTGAAGGCGTTGGAATTGAAGATTTGTATATATGTTTAATTCGTATAATTTTTCTCCTTCTTTGTCTTCTTTGTCTTCTGTTCTTTTTTGTTTTGTTTTAATCATGGTGTAGATTTTGGTTGCTAGTGTACCAGCAATTGTTGATATAAGAAAAATAAAGTTAGTTATACAATCCTAGAGTATATATATGTTGTACTAATAAATTATCTAGGTCGGTTTTGACATTATCAACTCTCGGTACGTATTAGCCATACTGAAAAAAAATTGACACTAGAAACTTTCGGTACATATTTTCCATACTGAAAAGTATTGGCTAAACTTTCAGTACATACTAGCTATACTGAAAATTTTGCTATCATTAACCTTCAGTACATATTGGTTGCACCAAAGAGATTAGGTCGGTTTTGACATTTTCAATTGCCAGTACAAATGTTCGCCGGGGAATAAATTCCTAGGTCATTTTAATTGATTTAGACATTAGGATCAATATTGATACTGAAAAAATTTACATAAATTTGTTGGGTTTTTCATTAAGTTAGATAGACAACGATTAACCGACACACACATCAGTTACAATTACATCCTCTTTTCTTAAAAGTGAAAATAAAATTACATGAGACCATTGAACCCTGAACCAATGATCCATCACTTATAAAATAGACTAAGATAGTACAAATCACATGTTGTAGAAATTGAATTAATACAATTAAGAATATACTCGGAGACCTCTCACAAATACATGAAATTTGAAGGATTCAGGTGTATTCTTCATTAATGGATCATGAATCCCCAAAAGGATATTATCGCAGGCACAAGTATAGCAACTCTATGTTCAGGACTTGAATGTTTGTTGAACATCACCCTGAGCTTATGTTCAACAACAGAGATTGCAGAGGCACACAATATCGATGAACTGAACATTACCACCGCGCATCAAACCTAACTCTGCGGGTGAAAAGAACAACATGTTATATATCTAAATAATAGTACAACAACAAGCCAATCATTTTAGATTGCCAGCTACATAAGAATGATAAAATGCTATCAAATTAAAAAGTACATCCTAACAAACTGCAATTTCCTATATATATGGGTTAAAATCGAAACAGAAGCACACACGCACAGTGTTTGGTCACTGATTTATATTGAGCGCAACGTTTATACACCGAGAAATAACACAGTACATCATTTATACACTGACAAAATAACACAATACATCGTTTATACACTACTTTTATTTGGAGTGCAGAGTTTATACACTGTCCAAGAATAGATACAATCCTAAAATGTCAAAAGCCTACATAGTACATATAAATTTCATGGCAAAACTTGTACCTGCCAATCTATGTGGTCCTCAATACCATCACAACGTTGTGCCCATCCATCCACAATGACCGGATAAGCTTCCTTCCGCCGCAGAACAGATGCAAAGAACTACTGCCAAACAATGGTGTTACACTAATTTATTAGAGTACATACCTGTTGCACCTCAAGTACATACCCGCTGCACTGACTACAAATAAACGTAAAACAAAAATCAAAGTGAAGTACACTTTAATTTGAATTACACTATCTACAAAAAGTCAAGAAATGACAAAATATACTAATTTTTTGGTGGCAGTCATTGTCCAGACAGTTTAATCATCTAAAGGAAGTGTAAAATACCAAACCTGAAACAATCGATCAAGAATAGCTTGTTAACCCGTAGTTCCAAATCGACCTGCTCTGCCAGCCTGCGAAGAGAAATATATACTTAGTTAACAAAATTTCTTGTTTACAGAGGGGGTGCTGCCTCTCAATCTTGCTTGGTTACTTTGCAGAAGAATACATTACAATTACAATTAATAAAAAATTACAGAAAATCAAGTTTAGCACTGCACTGCTAAATTATATACAAAAAATATGGGTTCACTTAGAATCAAACTCACCATGGCACCATCTGACAACATTTTCTGCAAGTAAAAAGATGCAGATATGTACATACAGAAACTTGATTCCCCCGATAGCCTACAACCCATCAAAATCCCCTTCAAACTCCAACCTTCACATAAATTTCAAAGATGATAGACACTATATTCCATCAAAATCACTACTATTCTATTCTGGTAAAAAATGCGTACATAATAAACGCACTTTGTGGAACTGAGAGTACATAAGAAACGTACTCCCAAAAAAGAAACAATATTAGCATCAAAGCTCAAAAAAATTCCCTCTCTATTACAGCACATTATATTATTATCAAAACTACAGATGCTAAAACAACATTAAGCATCTCCGTTTGAAAACCGTAGTAGTTATATCAAGTTGTTCGCCGTCAAGCCCCTCACATATAAGTTATTGCCAGGAGGGAATCTACATCTAGTAAGCAAAAAAATGGAATATACACACTCAACGATGATAAATAAATAATCAGCACCATCACTCGAATATGCACCATTTCTCGACTACCAAAACCTAAAAAATGCAAGTCATTCACAGTAAATCAAATCCTAAGCACTCAAGATTAAGATAAATTTACGGTCTGCTTATAATTCCTTAATCACAAATCTACAAACATTAAACCGTATCCAAACAAAGAGTAACTATAATCCTGCATAGCCGTGCTCAGTCTATAAAAACTGTACTCAATTTTTATGACAGTACACCAAATATACACCCAATTCATTTCTCTTTTTTTTTTTTACTGAAAGGCCTCAATTCATTCTTTATACATCAATAAATAACATTCCAGATAAGCATTTCAAGCTTGTATCCTTGAATAACCCCAATCCATGACTATATTACTAAGTAATTTAAACAATTTTCGATCTCAAATTAACATATCAAATTTTCCCATAACGTATTTAATAGCCAAAATATCATACCAAACAGATCGTCAAAAATACATCGAATCAATTTACGGATAAGCAATCAAACATCCAAAATTTGATTACTAATAAACTGTAACTAGTAGATCTAATCCAACACATCATTCCAATTTAAGCAAGATCATACCAATTGATGCAATTGCCACAAATAAAAAACTCAGATCTGAAAATAATATCTCAAAACCATAATAAAAAAATGAAAATAAGACTAAATTGAGCATCTCACCATTTTTTGGGGTTGTTGGAATAATCAATCGAAGGAGATAAAGAAGATTAAATCCAGGTCACTAAATCTTAAGTGTAAAAACTGATCTGTCGATCAAAGACCTAGCAAGAATCTTCATCGCCAGTCGCCAGAGCTCTTCAAACCGAGAGAGAAAATGAAAATAAATGAATTAGGACTGGTTCCACCATAAATATATATTATGGGGTTTTTCGGTATTTTGGACGCTCCAATTTCCTAGCACACGTGTGGCAGGACCTGTGAATAAAAACTTGGGTCCAAAATTCTTTTCTGTTTTTATTATGGACCGACGGTTAACAGGCTCTTAACGGTGGACCTGCCATTAACTAGGCCCATAATAATAGTACCTATTGGTAATTCCTACTTAGAAGATTACTAAACCCGTTAGTCTCAAGGAACTGACAAACTAATTCAGTTTTAACACCACAAACCAACAACTCCAGATTCTGTAGCTGCTTCACTTGCACAACTCACTGCAATCTCTGCTCAAATATTCTCTGTACTCCTTCCTTAACTTCTGCAACAGCACCATCTCAGTTCCACTTGCACTCCCAGCTACAGTAGCATCAGTAGCCATCTATTTGAGCCATCTGCATCTCAATCAACCTGCAATGTTCTCCTAGCATTCATCAACACACTCAAGTCCCATTTCAATTCAGCTGCACCTGACATTCATCTATAAGTCTGGTACCACCATCTTTCCGCAACTTCCATCCAAACAATCCAAAGACCCTGGTTAGCAGCACAATCTCAGGAGCATAACTTGAATCAAGCTCAAAGCCAATCTTCAAATCCACCAGCACACCACCATCTGCACCATTTGATCTTCAGTTCCACAACTACCAGAAACTGCTCCATTCACCATACTGCAACTGCTCAGACTCCAGGCTTCTTAGCTTCCCTGTATCTCCAGTGTTGTAGCTTCTCCATTCTCCCATTCTAGAAACAGAAACCTTTGTTAGTTCAACTCATTCCCCGTCTTCAGTGCAAATCCACCTCAGCCATCACAGTTGCAAGACCCGTCACCTGCAAATGCAACTGCAACAAGCTAATTCTGTAGCTTCTAAATTGAGCCGTAATTCTTCATTCCCTGTACAGCAGCAGTGCCATTCTCTTGCAATTACCTGTGCACAACCTCAGCTCAGTTTAACTCAATCCAGTCACCTTCTTCACTAGAAATTCCAGTTCACTTGGCTTGCAGTAACACATTCATTTACACTGACTCATCCTGCAACACAGCCATATAATTTCAGCACTTCCATTTGTTCCCTGTATTGCATTCACCATACGCAGCTCATGAACCATCACCATTTCAACTGCATTATCTTCTCAGCACTAACTCAGACCCATTAGCTCAATCAAAAGCATCCATTCAACCACCTGAGCCACCATGAGCTCAAACCCATTCACCAGATGCGAATCCGATTCATACCCATCTCTGCAATCCAGACATACAAACAAAAGCAACTAATTTCTCATCCTTGTTCATCACCGATGTCTCAGTAGCAAATCCATCATCAACTACACCCATTTCTCTTTTAAACTTTGAATCAAACCCACAATTGAACTCAAGCCAACTCTATTCATCAACACAACTGTTAATTGCTTCATTACAGAGCTTCAATTTCTCCCCCATCAATCGAGAGCAGCAGCAAAATCTATGGAAACCATAACTCTGAATCGAACTCGAGCTCCATTTCCTTCTCAGCTTATCAACAACAACACCAACAGAACCAAAGCCTCTCTCAAACTCTTCAATTTCTTCTTTTAATGGCTGGAGTTCTTCCTTAATTTCTTCTTCATTAAACATCACCATTTCCTGAATCGACTGCACTTTAATCTTCATTAACTGCGCAGCTCAAGACCCCTTCGAATTCTCTGAGTTTCTGCTCTTGATTTCTTTTTATCTATTTCGGAGTAACAACAGCAGCAGCCGTTGCTTTTTCTACTTCTCAATTTCAGGGCAGTGTAATACAGTAAAAACTCCATATATTCATACTCCATATATTAATAGCCTCTATATATTAATAAAAAAATTGGTTTCAACTTGTAAAATCATATATAAATTCACCTCCATATATTAATAATCTCTATATATTAATAATTTTGTTAGGTCCCAAGTGTATTAATATATGGAGTTTTTACTGACAATGATTGACAGACAAAAGAGAACTCTCGATTTAGGGTTGTGTAGGCTAGTGGATATTGCCACCCTAGTGAGGTAGATAAGGGCCAACCAATAATTTCCTTAGATACCTGCTCATTATATAAGGGCCACCAAGGTCTGCCCCTTGCTTCTCTAGACTAAGCTGCAGTGGTTGTCCATATCGTCGGCTTGGCTCCTCTCCGCTCTCAATAGAAATTGCATATGAAATGACCCTTTTTCCCTTTACACTCCAAATAGATGTTTTCTCCTTCTTTTGCTCATAATGACTCCAATGTACCTATAACACTCAAAAGCAAATATAAGATACATAATTTACAAGAAAATAACAAAGAAAGCATAAACAATAGATAGTAAATTAAGGCGTTTGTGACATTTATCAGTTAACTTGGAGTATGCTAGTGTCTGTAGCGGCTTAGTACAATGTGGTGTTCAAATCTGGACTAGGTCACGTGGTTTTCTGCATTTGCGGTTTCCTCGTTAACAAAATTTCTGGTGTCTCTGTTATTTCTTTTCCGCGTTATATTTGTTTACATAATTGAAATATCACAGGTTGTGCGTAAGTTCAATCAATTGTGAATCCAACCTTTGGTTGTTGATTAAATTGATTGGCATTTGGATATTGGTTTTTGATACCGTCCAAGTTATTTCTTATATTCAATCGGGCTCGCAAATATCTATTTGTTTGATTGCAGATTGAATTGAGAAATAGAGATATAACTCTTTGATATACTTTTCTTAAGATTGAGTCTGACTGTCTAGTTGATTCTCTTGGAAGTATATTGGAGTTAGTCCATACAAATTGCTAAGCGAAATATTGGGTGTGGTTGTTAGACCCCCCCACTTTTTCATCAGCAACTTGAGTTTCTTTGCTCGAGATGTCTGTGTCAACAACTTCTTCTCTGGATTAATTTAACAGATTCGTTCAATCTTGAATTCAGGTCCAGTAAGAGAAACAAAAAGAAGAGATGGAACTTGGGTATAAACCAATTGGTTGAAGCCGTGAATAGATGGGGAAGAAATTACTTACTCTGTTCTTGCCGGTATAGCCATGAATAGTTGGTATAAATTTATTTGTTGGAGGATATTTTAGGTAAGAAATGTGACACGTATTTGTTTTTTCCATGTGTGTTTAACTGGTGACTCAGCTAACTAGGAATTGGACGGAACACATAACAAAAGGAGGTTTTGCTAATTTAATCTTTGTGGGGGAGGTAACTTAAATTAGCGATCTTTCCAGGGGAGGTAACACAAATTACCCCTAAAAACAATGACTAAACTACCTATTCTAAATAATAACCGAAAACCCTAAAAAAAAATCATGGATTCGTCGAATTAAAGCGATAAAAACCCAAAAAATGGTAGAGTCTTATCTAATTGGGACCATTTGAAGTTGCTTAAGAGCTTGACTATCAGAACCACCTACAGCAGGGACTTCATCTTCTTCAGGTTCTTCGTGTTCTTCTTGTTCTCCGTCATTTTCAGTAACAATCTCTTTGTTATGGGAGTGTTGTCCAATATTTGGATCGTCACCACGATATACATTTTTTACTCGAGTTTTTTTGGGTTCTTTTCTAGTCATCGTTTTTATAGAAGAATCGACGATAATTTGATTCAACGATTAACGATAACGATGTATTGAAGTGGAGTTGAACGAGGGAAATCTTTTTCCTCTCTGCAGTCGGAAAAGAAGATGAGAAGAGGAGAAGAAGAGTTGAAAAGAAAAGAAAAGAAATGAAATTAGGTTTTCATTGGTTTTATCAGTCAAAGGGTATAATCGGTAGTTTACTCAGCATCTCATTATCTACCGATTTTTACAGTAGCCCCAAATTTAAATTTAGCAAAATTTTAAGATTTCGAATTTCTCGACTTTCACAATCGTTGGTTTCGTCATGTTCATTTTCTACCGATTGTGATAGTATCCCCAAATATAAATTTAGCAAAATTCTTAAAAATTCATTTTATCTACTTTCACTATCGGTAGTTTAGTCATGGTCATTATCTACCGATTGAGATAGTTGCCCTAAAAATAATTTTTTCAAAAGTTAATAAAATTTTGAATTTATCTACTTTCACTATCGGTAGTCTCGTGATGTTCATTTTCTACCGATTGTTAGAGTAGCCCCATATATGAATTTAGCACAAATTCATATTAATCGGTAGTCTCTATGCGTTTTTTAGCTACCGATTGTGCTACCAAGAATCGGTTTCTAAAAACAATTATTTAACTTCCGATTATTAAAGGGCATTAAGGTATTCTACTAATCTTTAGTACATCCCATAACCACACCTGTGAGATGAGAATAAAAAATTCGCCCCTAATTCTTTCAGCGTCGCCTCGAAAATGCTAGGTTACGAAACCTTCCTTCTCTTTTTTTCTTCTCTATACAAAGAAGGTCTTTTATAAAATCTCCACATAAAGTATCGCAATTCAGTATTAAAGTGCAAGATATTTACACAATGTGATTAAGTATAAACAAAATAGTCATAATAATGTATCACCATCAATTAACATGACTGAATCAATATAATCTCCACATACACTAACTCATAGTACACTGCACGTCTGAAAATAGCAAACACAAAACGTTGGATAAACCATAAACAATAATTACGGTTGGTCAACAAACAACAACCCTCATAATTTGAGTCGATTGGCCATGTCCGAGATAAGTACATATAAACCCATACGGTTTGTGTCACTTTTGCCCATTTTCCTCGAATAAGTACTAGATAAACATCCAATTGCAGATGAGCTCATAGAAACGTCTTCTCCTTCACTATAAAAATTGTAAACTTCATTCAGAAATGAAGACAATTCATATAAGTGACTTACTTTAGCACTATGAAGCAAGAGTAAGTAAGTACCAATAGATTTCGATAGAAAGTCTCATCTTATGTTTTTAGATTCAGATGTCATAGCTTTATCAATTTATTATAAAGTATCGCTTGACATTCCATAGTTGTATTTAGAATATTTGGCATTGAAAGTGAAACAAGTAATGTAAATATCGGAGCTGCACCTGTTGAACGCTACAAAATTCTACCCTAAATCTCTGCCATTTTAACTTGTTAGTCAGTCTCAGCTTTGTAATCATCCTACTAATCCAAAGAAATTCATGCTAACTATTACAAATCCAAACAAATTCATGCTAGCTATTATTTTAGTTCCGTTAAATCTTTGTGCCATGACTAATTCATGAATCATGGATTTCACATAATTTTATGAGCGTTAACTTCGACATCAACTTCTGTTCTGGAAAAGAAAAAAAAAAAACTTCGATCTCAACTTATTTGGGAAAATTCCTTTAAATGAAAGTAGGTTTTCATAGTCAATTTTTTTAATGTAGCTAGTACCATAATGAGCCATACACCTAGTCAATTACTAGGACATTTTAAAGTAGGCAATACCAAGAACATTGTAAAGAAGCATACCTCTATTGTCTGAAAACTGACTTATGGAGCAAACATTCTGAAAACGTGGGGGTACCAAAATACATCACCAAATTTTTCTTAGCTAGGCAAACCTGTATGGACAAACTTAAATATAATTCCGAGAGTTCAACTTAATGAATCTCAATCAAGAAATAATATTCAGAGTTATATCTCTTTCTCTCACAAACAGAAAGTTTACAGAGACAAGTCTGTGAACCTGATTTGCGGTTGAGAGTGCTTGGTGATTGCAAAGATAAATTTTTAAATATCAATCAAGTTGTATCCAACAAACAATGATGGATGTATCTACTTTGATTGATTAGTACAACCTGTGATATTCAATTATAAAGATAAATAATATAATACGGAAAAAGAACTGACACAAATACCAGAAGTTTTGTTAACGGGGAAACCGCAAATGCAGAAAAACCCCGGGACCTAGTCCAGATTGAACACCAAACTGTATTAAGCCGCTGCAGACACTAGCCTACTACCAATTAACTTCGGACTGGAATATAGTTGAGACCGAATTAAACCCTCGCAGCAATTCAGTTACAGTCACGCTCCTTAAGCCTTTTGAATCACAGCAGGACTCCGCGTAAATGATTCCCCTAGCTGACGTCCTTTACATCCTAAGAGTTGCTTAAACTCAATTGAATATTTTAAACCAACCTGCCTCCCACATATAAGCCTATATGTGTGATTTCCTTTTTTATCATATATCAAGGTGAGACTGAAAATCGGTAGCAATAGACAAAGTCTAGCTAACCTCAAAATACAGAATTATGCTACCCGAAGTCCATCTTATATTATTATTCGCCTCACAAGTATTAAACTTGTGGAATCAACAAAGTCTGAGCCGAATATAACGTTGATGATTTCTATCTATCTTGATTGATGGAGCAAGCTCAACAATCAAATAAAGATCAAGATACTCGATCTATCAAGATAAACAATAGCTGGACCTGGCTTCAAGAATCCCTATGAAGTCTTTGTAGTCATTAAACCCTAGAAGGGTTTTAGGAATATGACGACTCTAGTTTACAACTAGGACACACCAAGAAAGTAGTGTTGGGATTCAAAAATCCCAGTTGCTTGAGGTTCCCCTTTTTTAGACATTCAAACCATAGGTTGCTTTAGGTTTAAGCTAAGATAGCTTTGAAACCAAGCAGACAATATCCACCGTTAGATGAATCTTTGAATCTGATTAACCGTGTACAAAGACCACGCTCATGAATGTTTAGTCGAAACTATCCAACTGATCTATAAGCTTGGGCATTTTCATATAACACTTAAGACTTAACTCGAGTCACAGTTATGTGATCAAATATGTCTATGGTGTTTTTAGAGATTATTCAAATGCTAATTATCTCGGAGAAATAATTTTATGTTCATATGAATTTAGTTGACATGGTAAGTAGGCGTACTAGGTACATATACTTAACATGTTCGTGAATAGTTATGTCATGGTACGTGTACCGGTATATATACCTTAAGACATAACCGAGTTCCAGAGTTCACATAACTTTTTCGGTATGCGTACTAGTATGGATACCATTAAAACATAACCGAGTTTCGGAGTCCATAGAACTTCTATGGTATGAGTAACGGTCCGGGACCAACAATTCTTTTCTAGTATGGATACGGGTATGTGTACTGATCTGGGTTCACAAGTTCCCAGACTTTTTAAGGTGTGCATACTGGTATGCGTACCAAAAAGTTGTTGTCCGACATATAACTACTCTTATACATGTACTGAGTACATGTATTACGGCTTTAGAGCTTAACAATTTTCCAGTTTGTAAGACTGATATGTATATTGTCTTATATTCGAATTTATAGTAGTTTTATATTTATCTCTAAATTAACTCGAAACATTCCCAAATAACATCAATGACACATATCACTGTTCCAGGCTATTTTCGGATGATAATCTTCAATCACGATTTAGATTATGAATAATAAATTGTTCTTAACCGAAATTCATCAAGTATGAACAAATATTCATTAAGCTTAGTCATATTTCGAGAACTAATTACCAAGATAAACTTGACTCGAAATTCTTGATATGCTTGGATAGTCTAATTAGTTATGCGACATCGTTTCATAGATAAAAAAGATGAATATAACTTGAGATATAGGTGGTTTAGTCTTCACGTACCTTTTGTTGAAGAAGTTCTCCAAAAGTTTCGGTTGATCTTCGCCTTCAAACGGTAGAACGCAATGTTGATTGTCGTGATGTCCGTTTCTCAACTACATCTTCTATCCATCCGAAACTTAACTAATTGTAGACTAGAAATCAAGATACAGTTTTGACAACTAAATTTGAGAACAAGCTTGAGATAACAACACTTGTGAATTCGACCGACCAATGCTCTAACAACATCGGTCTAATAGTGCAATGGAATTGGATTTCGTGGTATAAATGAAAGTAATTGAATTACCTCAACTAAACACTGTTTTTTTGGATTTGAATTCAATTCCAAGAATTGAATTACCCCATAATTGAATTCCTAGGATTCCAATTCTTCCAACCAAAAGAAGTGTAATTTGAAGATTCTTATTTATGTAAACATCCATTCCCTCTTATTTCCATTCATTTATATTAAAGAAACAAACAACAACTTACACTGAAACTGGTCCCAACCAAACATGCTTAAAAAAAAAAAAAAAAAAATTCACCAACAAGCCCGTCCCTATAACCAAGACGACCCATAATTGGATGTCATTAGCTATTTAACAACAAAAACATAAAATCATCCAAAACCAAACTACACATGCAAACACTGTCTAGCTGCAGCGTTCATCAATGGCTCCAACTTTAGGTACACTTCTTATAATCTTTTCTCTCTTCTTTTTTCCTCTCAGTACTCGCTCTCGTCAACATCCACTAGACCCTCTAACGCCATCAGAGTTCATTCAAATCCAAACCATAGTAAAAAAACTCGTATGCTAGTTCTGCCTACAACTTAACTTTTCAATATGCTTGTTTAGAAGAACCAAAGAAATCGAAAATTCTTTCATGGATGATTAATCATTCTTCATCCAAAACAAAAAAAGACTTACCTCGTATGTCCTTTATAATAACACGAATCAACGAAGAAACACACGAAATCATCGTAGACATATCGAACAAGTCTATCGTTTCTGATAAAGTTTATACTGGTCATGGCTATCCAATTCTTACATTTGAGGAACAAACATCAGCAAATAGCCTTGTTTTAACGTATCCACCGTTTCTACGTTCCATTGAGAAGAGAAAACTCAACATATCCGAAGTTGTTTGTGCATCTTTTACAGTTGGATGGTTTGGAGAGAAAAAAAAAAATGTTAAGAGAAATACGAAAATGTTGTGCTTTTACTTAGATGGGACGGTGAATTTGTATGCTAGACCTATTGAAGGTGTTACTATTGTGGTTAACTTAGATGTGATGAAGGTAACAGAGTATACCGATAGGTTGACGGTTACTATGCCTAAAGCTGAAGGAACTGAGTATAGGAAAGCCAAACTGAAATTGCCATTGTTAGGCCAGCGGTCAAAGGGTATTACGGCCATTCAAGACGGACGCGGCTTCGACATTGATGGTCATTCTGTAAGGTTAGTGTCAATCTTTGTCTATATATTCGATTTTTCTTCTTTGTGGAATTTTTGCATGATAGGAACTTTGTGGAAAATCAAGTTATTTTGTAAATAACAGGTGGGCGAACTGGAAATTCCACCTAAGTTACGATATGCGGGCAGGTTCTGCAATATCTTTGGCATCAACTTACGATCAAGAAAAGGAGAAATTTCGTCATGTCCTGTATAAGGGATTTGTATCTGAATTTTTTGTACCATATATGGATCCATCAGAAGAATGGTACTACAAGACATTCTTTGATGCTGGTGAATATGGATTAGGACTGTGTGCATTTCCACTTGAACCCTATAAAGACTGTCCAGCCAATGCAGTTTTTATGGATGGGTATTATGCCGGACAATGCAGTTTTAGGACTGTGTGCATTTCCACTTGAACCCTATAAAGACTGTCCAGCCAATGCAGTTTTTATGGATGGGTATTATGCCGGACAAGATGGGACACCAGTACAAGTTAAAAACGTTTTCTGTATTTTCGAAAAATATGCTGGAGATATCATGTGGCGCCATACCGAAACTGCTATTCCGGGTAAATTCGTAAGTGGATATCGGACTAAATTAGTTGTCAGCTTTTACTGGATTTTTCATTGAAGCTTAGGAGGATTTTATGGCTGTAATTGGTTTTGTTTTGCAGATAAGGGAGGTCAGAGAAGAGGTGAGCTTAGTAGTAAGGATGGTTTCAACTGTTGGCAACTATGACTACATTATTGACTGGGAATTCAAACAGAGTGGCTCAATTAAAGTTGGGGTAAGAAAATTCATTCTGGAAACTAGACTCATTTAGAATATGTACGCTTCTTTTGTGATACCTGCGGCATCATGCATACTAGTAAGTTTTATTGCATGGCACCAGGTGGGACTAACTGGAATCCTAGAAGTGAAAGCTGCAGAATACACCCACAAAGACCAGATCGAGGAGGAAATCTACGGTACTCTGTTAGCTGACTACACCGTCGGGGTATACCACGACCATTTCCTAACCTACCATCTTGATCTGGACGTTGACGGTCATGAAAACTCTTTTGTGAAATCCACCCTGAATCCTAAGCCAAGATAAGACTGGGAATGAAGCCTACACAACTGTTTGTTGTAAATCCTAATAAGAAAACTAAAATGGGAAATGACGTTGGGTACCATCTGATTCCCGGATCACAAACAGGTTCACTTTTGTCTGACGATGACTATGTTCAAATTCGCGGTGCATTTACGAAGTATCAAGTGTGGGTTACCCCTTACAATAAGTCTGAGAAATGGGTTGGTGGATCATATGCTGATCAGAGTCAAGGTGATGATACCTTAGCCACCTGGAGTAGCAGGTATGTAAATTAATCTACAAGTTGTTATTTTAGTATCTTTAACGTGGACATAACTAGGCCATTCTTAAGTATTTTCTCCCCAGCGACAGTTCGCCCGCCATTTTGAAAAGGATGGAAGACCAGACCACCTTGTTCTTCTAAATGATAAAACTTCATGTTACTGTCTAGGTCCACTGTTCAATTACCTCTTAGACCCCATAGTTTCTTGGTGAGACTGGAATTTAATAACATGGAATAATTAGCATCACCTTTTGGACCAGTTCATAGTCATGGCCGGTAATGTATTAGGAGATTCTAAACATTCATTAACCAACAAAGAATGCTTCGAATATATTCTAAAGAGTAATTACCAACTATTCTTGTCCTCTTGTTTCGACTCCTAAGAGGCTTGACAATGTTGATTATCGTTGATTCCAGGGACAGGGAGATAGAAAACAAGGACATTGTTTTGTGGTATACGTTGGGATTTCATCATGTACCTTCCCAGGAAGACTTCCCAGTAATGCCAACACTCAGTGGTGGATTTGAGCTTCGACCCGCGAATTTCTTGGAAAGCAATCCAGTCCTTAACACCAGGAGTCCCCCTAGTCCTCGGACATTCCCTAATTGTACCTCTGTAAACTCTTGAACATACAATTCTGGTTCACGTACGCTTTTATCATGTCTGAAATGATTTACTGTTAGACACTAAGATATTGAATCGGATAAATTGGAAGTTAAGTCCTGACTTAGAGAGTCTTTAGAATAATGTAAACCTCCTATTTCAACTAAAGTGGTTATTCATTTTGCAAATATTTTGGTAGCAGGTTGATTTGAATAGATGGTGATTGAATCGAACAAGACAGACGTATCTTTTTGTTTGACTACTCAAATCGCACCAACCGATGCAAATGGTTAAGCGTTCCAAAAACATTACTAAAAAGAAAGAAAAAAAAAGAAAGCAAAGTAACATGGCCTGAAATATGATTTGAACCTGGCTTAGATTGGGACAACAAGTCTGCAAAAACCAAGAGCTACAAGCACATGGTAAGCATTTTTCCTTTAATAAAAGAAAAAAAAAAGGAAGACCTAAAGTTGACATATATTTTTTAAAAAAGCTCGCAGCCTTTCCAAGTTGACTCTTGAATAGTTTGGTGCAGACCCATCATCACAGACACTCATAACTTAACAGCACGCTTGATCTCTTTTTTTTTTCATATAAAACTCTATTATCTACAGGGAATAATATCATCACAATTCATAAACCAAATGCATATTCTTTTTAGCTAGCTACTAGATAAATCAAAACAGCTACTAGCTAGCTTCAATGGCTATATCTTCTCTTGTCCTGGTATTTCTTTTTCAATTGTGCTTCACATCTACTACTACTAGTCTTAAGCACCCTTTGGACCCTTTAACACCCTCTGAAATAACCCAAATAAAACACATAATACATAATTCTCACCTAGGACAATCTTCTTCTTCTTCTTCTAACATCTCTTTTCATTATGTTGATCTCGAAGAACCAGAGAAAGCCGATGTAATTCAATGGTTGTCGTCGACAAAACGCAGGAGTTATCTCCTCTTCACCGCCGAGCCAAGGTTGTGGTTCAAGCTCTGGACTTCATCCATGAAATTATTGTGGACTTAAGTGCTGGTTATATAGTATCAGACCAAATCTACAGAGGATATGGATATCCCAGGTTCACATTTGAAGAACTCTACCAAACTACTAAATTCCCTGCAAAATATCCCAAATTCAAGCTCTCAATTCAAAAGAGAAGTTTGAATTTGTCAGATATTTTCTGTTTGCCCCTCACTGCAGGGTGGTTTGGAGAACGTACAAAGAAAAGAAGCCTAAAAGTGGTATGTTACTATCAACAAGGAACCAACAACATATATGCAAGACCTATTGAGGGGATTTCTATGTTTGTTGATGTAAAGTTGATGCAAATAACAGAATATCTGGACAGATTCCGAGCTCCAGTGCCTAAAGCTAAAGGTACAAGTTTTCATTCGTCACCTCATAGAAACAAGTCGCAACAAAAGAAGCACGGATTCGACATAGATGGCAGCATTGTTCAGTGGGGAAACTGGTCTTTTCATGTTGGTTTTAACTCAAGGGCAGGGCTCATCATCTCGACTGCGTCTATATACGACCAACAGAAAGGTAAATCCCGCAGTGTTTTATACAAGGGACACGTATCGGAGACGTTTGTCCCGTACATGGATCCGACAACAGAATGGTACTTTAGGACCTATTTGGATGTAGGAGAATATGGGTTTGGTCAATCAGCTAATACACTGGAGCCATTGGTTGACTGCCCCGCTAATGCCAAATATTTAGATGGATACTTGGTTAGAGCAGATGGTGAACCTTATAAAGTTCCTGGAATTATATGCATTTTCGAAAGGTATACTGGCGATGTATCTTGGAGACATACTCAAATTTCCATGCCCGGAAGAGTTGTAAGTAGTACTTTGAACCTTAGACCTCCCAAGTTAAAGCTGGTAATTTCCCTGTGCATTTGGGTTACACGTTGTGACATTGAGTTTATGTGAAATTTGCAGATAAGAGAAGTTAGTGAAGAGGTTAATTTAGTAGTTCGAATCGTTTCAACTGTTGGGAATTATGATTATATCCAGGATTGGGAATTCAAAAGGACTGGTTCTATAAAAGTCGGGGTAACAATTTTTCGCTATTTCCGTTGAATTATGATTATATTTCTCAGTGAAGGCTTTATGAATAGTGGCAATTTTATGTTCTTCAGGTGGGATTAACAGGTATTTTACAAATGATGGCTACGTCGTACGCAAATATGGACCAGATAACTGAAGACATATACGGAACCCTCGTCGCAGAAAACACCATTGCCATCAACCATGACCACTTCATAACATACTACCTAGACTTGGACATTGATGGGGCAGAAAACTCTTTTGTCAAGTCAAAGATGGAGAAAATGAGAGTACCAAAACATATGCAGTCCCCAAGGAAGAGTTACTGGACTGTCACTCGGGAAACAGCTGAAACTGAAGCACAAGCTAGAATTCGGCTAGGTATGGAGCCCGTAGGATTATTAGTTGTAAATCCTAATAAGAAGCCAAATGTGGGTAATATTGTGGTTTATCGGTTAGTTCCTGGCTCGTCAGGTTCTTCACTTCTGTCAGATGATGATTACCCCCAAATTCGTGCAGCCTATACCAAGTATCAAGTTTGGGCAACTGCATATAACAAGTCAGAGAGATGGGCAGGTGGACTTTTCACTGATCAAAGCCATGGTGATGACGGGTTAGCTGTTTGGAGTAGCAGGTAATTTCCATCTAAACAATTAGGTTGACTTAATCATTAGGTAGTAATGTAGTAACAAAGACATTGTGGTCTATATATGCAGGAACAGAACAATCAAGAACAAGGATATCGTACTCTGGTACACAGTTGGTTTACATCATATCCCTGACCAAGAAGATTTCCCAGTGATGCCGACACTGCACTGTGGATTTGAGCTCCGACCAGCAAACTTTTTTGAGTTCAATCCTTTGTTGAAAAATTAGAACCTGCTAATTCTAATATGACCAGAGGTTGATTAGTGAAAATTGTTACCTTTTCTTTTCGGTTAGCTTCCTAGGAGATTTTATTCGTCAATGAGAAAATAGAAAAGAACCAAGGAGGGTCATAGTACCTTAACCTCAAGTAAGCTACGATAAAAAGAGAAGATGAAGCAAAACAATTTTAAAATGTAATTGAAGAAAAGATCATCTAGTTCTAACATTTCAGACTGCTTTGTTTGTATGTCGAGAGTCAACATTGTAAAATATGAGAGCTATTGTAATCTTTTTTTTTTTTGTTTTATACTGCGGCTTTTATTAAGAAAGTCTAAAGACTAAAGTCTGAAAAAGAAATTCAGGATACATTAAGCTAAAATTTTGCAAGAACAATGTGCTAACGCAGTAATGCTAGTACACAATAAGCACGAATTTAAGCCTTTACAGATTTATAAAGTCTGACGGTTTAGAAGTACACGTTCATTGTGTTGTTATGCAAATGGGCACCAATAGCGGGACTTATTCACCTTCACAAAACTATTGCCAGATCTACCTCTGGTATATTTCTCAGTCATTTTACACATCAATGGACACCTCACAGTTTTTTCTGTCATACTCATCAATGGACACCTCTACGGTTAAAGATGGGTTTTCTTATGGGGGACCCACAGATAAACTGTTTAATCTGACCGATAAGTTACTCTATTTTATTGGCCTATGAAGAGAAACGATTTTTTTTCCTAAAGACTTTTTCAGGTGAAAGATGGGTACTCTATCGTTCTTCCCTCCGTCACTTTCATCTCAACTTAGGAGCCATGAAAATCAGTTGTCATTAAAAACCCAACTTTCAAATCCTCTTAAATTTCCTAAAATCTCCGTAACTAAACCTTCTTTATCTAAGAAATCCTGCAATAGAAGCGTAGTTGTTCACAGCAATCAAAATGACTCTCAATTTGTGGATGAAAACGGTGTAGTTGAAGATATGGATGGTTATATGAACCATCTCTCTCTAGAATACGATTCCGTCTGGGATACAAAACCTGCTTGGTGAGCTTTTCTTTGGCTGTCACGTTATCTTATCCTATTGTAGAAACCAGTCTAGTTTGCTTCATTTTGTTAGTTTTAATTGTAACTTAATTGTGAACTGAATGTATTTGAGATTGTGCCGATGTGGAATTAAAATTGTCCTGGAGATGGGTCAGCGTGGGCACTCGAACTACGAGAGTCTACCCTGGCCGAATGAGGAATTAGGATTTTAATTATTTTGGTTTGAAAGATGAGTACTCTGCACTGTTTGTAAAATGCAACTTGTTAAAGCTTTGTTCACTATGAGGAATCCACTACTGGTCAGTGGTTAGTGTGGGAACTCAAACTACTAACCTTAAGTACGAGAGGCCACAAGGGGAATCAGGATTTAAATTGCTTTATTTAGGAACCCATGTTTATGACCATCTTTCCAAATGAAACTTGTTGATGAATTGTTCACTATGCGGAATCTACTACCGGAGTGTCAGTAATTGGTTGTAACATACCTTTCTTTGCCTTCTTTTTAGGTGTCAGCCTTGGACGATAACGCTAACTGGAGTATCGGCGATTGGTGGTAGCTGGATCATAATGCACTCAGTGATAATCAGTGCAGTGGTTGTCTTTCTAATTTCTGCATGGTGGTACATTTTTCTCTATTCTTATCCTAAGGTACGATAACCATTCCTTTTTGATATTTGAATCAACGATCCAACACTTCAAGCTCAAAACAACCGAATTTTGACTTGTTGAAATAAGCTGATTGGTTGCAAAATACTAGTACAAAGAAATGAAGAACAAGAATACTGCAGCTAATCATCAGTCACTGAAATTTTCTGCTTAAATGTTAGGATGAATTTGGCAACTAGACCCCTTTCACTTGACATTGTCACATTCCCAGCATTTTGATCACTATTTCAAATCACGTTTTCAGAACCTTCTTGAGTTTGTGTTCTTGTTTGCAAGCAAAACTAGTAACCAGTGTTCCACTTCCCCGTTTCCAGGAAAGCTATTTTGGCAAATGTTGGGCCATATCTATGATGTGCTTAGGAAGCCTGTTTTGCTATAAACTAAAATTACAACATTTCTTGTCTACAGGCGTATTCAAGTATGATATTGGAACGTAGAAACAAAGTTAACAGTGGTCTCGAGGATACGTTTGGTAATTACAAGAGCCAATGATCTTTGCCCATGAGTATACACAACAAAATTGTTAAGTCAGTCAGTTTTACTTATATTTCTGTAAATTACACCATGAACAAGAGTGGCATTGTCTTGTGAAGATACATGTGCTGTAACCGTGTAATGTTTATACAGGCTAGAACATACATTTCTTTGGATCAAATCATTCATTTATGAAAGAATTTGGTAACAAACTTCTGATTAAGAATATCATGTTCCCATATATTGAATGAAAATGGTTAATGATCAGAACATTCCCAGAAAGAAAAAGTAAGCACTCTGCAATCTCTGAGCGAAAGAGAGGTGGAAAGGTACATAGAAAGATAGAGATTGCTGATGATGATATAATGATTACTTCCTAAGGTCTTTCAAGAATCATCTTGCAAATCTTTGTCCAACATCAAAAAGGTCTGCTGTGGGTGCTGATTCTGGTGCCTGTGTACCTGCACTGTATGCGGGCGCTGATACTGGTGCCTGTGAATTGGCATCATAAAGTTCAGCCATTGTGTGTGCTAATGCTGGTGCAGCTGCAGCTGCAAACAAAGATCATGAGTTAACCTGTGCACATCTAACTTCTTTTTTTTTCTTCTGAAGCATAGTAACATTTGATGATGATGACGAAAAAAATGGAACTATTGAACTGCAAATCAAATGTCCTTGATTCTTTTTTCTGCAGAAACACAAAATCTTGTTGACAGCTTCTTTAGCAGGACCGTATATGGTTCTGAATAAAGATAACCCAAGTGCTAATTTTCAAAAATAAATTTTCATCTTTGAATCTCATAATAAAACAAAAGAATTAGGGCTATTTTGCGTTTCCTCCCCTGCCAAGATTGCTAATTAGTGTTTCCTCCCCAAATAGATTGAAATTAGTGTTTCCTCCTATCGTTAGGAATTCCGTCCATTACTCAGTTAGTTGAGTCAACACCTGTGCATGCGTGACAGAAATTATACACGTGTTTCTTCATCTTCCCAAAATATCCTCTAAAGATCCCTTACCTCCAAAACCCAAAAATGTCTGAACAGTACACACTTGCTAGACCTGCTTCTTCATCGTCACTTTTACAGAAGCCAGCCGGGTCTTCGGCATAAACCAGAAAAGAATAGATAATCAAACTTTTTGTTCATTGATCATCATTTAAATGGAGAAATCAAATAAACTTTTAAATCAAAACCCAACTTAGGATTCCCAACAAAACAAATTATTCAACCGAAAAAATCAAACAAAATCTCTGTTAACCAGTTGGACAACACCCATGTTAGTTTCTCACCCAGTATTAAACATCTATTTCATGTCATTTTGCTGCTCTAATAAAAGACAAGTATACACCATTAATGGGGTCGTCAATCTTATTTACATCCCTTACCTCCAAAACCCAATTTTGTTCCATAAAATCATCACCATTTTTTATTGTCAATCTCCGATCTATACTTGAATCTAAATCTAAAATCGAGTTTCTGTTCGATCCAATTCATCCAATAATCCATAAAATATCTTAAAGATGTTAATGGGTCAATCCAAATGGAACTGGAGATGGGGTCGGGATGATATTAATAATGATGATGGTACTGTTAGTAATTCCTAATGGAATTGAAAAAAGTTTTTTGCTTGCCTAATGGAATTGAGTGAATCAGTGATCAAGGGGGTTTGGGGAATGAGTTAATGAAGATGGGACTTATATCCAGATCTAGAAAATCCTAATTTGTTTTGATAAAAAAAAAACACCCTAATTTTAGAATTCTAAAATCTCATGAAACGTGATATGGGAAGGGTTGGGATGAGGGGGTCTTGGGGTTAAAATGAGTTTTAACCGATGAAGAAGACGAGGATATTTTAGGTAGTTTATGCGACATGTGTACCTTTTTTTCCACCGATGCTGATACATCTAACTGATATTTGGATGGAAAATTTAACGACGGGAGAAACACTAATATCAATTTTTTTGGGGAGAAAATACTAATTAGAAATTTTGGGAGGGGAGGAAACACAAAATAGCCCGAAAAATTATAACATCTTAGCTTAAAAGGAGGTTGATCTCGTATATAGACAAAGTTAAACATCGTTCCCCAAAATAAAAATCTCATTATAGAATGTCTACCTACCACATACTCAAAGTAGTTAATATCGTGTATCGGTATGGTATCGGCCAGGTCCGATACACCTATACAAAAGATTATATCGGTTTTTATCGGTGATACATCATTAAGACCTATAATTTTAAATATTTATAAATGTTGCAATCCAAAAAAAATTGGTGCTCTATGATGCATTAATTCTCAAAATCAAAAGCTTCACAGTACAAATTTAATTACATTCCACCATCACTAAGAAAAATGAAATAGTTAGAAATTTCTTTACTGAATCGGGTTGAGTTTTCAAGGGTATAAAGGAAGAATATGATTACGAGGAAGAGTTTTATTCACAGATTTTCATATCAAAATAATTTACTCTACTAAACTACCCTTGCCTATATTATCAGTATACCGGTGAAACCGATATATCGGTTTGTACCGGACGATACAAGCATTTTTATCGTTTAATTCTTGTATCGCTGATATTTTAGATATCGTATAGATTTTTTTCCGATACACGATAAAAACCTATAATATAGGCCAATACAACATATATTAACTACCTTACACATACTCCGTGAAAAATTTATACAGCTAATAACATCAGGAATGCAACTAAATGTTTATGCTATACCTTTGACTTGTCTAGCTAAAAAGCCAAAGCTGTAGCAACTATGATAAATGCATTCCCTCTTGCATTTATCATTGCACTTGGCGAAGAGAGCGAGAATCCTGATTAAAAAAAAAGGTATATTTATAGGAGAAATTAAGACTACCCCTACCAGTGGATTATTTGAAATTGCCAAAGAATGGATATAACAAAACTATGTTTAAGAGTGTTTGTTGGAACCAATTATTTCCTAAACATGCATGACCCTTATGGGTACCAAATGTATAAATTTTTATCATAGAAGGATTGTAATTCAACAGAAATGTGATAGTAATACCCTTAATTTCACTCTACAAATTGGTATACAGTATATTTAAATGAAATGTTCTAGTAGTTCACCCCTAGTCCCAAAATCAACATAATCATGCTTCTTGCAACCATATTCTCACAGTTCTATCCCTATCAAGACCAGCGGAGGCAATTTTGTTTTCGGTAGGGTGGCACGTTACAGAGACGACGGTATCGGTGTGGCCTTCCAGTCTCTGAATCATATTTTTCAATTGAAGATCCCATATGTAGACACAGTGATCTTCTGACCCGCTCACAATGTACTTCCCATTTGTCACAGAGAATGTTGATGTTATGCAAAATACTCTGTTTACATGACCTGTGTAGACTTTCAAGAACCTTCCTGTGGAATAATTCCATAGCTTCTGCATTTGATAAAGAATAAAACGATTTGTCAGAATACTCATTAGATGTTCATATTCCACGAATTCTCACTTACAAACTGTAAAATAAGTTCAATAACATAAAGAAACTGTGAAGCGGGTATCTGTTAGAAAGAAAATTATAAAATCAAATTTCTACCAAACAATGTGCCAGATAACTAACTCAAAATCCCAATAGAATTCTTATAACACCTATTAGCTATGGGAAAGCATACATGTTTTAAAAAACGGGTGAGCAAGACATTTGAGATGAAATTTAAAAAAGAAAAAGAGAAGTGGCATGATAACAGGGACTATGCGTTTAACAAAGTTTATAGGCAAATGCATGTGGTAAGATGTAATTTTAGGTATTCTTGTCACAGCATGCATTCATGGAACAGTTGAAACTGCTACGTAGAGCCTACGTGAAGTTCAATGGTTAGAGAGAGATGGTCACAGGTATAACAAGTTATAAGTTTCTTCGGAGTTGATTTTTTACATGGCCTCAAAAATGAGTGACATTTGGATTGTGATTCCTGTTTATAGTTTCATAAATAACAATCCAGTGTTAAAAGGCTTGGTCAGAAACTATACTAAACACTCATCCATAAAAACTAGAACCCTGTTTCAGTTTACAATAACGTGTACAAGTCAGAATCGCATAACTGTATCTTTTAATGTGTACCTACATCCTGTAAAATGAGCTAGACTACGCAACATAAGTATTCATCAGCTGTTCCAACACTCTAGAAATAAACAAGGTAATAGAATGGCATAGCCCAAAAACCATGAAAATGCATGTAGTGAGTGAACTAAAATACTAATGTTCCAACAACAACAAAAACTAAAAACTGAAAAAACTAATAGAATCAAGTAGTATTTTGATATTATGTTCACATAAATTTTTTATTAGTTTCTGCTCTGATCATCTCAAACGTAACTTTCAAGTTCACATAAAATCATATCAGTCTCAAACTCTCTTCCACCTAAGAGATACCCCACCACAGAAGAATGGCTTAAAACAAAACCATAAAAATACGTGTACTGAACTAGCTAATAAATTCGAGTACTAATTTGATAATCAATACTTTGTAGTTATGTGGATATATTTCTATTCTGATCTAGTCATCTCAATAATGACATTCAAATTCACAAAAATCATAACCAATGAGAGTTCATACCAATCTCAAACTTCACCCAAGTACTACTCATTGATTATCAAAATCGGAGAAAAAAACAGCGGAACACCAACTTACATGTCCAGACTAACAGCTATGTTATAACTTCGCTGGCTTCAGGTCACTAATCACTTAAATCTAGATGAAGAAAACAGCCCTTTCGAGAAATATACATACAAATGCATTTCAAATTTAACAGTAAGGAATGAAAAAAAGAAGTAAATATCAATACGAATGAATGAAAAACTTACCAGAGTATCATCAAGGGTAGCAACCAGGATAAACTTCCCATTAGGCGAAAACTTAGCAAAAGAAACGGCAGGTCTTTTATCATCAATTAATGTTTTCAAACAAGCTCCAGTAGCAGCATCCCAAATTCTACAAGAACCATCATGACTACCAGAAACAATAATTGATCCATCTCTAATAAAATGTACAGAAGTAACAGGTTCAGAATGACCTCTAATTACATGTACACATTTCCCATTTTTAACATCCCAAACCCTGACAGTTTCATCAAAAGAACCAGAAACAATCAAATTTGATTGAGGATTAAAATTAACACAAAATACAAAACCAGAATGACCTTTTAGGGTTTTAACTGATTCACCAGAATGTGCATCCCAAATTCTAATGGTTTTATCATCTGAAGCTGAACAAATGTAGTGTGAATCAGATGACCATGCTAAATCTGAAACACCTTCCGCATGACCTATAAGACGACAAACTATTGTTAGGGTTTGTGATGACCAAACAATTAGGGTTTTGTCTAGGGAGGAAGAAGCCAAGAGAGCTCCATCGTTTGAGAATTTTACACAGGATACTGCTCGAGTATGTGCAGTTAGGGTTCGAACTAATTTGTATGGTTTGTATGGTGGTGATGGTGGAGGTGGTTGGTTTCCTGGTCCGCCACTCGCCATATGGAGAAGAAGTAGAACGGTGGCCAATTTCTTGTTTGTTTTGATTTTTCTGGTTCCGCTTTGGTCAGCAAATTCATGTAAATCTCGTATTTTATCACTGCTATGGAACCGACTTACATTTGTATCACTTTTATTTTCACACTCTGTTTACACTCTTATTTTTACCACATTAGTTTCCTTTTTAGGCCGGTTTTTACGGACCATGGCAAAAAAAAAAAAAAAAAAAACTCTATTGCCATACCATGTTGGAGTCCAAATCTGTTCACACTCCTCTAACGAGTGTATATTTCGCATATTTTTCTGACTGGTTGATTATTTAACTGATGGCCCCATTACCCTCCATGTTTAGAATCATGACTCTCGTTACATAACTCCCTAAACTAAATCAAGGGTAGAGATTAAAATGTGAAATATACACTCGTTAAGGAGTGTGCACGAATTCGCACTCTGTCATGTTACATCTTGGCGTTCATCATTATCCATATCGCCAGCGGTACTAGGGGTGTACAAAATGCCCGGAAGCCTGCGGCCTGCCATGTATCGTCCGGGTCCGAAGGAGCCCATGGGTGCCCGAAAGCCTGTCATGGGCTTGTCCGGCCTGCCCGATAATTATAATTGGGCGGACCCGGATTTTTGTTCAAATATTGGAGTCCGGCCTGTTAGCCCGTCCGGTAGCCTGTTTATTTACCCGGCCTACCTGATTACCAATAGCCTGGAATAAAGTTTTCTACTAATGTGATGGATTTCTCAAGACCTTAAATTTCAAATTTGGACAATTTATTGAGATTCGAGAAAATTTTGAATTACATTTCACAGTAATGATTATGAATTGTTTGAAAAATCATTTGAACGAGTTACAAATATATCATCATTTATCAAGCGAAAAAGACAAACCTATATACTTTCTAATTTTTTGAATTATTTTTTGTGCCCGAGGCCTGCCCGGCCTGGCCTCGTCTGTATTGTTTCACGGGTATGGACGGGCCATGGGCATTAAATTTTTGTTATTGCCCGGCCCGACCTGGCCTGTTAAACTTAATGCGTAGTAAAGACTAAAAGCCCGTCCGACCCGGCCTATGCTATAATCGGGCTTGGGATGGCCTGCCCGGCCCGATGTACACCCCTAAGCGATACACTGATTATCGTTGACGTTGTAAACTCGATCGCTCGATTGAAATTTGATTTTAGACAACTATTGTGCAACTATTTCCCCCTTACTTCATTCATGTATATACATCCTTTTACTTCATCAAATTCCTCAAATCATATATTTTACCTATTTCTTTAATTATATTCTCAATTTTAAATTTCATAATCAGTGGCGAATTCTAATGGTGAGAGGAAAATTCATATTAATGGGTTCAAATCACCGTAAGAAACGTATCTTCGGATGTTGCAACAACTTGATGATCAGGAAGCTGAAGATAGAGAACTAAACAACACTATGTTGCTCGTACGTTCGGGCCAAATACCTAGAATTTCAGAGCCAAAAGAAGTATTCACAAGAAGATATACATATCGTGGGGGGAATGGTTCCACCAAAAGCTGATGCACGATTATTATTTTTTCTGATTATGGGTTCTCCAGTCAAGATTTCCATCGTCGATTCTGCATTCCCGAGACTTGCTGATAAAGATTATTAATGAGATTTGTCGGATAGAACCTCAATTTAATTTGATGCATTGAATATTAGAGGTCATACTCCTGAACAAAATTTATTTCGGATCTAAGGAATCTAGGTGATGGAAAACCTGAGGATTTGAACACTGAGTATCATCGTATAGGAAAAACAACTCCATTCAACTATCTTTCATTGTTTTGCGAAGTAATAATTAATCATTTTGGTTTAACGTATTTACAAAACCAACCGAGGAAGATGTTAGAGAAATATTAAAAAAAAATGAGGATAGGGAATTCCCAAGAATGCTAGTTAGTCTTGAATGCATGTGTTGGGTATGGCAGGGTCGCCCTACTTATTGGGTCGGTCAATATAAAGATGACTATCCAAAATCAACCGTTATATTAAAGTTGCTGCTTCTTATGATTGTTGTATATGGCACGCTTTTTTGATCTTCCTGGTTCACAAAATGATATTATTTTTTGCATAAATCGCCGATGTTTGAATATCTAAAGTGTGGAATTTGTCCCCAAGTCCATTTCGCAATCAACGACCATCAATACACTCACGGGTATTATCTTACGGAAGAGATCTATCCAAAATGGTCAACCTTGATTCAATATTACCGTCATCCCCCTGTTGGCGAATTGGGTTGTTCGTACCGCGTCTTGGTTTAAGTCCTCGTAAAATGCACAACATTATGCTCACTTGCATAATTCTACATAACATGGTAATTCAGGAACCCGTCGTAATAAGGAGTGGACTAACTTTGAAGATGAAGATTTGAGGCCTGAGATTCAACCAGAAAGAGGCTTTCCTGCAAGGAATTATGCGTAAATGACTAATTACATTCAAAACAGGGATATGTATGACAGGTTAAGAGAATTTCCAATAGTCAATCCTTGGGAATAATATGGAAGAGCATGTGGGCGTAATTTTTAAGATTTATTTCATTATTAGTTTAAATATTTAATTGTTAACTTGTATGTAGTTTGTTATTCAATATTATTTTTTATAAAAATATCCAATTGTCACTTGGCGGTTTTCAGTTGATCGAGCGACAAACACTCTATCACCAACGACTAGTTTTCCCCCAACGACTTTTAATAAATCTCATATATATACCCACTCATACCCATTTCAAAATAACACCTTCTAGTTTCTACACCAACATTTTACAAAATGTTATACTCTCAATCCTTAAACTCCATCAATATGGCTAATCCTGACTTTAATCTACACGTAGATTTATCTCTTTGCAAAAACTATGTAATCCAAAGAGGGGTGAAGAACGACGCCAAGATGGTTTATTCAGTCAGAGTTATTGGGGTAAAGTTCATGAAATCTTCTGCAATGACACACGTAACCCTCACAACTGGGATCGTGCACAACTGTTATGTCGATTTTTTAAAATAAGAAAACAAGTTGAAGAATTTATATCTTTAGTTCAGATTGTAAGTCGATATAGACTTACGGGTGAAACCTATGATGAAATTTTTGTGCGATCTTGATAGGAATTTCGAAGATGGAAAACAAAGAATTTTGAATACGAAGCTTATTTTTCACATCCTTAAGGAGTTTCTCATTACCCGTATGGGATTTTAATACGATGTAATAATATTAATGTAGGGTTATAATTAAGTAAAACTTATTAGGTAAAATAAGGTAGAACTGAGCCACTTTTATTTTCAAATTAAAATTAAACTTAATACATCAATTATCTAATTAATAGGTTATACTACATCGAACTCATCATCATCACCATCGGCTGGGTTGTTAACAAATCTCAATTGTTGTTCGATATGTCTTTGTAGCTTATCAAATTCCAGTTTCCATACATATTTTTTTTAGTTGTTCACAATTGAAGTGTCCGCACCAAGAATCTTATGTTTGTCATAGTGATTTATAAATTTGTCTTGAGAAATCCAAATTTTCTTCATCTCCCTGGTTTTGAATTTCCAGTCAACTGCTCTTTGCTTCTCGACGGTCTTTTGATGTTCCATAAAATCCTCCATGTTAAAACTCTCCGAGATTCCTCTTTCTTGAGCTGATTTTCTAACCATACTTGCGTTGTTTCTCCCGACCTCTCTTGGCTTGCATTATTGCAACAACATATAAGGAGACTTCCTTATTGATTGTAATGAAGCATTGCGACAACCCATAGAAATCACAGTCGTTAGTGTTTAAGGGTTTGTTCGTGATACTTCAAAAATATGTTATCTCACATAGTGTTGTCGTGTTGTTGTGCACCATCGATACAATCTTGGGTAAAATAAATATAATTTCGATAAATACATTCATCTTCGGGGAGAGAAAATTTGGAACCCGAACTTTGTTACTTTTTCCCTGAGATTGAGGTTGAGATTAAGAAGTCATATTACAGGTGAAAACGCGGGGGTACCTATTACACCACCAACGTTTTCGTTCGGGAACCAGTATAAACAATCCTTGTACAATCTATATGTTTAAATATGGAATTGTATCTAAGATTTCATTAAAAAGGTAAAACTAGTATACACACGAACAGTTTACGAACCAAATTCCAACAAGAACAAGCCTTGTAATCCATATTTCAAGATATAAATTCTCCAAGACGAGTCCGGTAGGTTCTTACAGTTGTGTTAATACAATATAGGTTTAGATACGCACAACCTATTATATGTCAATTATAAAGATAAAACAATATAATGCGGAAAAAAAAATACAGACACAAAAAGTTTTGTTAACGAGGAAACCGCAACTGCAGAAAAATCCCGGGACCTAGTCCAGATTGAACACAATGGTTATAAGTTGTTACACCAATTACTTACTACCTATTCAGACTAGATGTAATACCTGCTTCAGCTGTATTCGAGCACCTATAGAACTCCTAACTGAAAGTTGATTCTTTTTAAGAATTCTTCTCGTAAATATTCTAGCAGAACATAAATTCTCTTTAGAAGATACTCTTGGAAATCTTCTAACAGAACGTTAATTCTTTTTAGAAGATATCTTCCAACAATTAGGTTATGGAACCGCGAACCCAAATTGAGTCTTCCTCACAAGATCACTTAGACTTAGAAACAACTAATGATATCTTGCCATATCAATTATAGGGTTTACAACAAACAAATAAGAACAAGAACTGAAACTATCAAAAAGGATAGATTCCCTGTGCTTTACGATCCCCAAGTAAAGTCTTATAAAACCTTACACTTGATCATGAAGAACAAAGTTATGGAAAACAACCTTATGTGACCGAATTCCAATTTTCCCAGGGATAGGTTGTATTGTCACATGGAAACTCTATTTATAGTGAATGACCAAGTCTAGATTGCTTGGGAACCAAGCTACCTTGTCTAGGAGACAAAAACCCAAGTATATGGCCAAAATAGGGTTTTAGTCATGTAGTTACGTGAGAGGGTATGTGTACCGTTGCAAAAGTCCGTGTAACCTATTCCTATTCACGAATCAACTACTACACATATAAGTGTTGGATTAATGAATCACCCATAACTTCTTCGTTATGACTCGAAATTGAGTGAGTCTTGGCCCGTTGAATTCGTATGATCATCCACTACAACACGAGAACCTTTCCAGGGATAAAGGTTATGCTCATTAAAGTCATGAGCTCAAAATTTTTAAGTATATACATAAATGTGTATTGTCATAAGAGTTATTCCATAGAGTGAGCACTTGTTTCCATAGATAGAGAGGTATAGTAAACAAGAGAATAAAGTATTGTTACTAACCTTTAATGAAGTTCTTCACGGATGTCTTCTTGTAGTCTTTAATCTTCATTCTTCAAGAATAACTTTGATTCAATACTCTACTTCTTAGACCTAATTTAGTCCGAAAATAACTTTAGTATACTAAATCAAGAATGCGTTTTGGCAACTAAATTTGACAATTAACTTGACATAACAACGCTACCGACCGATGCTCTAACAATTTCCCCCGTTGTCAATTTTAAAGACAAAAGCATTTACATATGCTCTAGGTCCAATATGCTTTTTGATTTCTTGAATTTTCAACGTATTCATCTATGCATTTGTTCATTATGTACTCTTTGAAGATCCGCAACATAGTATTGTTACCTTCCACAAAGTTTAACTATACCACAACTTTGAAGAAATATTATGGTGTTATGTTTCTCCCCCTTAGTCAATACTTACGTCTTTTGCATAATAGATGAAACCCACATATATTGATTCACTTGCCTTATTAATTCTCCCTATTTTTGTCAATAAAAATTGGCAAAGGTACGAAAATCATGGGGTCATAATGAATATAACCAAAAGATACTTCAAGATTCAAATGAATTACATATCAACTTTATTAGATGATATCATAGTGTAATGACCAGTACCCCTCCACCGATATTGTCCCTACTTAGCCACTGTGGATATCTAGCAGTGTAAGGTTTTCAACGGGCATCGCTGCGGTAATCCAGCAGAAACTTCCCGGATGGTCACCCATCCCTGGATTACACCCTCCCGAGAACGCTTAAATGCAGAGTTTTCTGCCAACTCTGGAGCCAATTGTACTGAAAACGCCTCGGCGTTAGGAAAGGACAAATCATTGATTATATTCCATTCGGCCAACCACTGCCGAATATCGGGGTATTACATGACTAACTAAATTAAAATGCCATTATGACCCGATAAACTAAATACTTAAATAAACATGTTACTATGATTCAATAAACTAAATATTCGGATCGTTACTAATGGTCGGGGCTGTAAACCCCGGATATTATCATCCGATTAACTAAACCCCGGGCCTTAGGCCCCTACTAATTTACAGACTCAAATTCCCGGGCCATAGGCATCTGATTATTTGTTTCGACTAACAGAACATCGGGGTAGCAAGCTCCGTCAAATCTATAGGATCAAATACACTTCCTAATATAACTAGATTTCATGATCAAATAATTTTATAACTATATAGTTTCTAACTTTAACAGATTCCTAACGGTCGGGGTCGTAGGCCGCAGCTAATATGATCCGACTAACTAAACAGTGTTGTCGCAGGCCCCAGCTAACCTATAGGCTCATTATGTGGTCATAGGATTTGAGTAATACCCTTATATTATGGTATTGCTCTATTGTTATCGATGGAATGTCTACTTATCAAAAAACTTCTTAAATTTATAGATCACTCAGCTTCATTATTTTAGCCTTAAACTTACTCATTAAAGTTTTAGTGGATGATAAAATAAAGGTTGATAATACTTGAGACAAAAAATATAAACAAACAATGTTGAAATACTACGTTACACTGCACCCATTGTATCTAAGTCACATTCACCCACTTCCCTAGGTAACAAGTTTTTTGATAGTGCACGTATAATTTACTTAAGGTGTCTTTTAGCGGATTTTTTGGTATAAAAAGTAATGTGCAGTTTTTTGAGTATTTTGAAAAAAAGATCTCAAACTATATTTTTTTTATAAATGTATATATACATACGTAGGAATGTATGACTTCTAAACAATATTACAGCAACGATATTTAAGCATTGCATTTTACAATAAATCTAAACATATTATATTGAGTGTTTAAAGTTACAAAACGAACCATAAACATACAAACAAATACAAACGAGGAGGTTGAGTCCCGAACGGGATGATACTTGTATATATTTATATATACATATTTATGTATATGTGAACAATGGAGACATGGGATAGTTAAAAGAGAAGAATAAGAGAGATGATTGTTTCCTTTTTGCTAAAAAAGGCTCTCAATGATGAGCATGTTTGGAGTGTTTCGAATGTCGATGCTTCACATTTTTGTTATGTTTCGAATGTGGATTTTTTGGATATGACTGTTTCATATGGTTCTCCTCGCCTTGCACTTTTGGTGCTTGGTAATGCGCTAAATCTTCATTGGACTTGCCTACAAGAAAATTCACAAAATTATATCATTTGATAAATCAAGCCAACATTAATTAAAAGAACATTAAAAAGCTAATTTGCTTGTTCCTTTGGTGTTTTATGGACATACGTCAATCTTACATTTTAAATACATGAAAAATAAATGAGCAATAATAATAACACTACTAGTTTTCTCTTTTAAGCTTTCCGAAAAACTATTTAAAAAAGAAGAACAAAAAAAAAAACCGAAATGTCTCTAAAATGAAGAAATTAGGATCAACTTTTTTTTACGTAAATTTTGTACAATCATATAAGTACTTACCCACATGAGACTGTATTAGACATGTATAAGAAAAGTGTAAGATATAATTCATTTTTCGACAATGATATATGTTTAAAGATAAACAAGAAGGTAAGTTATTTAGTACTTCCTCCGATTTTTCGTTGCATGAGTTGCTCATTATAACCGAAAGACGAAGCAAAGCAATAGTTGGCGCAAAGTAAATAAGATGCACGACAGACATTCATGCAACTTCGAAATCCACGTGCTTGAGCTTTGTCCACGAAGAAGCTCGTCGATGCAATCAAAACTAACAGCGCGACGACGCGGAATTTGTTCGTGCTTAGTGCCATCTTTTTCTCTCACCCACTCTTCGTTCTTTCTATCCTAAACGTTAAATTCTCCGCTTGTTCTTGTAGCCTCAAAAGGCAATGTATTTGATGATTTTGATTGCTATTTGTAAGAGTTCATGTGACTTATTTTGTCTTAGATTAGTTAGTGGTTAATAAAAGATAATTTTTGTTGCAAGAAATATTCAAACTAAATTTCATCCATAAAACTGAGAATTCAGTTAAGGCAGGGGTATAACGTAATCTGATAAAGATGGTATGGATGGGACTTCCACATCATACCCATCCGTAATGCATGTGGGTATCTCATTGAATGTAAAAACATGAACCTTATAATACTTAGACACGACCAGTACTTTGGAATAACAACTTTGATATATGTACCATGACACTATGTGTATGATTTCCTTAACAATAAAGAAATATACAAGGAATATTAAAGAGATTGAGACATTCAAAGGACTGAATGATCTTAGTATTGTATAAACATATTCATCTGAATGATAGTAAGGGAAGATCTGCTTGTCTTTCAGGTGCGGTTCTTATATTATCGACGTAGAGGTAGAGTCCAACTCACGGTCTCGTATAACTTGTTGCACCTTGGTGCATGGAGAGCATCTCCAATCGGAATTTGGTATACTTCATACATAAAAGGTGTTCCAGGACATCCATATAACAATGTAAAAGCAAAATTTATGGGAGAGAAAACTTCATCTCCAAACCGTGGGATTTTAAAATACAATTGTTTCATATGTATTTGAATTTACTAGATGGTGCCCATGCTACATACTTGGCATAATTAACTTTCTTAACAACTAATAAAATAACGCTGCAAAATTAATAGCTTCGTGTATTATTTTTAATACCTCTAACCGAAAACTTTTTTCTTCCTAACATAATGATGAAAATTGATAGTTTCATATACCTTTTTTGTTGTACCCTCCAATCAATATATTGTTTCCCCGATAAAATGATGTGGAAAACGGATTCCTGGATATACATTTTTGTTATATCTACTAACTAATTTATTTTTCTTTCTAATAAAAGGATGATGAAATTGATGGTTGCATGTATATATTTGTTATATCCTCCAACCAAGTTATTTTTCTTTATAATAGAAGATGATGAAAATTGATTGTTGCTTGTATTATTTTATCACACCGCCCAACCAAATAAAAAAAATCTCTTTGTAACAAAATTATGATGAAAATTGGTATTTTCTCGTACCTTTTTGTCCTACCCTCCAACCAAGTTCTTTTTTCCCCTAAAAAAATGATAATGACCATTGATAGTTGCTCATACCCTTTTGTTATACAGTCCAATCAATCTATTTTCTTTTCCAACAAAATTATGCGGAAAATTAATAATTGCCTCTATATTTTTGTTATACCTTCCCACCAATTTTTTTTCTTCCTAACAAATTGATGATAAAAGTGTTATTTTTTATTTAAATAGATGAGGTATATTACTAAAATTACTGGAAAGCATATGAAAAAAATAAATTGTGTATTTTTACTGGAAGCCTCTACTAAATAATGTAGTACTGATTTTTCATAGAAGTCGTATTAACAAAAAAAAATACAAAGGCCAAATAGTTTAATTAGGAGCACAAAGACAAAAAAGATTAATACATACGTATTAACTAAATCGTGTACCCTCCTACCTTCATTGATTAAATACATATTAACAAAATCGCGTGTGGAGGAAAGTGACAAAGTGCAATTTACCTCATCTAAATAGTTATCTGAATTTCGCATTACATAATGTAGGTAAAATTCTTCGGAAGGATATATTATTGGTATTCAAAATAATATAAATGGATTTTGTACTTCTTACCAGGAAAAATGAACATATAAGCTCAAAACGGTGTGTCCACGAAAAGAAAACGGGTGGCCATCCGAAAAACATGATTCTAAATTTTCGCGAGAGACTTATCTCATCGAAACATTAATTAAATACCCCTAGAATCCAATGTCTCTATAAATACCCTTATTCATTTAATAAACATCCATACCTTCTGTATTCCTTATCCCCTTGAAATAGGATTACTTAAATACCATTTCTTATAAGTTTTCCTTACATGTGACATGCTTCTTTATTTTAAAAAACAACTAGTTCCATCCCCACTACCACCAGCGACCCTCCACCACCATCCCACCACCACGCTACCATTGCCGCTGGCACCACCACTACCACCAACGTCACCACCACCACCACACCGTCGGCGGCGGCGGCGCCACCTATGGGACGGAGCTAGGAATTGTAAACATGGGGGTCCTAAGTTAAAGAAATAAAATTAAGGGGGTAATAATTAATTTTTCTTATAAATAATGGTAAAAATGAAGGATTTTTAAGTGGTTAGAGAATATTTAAGGGAGGCGGGAGCCACCATTGGCTTCCATGTAGATCCGTCCCTGCCACCACCGTAGCCACCATTCCACCGTCGTTATCGCAAACACCAGTCCACCGCCACCACCTATGCTGCCACCATCAACACCAAACTCAAAAGCCAGGTTGACACCAAAAATCTAGTGTCAACAACTCAAGTTGATACCGAAACTCAAAAATTCAAAAATTGAGTTAGGTCCAGATTATGATGTCAACATTCCAAATTGACATCATAATCTAATATCGAGAATCCAAGTTTACATCACTATCTGGTGTAACAACCCAAGTTCATATCAACATCTAGCGTTAACAACTCCATGTTACCACCACCATCGACCACAACCATCATTACCTCTCCACCACCCCACCACAACCTCCGCCTCCGCCACCTACCACCAATACCAAGTCAAGCCAAATTCATACTAAAATTCGATGTCAACAACCCAAGTTGACATCATAGTCATGGTATCAACAACCAAAAAAAGAAAAAAAAAAGTTGACGTCATAATCCGGTGCCAACAATCCAAGTTGACATAATAATATGGTATCAACAACAGAAATTGATATTATAATCTGGTGTTAACAATCCAAGTTGATCCCAAAAATATAAATTCAGAAAAGAAAAGAAAACGGGAAAAAACCACGTCACATAGCGACCAATATGCAATTATAAGGAATTTTGACGAGTTATTAGAAATAAAAAAAGAAGAAGGGAAGTAAGAAATACTAAATAGGAATTATAAAAATTATATTTTTAAAGAATATTTCAATTATACCTGCAGGTGTATTTGTGAAAAGGAAGGGTTTCCACTATCTCAATTTAGTTGTCCTAACTCATATCCGGTAGATGCATAATTCCAATGACAGAACCTCTCTAATAAGAGTTAGAACTTGGAAGGGTTAGTTGACATATTGAACGCTCAATATAGAATGACAATAATATACTTGTAACGATTTAGTAATTTGTGGGTTTTTATGTATTCTCCAAAATAAATAGCTATTTTATACATTGCCCCCTTTTGAAATTGATAACAGGTAAAACCCTCTACAAGCTTACTCTAACTATCAGTTAAGTGAGCTCATGCCTAACATTATAAAGTATTGAATATTCAAAAACACTAAAATACAGGGGGACAGTTAGCAGTGGTGTTTAAGGATTTTAGAGAGCAAAGTTAATCGAGGTGTTTAACAATCATTCGTTGCTTCGAAAAAGGAGAAGGCTTTCTTCCTAGCGATGGAACCTGAACATATCATAATGAGGTATTTTAGCGAATGATGGATCATTGATGTCGAATTGCAATTCAATGCTTGAGCCAATATATTGGAGCCTTTTACAACTGAGGTGATGATTTATATTCATACAAATAAAGCCCACATAACAGCTATATTCCCAAAACCGAAACGACAAAATGTAACAATTATAACAAAAAATGAAAGGTCCAACGAAAAGCAAACATGGTCAAGAAAATCAGTCTTGTTTCTGCAAATATACGAATTGTCCTTAAATATTGTCGTAATAATTTAAGGGAATAAGAATAGGGATGGGAGCAAGTATTTAAATCGTGAGGCGAAGGGTGTCTCGTTTTCTATTTTTGAGAAGCGATTCGTAGGTTGAATCGTGAAGCGAAGATTTATAGTTGGCATTGAATTGTTAAATACTAGAAATAACCCGTGCTGTAACGGAACGTCATGAGAAAAATTAATCTAAGTTCATGGTTTTCTTGCAGCAATTCTCAAACGTTACACAGGTTGATGAAGGTTTATTGTTTCTTATTTTAAAAAGATATGAGTCAAAATATATTTTCTTTATGAATAATAAATTATGAGTGTAATAATATTAGTTTTAATTGGTTGTAACAATTAATTGTTCACTTTGTTTTTTTTTTTTGCTACATTAATTATTTTAATTAATTGGTGAGGAACTAATTATGAGGGTCATCATTGATCTGATCTGTGATAAATGTATAAGGGTTTGTTAAATCACTTGAATCTTCTAAATTACTGGTGGTGCACTTGCAGAAAAAAAGTACCATATGTTTACTCCTCCATTGAAGACCCTGTTTGTAGTTTTGATAACGACATAATTCGTGGTTTCATTTTGATATACAGATTTTGAATAAATTTTTACTCTCATTGATTGTGGTTTTATTATATAGGTAAAAATCTAGAACTTGGTAATTTTTAAAATTTTCATATTAACAAAACCGTTTGATTATAATATAAATTCATCAATTTTAGGATGCTTGTCCGGCAGTATAAAACCAAATAATTTCTCAAAAGTATCCACCAAGTATTAAATACATGATGTTTTTCAAATAAATATTCGACATTGGAACGAAAAAAGATAATCCACCATAATTTTGTTGCACCTTTATTTCATAGTTACTGTTGGTATCCATTGCTCAACATTAGACTATATCGGAAGTAACATACGTGCACATCACTGTTCAAAATATTTCTTCATGGTACCTTATCATATAGCTGGTTCCAAATTTATTTATTTTTAAAATATTGATAAAAGCTTTAATGTTATCTTTCTTTATTGGTTGATGAAGGATGATTAATTTATTACAAACATTAATATCAATTATACATATTTTTAACTCCAAAAAATATAAATAATGGTCTTTATTTATCTTTATGCCACATTTAATGTTTTCTTAAGATCATAATGATGAGAGGAATCTAATTAATGTATGTTCAATAATGAAAAGAAGTTACAATTGTTACATACGTCAGATGTCTTTGGTTAGGATAAGATTAGGATGGTCAGATGCAATGTTTGTCTCTCAAAATGTTATCCGACTGTCGAAGGCTCAAAAACCCATTATGTTTTTTATTATAGATATAGTTTTATGTGTTATAAATCGATATGCAAACAATCATAAATATAAAATTTAGGCAAAAAGTATTTATTCAATCCAATTTTGGAGCATTCCATTTTTGATTTGTGATGTTGATAATGCATTAAATATTAGAATTTTATCAAATAGTAAATAGAAAAGATAAAATTGATGTTTCGAATGTATTATTTTTTACTTTCAACTGATAGTAAAATAAAATCTAATAATTTTACACAGTAAATAATGATTTTTGTTATAGGGAAAGTTGATTTTTTTAGGGGGAAAGCATTTTAAGGGGAAAGCTAATATTATGGAGATGTGTATAGGGGAAACATTTACTGGAATTGACTTTCACAAATTATTTTGAATTACTACATTACCCTCTGACCATATATATATCCAACTGACCATGAACTTCACTAATGCACGAGGTGTATTTGATAAAATGTATCACCGATTGTCATGGGTGAATTTTTGCAACTTTAATTGGGTTTTTCCAGTACCATTACCATCATAACAAACCGCAGAAGGCACAACATTTTGGAGCAACTTTAAATCGCTAATCTTGTGAAAACTTTATGGAGGGAAAAACTAGACGGACCATAGGGTTAGATATCAATATTTCAGTCACGAACATGGGAGAACAAATAAAAATAAGAAGAAGAAAAAGCAAAAGCTACTGAACATTTGGTGATCTCTGCTAAGTTAAGCCCTAACAATAGTTCTGCATCAAGTATGGAATTATTTTTTCCTATCATTATTATATTATTAGATGCTTCAAGAGATTCTAAGTGTTACCAAAGATCACGATCACTCTTAATCCTGATGATTTTGAAGCTGGGGTTAAAAAATATACTTGTTTTCCTATCATTTGAAACTAATTTCTTAAGAAATTTATAGATTCCTAATATTTTGTTACATTTTGATTTGTTAAGTTATGATGGAAAAACAATATTGGATGATGTTTGTTGCGATGCTTCAGAAAAATCACAAGACACTTTTGGGGTATCGTCGATTAGAATATTTGCCGGTGGTGTTTCTTTAAGAATGCAGAGCATTTATTTCTTATTTTCTAGTTCATGTCCGTGGAGGTATGAACGATATAGTTTAATTATAAAAATGATTTAGATTAATCATGTTTATACAATAGCTAAGATATACGATTAGGTTAAGTTGAGGGCAAAAACTAAACTTATGCTATGTGTTTTCTTAAGGGGAAAGACAATTTTTTACTCCTCCCCTTGAATGAATCAAAGTCAAAAACAATATACTATAGTCAAACAATTTTAGCTTTCCCCCTAAACAAATCAGCTTTCCCTATAACAAAAATCTAAATAATATTATATGTTTGTTTTGCTAAATTTGTTATAATTATCTTGAAGAATTCATTATATTGTGTAAATATATGAAAATAATTTATTCGGATATAATGTGCCGCCACGGCACGACAGGATACAACAAGGATATTCATCTGTTATGTCAGTGTGCCATGCCGTGTTTTGACTAAAAAGTACAACAAAACACGTCTTGAATTCCTGAAACGGGACTAAAAAGCACAACACGAATCAACACGTCTTAAATTCCTGAAACGACACATCACGACATACAACACGCTAGACAGACTTCTTCATGTGTCGTTCTAGCACTGCATGATATATTTTACACCACTTGGAGAGCTTTAACTGACTCGGTTCCACTCGATTACCGTAACACTCAGAACTATTAGTCGAATTAGGATTTTAATGATTTCGGGTTTTCGATCCTAAACTAGTGGAATTGGAACCAATATCGGTAAATTTGTTGGGTTTCCATTCAAAAACATATCAATTCTTATTACAAGAAATTGTCTTTCTCAACTTGAAAGTAATTTACATGCATCAGAATTTATTGTTATTCATTTACTTATGCTGTAATTGATATGAAACAAAAAAGAAATGGAAAATGAGAAATCTAAAGTCAAAACTCGATGTAAACTTCAGATAGAAAGTGTTGAGATCCGACAACGAAGTAGAGAATCCTAATACTAAATATAAATAAATTGACCATTTGATTATCGGTCAGCTACTTAAATTCATTTGAATTGGGGATTAGCCACCAAATTTAGCAAAACTTTATAATACATTTGGATAAATAAAGTTATAAAATGTATCTAACCTAAAAATAAAATCGTTGTTCTAACATTCCCAGCCCCTTGAAATGCCACTGGTCTCAAGTTGGATCTCAAGACGATATGATTTATTACATTTAACAATTGCTAGCCAAGGTGGATTCCATAATCTTGATAAGCTTGACTTGTATAACGTAAAAATCAATCCAGTTAAGTTGCTTATCAGATCATCAATATTCTCATGTGCTAGAAGATATATTCTTATCATTCTGGTTCTTTTGGCCCCTACTCGTGATACAATACCTTGGAACATATAAAATTGCATTTTGAACCGTTTGTTGCTTGTGTCCTTAAGATATTTGAGGACTATTGTATAACTTCCAGTAATATATACAGTAAGTTCAAATCCTATATTAGCTCTTCTCATTCCATGCTTCTCATTGTACTCAACCATTAAAATCATAAGTTTCAATCCTTATCCACGATCAAATATCCTGCGAGTAATAATGATCAAACAAGATTTTGATTTCTCCTATAAATTCGAACAATGGACACCTCCGTATGCTCAGTCCCCTAAGGTAAACACATGTATCATAAGATCTTGAATACATCACTCCTGCTCAACACCATTTAACAAGTTATTTCATTTTTGTACCCATTCGTGTTTTCTCCACTACAAAAGATTTAATCCCAATAGAAAGGAGCTCAAACTTTTCTCGAACTAATTGTAATCGATATTCCTTGACGAGAATTTAAAATTTTTTCACTTTGGACTGTTTTTACTGTTTTATATGCAGAAGAATCATGCGATCGGTTACAAGGCAAGTCTTGCATTTTTAGATCCTAACACAACATGTAGTATCCATTTTTATAGCTATACAATAATATACATCTGGACCGTAGAAGAACCAAATCAACAAATTCAAGATATAAAATTTATATAGTGTTATCATATATAAAACATGAGAAAGTAAAGGAACTCGAATCTATAGTGGTTCGATGTTATTACTTACGCTTACTTTGAATCTAAAACTTTATTAATGGTGAAGAACTTGTTACAATAAGGACTAGAAATAATAATAAACTCTCAACAAAACCCTAGTCTAGCATTTTCCCTCTTAAAACTTAACTAGGCTTCTCAAGGAACATGCCCTGTATTTATAGGGAACATGTTTATACATCAATCTTTGATATCTATATGTTATCTAACTTGATATAGGTATCCTCCAATCTTCAGTAAGGCCTTCTGCTCTATTTGTTACCATGATTTCTTGCTCGCCGTTATCGGGAATGAATGGTAGCATGATTCACCCTATTTTTACTTCTATGATTGTAGGATCACTCATCATCGATGATATATAGGTTAGGAATCAACAAGCATGTTGTCTTTGTACCCAATGTGTCTGAACTTAATGTTTCCAATCCCCGCGATGTAGGTGTTTGGTAATTTTAGGTATCACTGTATAAGCATGGATCTAGGGCCTGGTGTTGATACCTGAAAAATAAAAACCCATTGGTAGGGGAAAACCACCCATTGGTAGTGTGGTCAGCTCGGTCTTATCTTGTATGGTTGGTGGACGTCAACCATGATAAAGATATCACAATATCGCATCCCTACTTCATGTGACTCTATTACTTATTTCATGGGAAAGTAAAATATGGAAAAGTATGGATTACCTTTTTATGTAGTGGTTGTTTCTATGGTGAAGCTCTGGCTAGTATCAGCAAACACGTAGAAACGGTTCCTCGCAGCGGCTGCAATTAATGCTAGATGGAGCAAGTATGACTGTTTGGGCGAGCAAATGTGTGGGGTTATCATGGTTGTTTGTAGGAGCAAAGAGACTGCATTGTCGCGGGATAAAAATAGGTAGGTTGGATCTGCATGGACATCCGTGGAAGCAAAAGGGGTTGGCTAGACGTGTACGTGAATAAGGGTATCCAGGACCACGAGATTTAGTGGAACGGGATGAGAAGTGTCCACGACCACGGACCTTGGAAGGTACAGAAGTAGCTACGACCACGAACCTTGGAAGGACGGGACGAGCAGTGGTGGCCACAAACACGAACCTTGGTAGGACGGAAGGAGCGGTGGTGGCCACATGCACGAACCCTGGTAGAACGGGATAAACAGTGGTAGACACAACCATGAACCTTGGAAGGATGGGAGGAGCGGTGGCCATGGACATGAATATTGGCAGAATAGGACGATCGGCTTATTCCTGCAGGATTTTCTCGGCCATCGTGGCCCAAAAGGGATTCTCCCCTTTAAAACTCACGTATGCGTGAGTTTACTCCTCTCTTTTTTTTTCTTATTCAGTGAAGCAACTCCTCCCCGATTCTCTGTGTGTGGAAACTCACCTATTACTGCTTTCTTGATCATAAGTGCGACCTTGATGTATTGACTTGATGAAAATTTCAGATTTGTGTCTTCTTTCCAAAACGGCCGCAAAATCTCCATCCGAAGTTGGAATGAGGTAGTTGACATCTCATTATTTAGATAAGAGGAAGATCTAACTTATTCAAAAATAATTTTTGATTCAGAGTCTATTTGATAGGTGAAAAGGACCTGACACCGAGAATTCAGAACTTTCGAGGAAGAATTCTGTAGGTTTTTCAGCTGTCATGTAGTCGAGAGTTTCGACCGCCGTTTACATCCCGTTTATCTGACTTATGTGCACTTTTAATATAATTTAGTATATTTTAGTATACATCCATACGAATCATTTGGTACATACATCACCTCCATATTCTTCACCAATTAGCATCGATTTCAGTTCTTCAGGGATAATGGAAAAGATGTTCTGACGGAGTTTTTGCAAAACGACCATCAACCTTTCTAAACTACATGACATGTCTTAAAACACTTTTTAATGAATGTTTAGGTTTATAATGGACATGTATTATGAATTCTATGGTTTTTACTTGAATCTCCATGCTTGAGCCTTTTTTTGCTAATTATATATGACGCTTTTTATGATTTTTCAGCGGGGGTACGACCCAAATGGAGAAAGACCTGGGGAGGGAATCTAGGAAATTACCGTGGGTGACGATGATGATGAGGTGTCTCTCCTGTGAGTTATCTTTTGATGTGTTAGCACCATCAGTAGACTTGGAGGCGGTCCTGGATGACTCCGTCTGGAGTTGACATTGTTTAGGTAACATCTTCTCCATGAGTGCATTCAGATATGCGAGTGTTGATGGTGGTTTTTAGCTTAGGGAGAAAATTGTAAAAGTCTGTCTACCTGATCCGGCATCAGAAGTAGTAGACCTTGATATGTCTGTATTCTGCAAAGAATTTGAAGAATATATCGAAATATGATGAGTGCCTATGCCTCTCTTCATATTATATTAAAACTCAAGCTCCTAGATGAATTGTTCACTAATATAGAGCCTAATGAGTATTTGAAGTTCCTACCTGCATTATCCACTAATGCATGGCCTGCTGAGTATTAATACTGACATGACAATTAATGTTCGCTCGCAACGGAGTAACAAAAATTTCCCGAAGTATCGGGATTAAGATACGCATGAAGGTACTCAATCAGAAGCACGCAAGTTGCGCTGCTCTTTGAGATAAAAATTAGTGATTTTGTGCCAGCGCGCAAAATTCACTAGAAATTAATTAATTTTGTGTCAGCACGCAAAATTCAATTTTCGAACCTAATCAATTTGCAAAAATTGGGTTTTTTGTGGTTTGCGTAGTATCTCGAACCTTATTGGTCGAGACCAAACCTAGGCAAGCTAGGAAATCGATCCGTCATGGACTAGTAGGAGCAAAATCCTACCAAAAGTAGAAAGCAAGAAACAAAGAGAAACTGCGGAAAATAAAGATAGCAGCAAAAGGAGGCGCGACCACATCACTTGGCCGGACAGTTTGCGCTAGCAGGCGCTTCCCGTGGCCGACCGGCCACGCCCCATATTATTCCCTGCTGGCCCCACTTTTTCATCAACAAATCAAAACGCTTTAAATGCGTAGCACACACTTTTGATTAAAAGTGGAAGTTGGCTGGTCGCACGCCTAATTCTTTAAGGAATTTAACATAGGATGCCCATGACGTCTCAAAATGATCACGACCATACGTTTTGGCCAGCCAATTCTACGAGCCTGGCCTCCTCCCAGCACATCCAGACAAGCTCCATGATACTCATTAGCGTGACCACTTTTATTCCAACCAATCAGAATTCTCATAGCACGTCGGCAACAACCCTAACCGCAAGCCAAAATTAGGCCAGTTGCGCGGATAAAAAGGGTTCAATGGAATTAAGACCGCATATGGTGGTCTTAAATCGGTCGTGACAGTCTGACTTCACCAGAAATATTGTTAACAAGGAAACCGCAAATGCAGAAAACCATGGGACCTAGTCCAGATTTGAACACCACATTGTATTAAGACGCTACAGACACTAGCCTACTCCAAGTTAACTTTAGACTGGAATATAGTTGATCCCTAACCAATCCCACACTGATCAAGGTACAGTTGCGTTCCTTACGCCTCTGAATCCCAGCAGGAATCTGCGCACTTGATTCCATTAGCTGATCTCACCCACAACTAAGAGTTGTTACGAACCAAAGTCGAAAACTTGATAAACCAATCTGTCTCCCACATAAATACCTAAAAGTTTTGTTCTGTCTTTTAATAAATCAAGGTGAACAATAACCAATTGATACACCGGACTTATATTCCCGAAGAATAGCCTAGTAATATCAATCACCTCACAATAATCTTAATTGTATGATAGCGAACGAAGATATTGTGGAATCACAAACGATGAGACGAAGATGCTTGTAACTACTTTTTATCTTGCCTATCGGAGATTAAATCTCGATCAAATCTTAGAGAAGATAGTACTCAATCACGATAGAAAACAACAAGATCAGAACGCGCAACTGCAGAGAAAATAGTTGGGTCTGGCTTCACAATCCCAATGAAGTCTTTAAGTCGTAAACCTACAGGGTTTTGGAAAAAACCTAAGGCTAAAGGAGAATCGACTCTAGTCGTAACTAGTATCACACAAGAGGTGTGGGGAATATGTTTCCCAGTTGCTAGAGTTCTCCCTTATATAGTCTTCCAATCAGGGTATGCAATCAATACTACCTTGATAACAAAGCATTCAATATTCACTGTTAGATGAAAACCTGATTAGAGTCAAGCTAATATCTTTCAACTGTTAGATCGAACTTACCTTGTTACACACAAATAAAAAGTGACTTCATTTAGATATGAGTAACCGTACCTAAATGTGTACACCTTTGTTGGCTCAACAATAGTTAACCGAAGTTAGCCATATGAACACTTTCATATCAACCTTATTCATCTTAACCATAACTTGTTCAAATGACTCAAATGAAACTAGTTCTATAGTTGTTCGGTTGTTTATATTCTCATAGAAGTATACAAGACACAATTGAAGAAAAATCTATTTTGATTCATTTGAATCAATTCATGAACATTATAGCCACGATTTTCAAAAGATTGCATTCCTTAATATATAAATGTATTAGTTCATGAACAAACCGATTTTAGAACATAACCTACTCATGTATGCAAACGGGTACGCATACCTAAGTGGCCGGATTAAGTTTGTGTTCGCCAGTATGCAAACGGGTACGCATAACTTCCAAACTCAGTTGAATTTCCGGAACTTGAAACTCATGCGAGTATGCATACCGGTATGCATACTAAGTTCCCAGACTTTCATTAACCAACCAGTACACATACGGGTATGCATACTATGGTTCCCGGACTTGGAATAACTTGCAACAGTTAGCATACAAGTATGCATACTGTGCTATATCCAATCATGGTTAATTGTTCTAAACTCTCACACAAACTATTAGCTTCAAAGCAATTTTCAAGTGATCGAATGATCAGTACAAAACATTCCGAGTCTACATCAAATGACTGTCTCACAAAAATCATGTAAGATGTTACAAGGCGATTTTCACGTGATCATCTTTTGACTTTTGTCAAGAATATAAGATGAACTTGGTTAAAACGAAAGCTTACCAACACATATTTCGAGAAACATGTAAACGAGTTAAACTCAGCTCGAAATATCAAATGTGTATAATCGAAGTCTATATAGCTATACGACTTTTGTCTCAAATATGAGATAGAGTAGATAGACTTTTGAGTGATATATGAGTTCAGGTCTCCACATACCTTTTGTTGGTGAAGTTCCACAAGCTCCCCTTAGTAGTTCTTCATCTTCAATCGATGAACGCCGTGAAGTCTAATGCTCAACTACACTTTCTATCCTAATCCAAGACTTAGCTATATGTAGACTAGAAATCAAGACTTATAGTTTTGCCAACTAAACTTGACAAACAAGCTTTAGATAGTAACGCTTGCGAGTTCGACCGAGTAGTGGTCTAAAAATATCTCCTTTAGTCAATTTTAGTGACAAAATTATCAATACATATGGATTACAAAATAAATGAACTTTGTAGATTCTCATCCAAATGCTTGATTTCCTTGGTTCTTCAACATTACTCGAAATCTTCGTCACTTCCAAGTATTCCAGTGATTCTGAACGTGTTTAACTCAGCATCATAGTTGTTTAATATCCGTAGCTATAACAATATATAAAAACAAGATGTTTTCGTATTGTTATACATTATCATAGTATTATTACACAACATCAAAGTCCAATTGTGTTAGAGCATGGATCGGTTGAACCCACCAAGCGTTGGTATGTCAAGTTTGGTTGTCATATTTTAGTGAATCAAAACTCATGTTAAGAGTCGCTTGATTATGTACTAGAGTCCACTTTGTATAGGTTAGCTTGAAAGTATTAGGATATGAGACATTACAAGTATTGCGAAGTCTTGAAGATGTGAAGAAGCAGGGAGCTACAACGACAACAATCATCCTTCCACTTGAGGTTAGTGATATTTGACTTGAACTGTTTCATTCCCTAACGTATCTTTCAAGTCGTGCATATTGAAAACAAAACTGCGAAGCATATTTGAACTCTAGATAGACATAGTATTAAGGAATACAATAAGAGGTTTATTGCTTAACAATTAAACTTTGTAGATAAGACATCGCCATATTCATTTGAATGTTATTGTGATTATGTATGGGTATGAGGTGAGGATTTCATCCTAGGGAACAATGTTTTACATGTGTTCTAAGGAAGTAAGTTCATAAACTTGTTTGTGAACCGAAAAGGAAATTGCCAGGTGTTATTGGTTTTGTTATTCATTGCATATCTTATGAACAACCAATATGTGTGATTGAGTATAACCGCTCACAACTTGTTTGTGTTCTTGGTAGAACTATTCACAAAGGCCTGACTTATGTATTTATTAGTGAAACCGATCTTAAGTAATCACCTGAGATGGTATGATCGGGTTTGTGATTTTATGTCTGACCAAATATGGGAAAGGGGAACCGATCCTAGTAAGAGGTGCAGTACATCACAAAGGGGAACCGATCCTTGTATGGGGTGCAGCAATGTTTATAGCAGAAAGGGGAACCGATCTTATGGACATGAGAAAAACGTTTTTAGGCAAAGGGGAACCGATCCTATGGACATGTGCAACACATATAAGTTAGATACCATATATATGTGGGAAACCGATCCTAGTACCTAGTCAACCGAATTTTGGAAAGCTAGTGTGACTATGCACAGTACTCACATGGAAGGTAGACTCGAAACTTGTTCTGATAGAACCGTTAAACCCATGATTGTGATTGAATGTTTGTTTGATCAATCGCATAGTTCTTGAAAGTCGGATGAACCAATTCTGAACTTTTTTAGAAGTGTGGAAAATTGGTTTCAAGGTTGTAAGTGTGAAAGGAAACTTACAAAGTAAGGATGTCCACATACTTTGAACACGTGCTATGAATGTTTATTTCTTTAATTGTTCAAAGTTATTCCTTAATAGCTAAGGGAAGAGAATCCCAGGATCGAAACATAAATAAGTTAAGAATCTTTTAATTAAGGCTATTAATTTCCTTTTGTAGGGAAATATAAGAATTAGTAATGTGCATTTACTAATTAGATTTTCCGAGAGATTTCTATCATTATTTTTGGACAGAGCATTTCCAGGAATTATGGAAACCGAATTTGTGCTTTAATGAATATCTTGAGAATATTTTTGGTTTTGGAAATTCCTTGGTGTCCAAACTTCCTTGTCTATAAATACTTGAAGTTTGTCTTTCTAGCAAACTAATCCTTCGTAACAACAGACTTCCTATTTTGTTGTTGTTACTGGTGTAGCCGTCTGTTCGGATAGGAGAGTAACCTAATTAGGCGAAATCTCTTACGACCGCTCAGTTTAAAGTCTTATTTGGGATTGAGAAGCACTAGCGTGTACCGTTGGTGGGAAAGTAGATAATTGCGGTTTATGTTTTGTTTTCGATTGATTTGATTGATTAACGGTGGTTGAAATCTGATTGCACCTAGTCTGTTTATGCTTGAGAATCTTCTCTTCTGATATAAGATTCACTCAAACTAGTTCAGAGTTTCGACAGGGATCTTTAGACTGTTGTTAGTTCTAAAGACAATCTTGTGATAATCCATTATTAACAGACTCCGTTCTGTGCGTGATTGATCACAAGAGATTCAAGTGATAGTGTGCAGGTTTTTATTGAAGATTTAAGAATATTTGAAGACAAAGAAGATATTGAAGATCTGACTTGGGTTTATAATCTTTGGTGTGCATCATACTTGTTTCGGTAAAAGAGGATCCAATTAATAATCGGTTTATCCTTGTGGTAGATTGGATTGATTAATTGAGTAGATCGGCATCAACATAATTCTTTGGATTAAGAGTGTTGTTGGCTTAATCTTAAACGATTACTTCGGTAATTGAACATAAGATATATCTAAAGACCTGACGAAGGAGTTTATGTTAAGATAAACGGAAGAGCCTTTGTCCGAGTCATATCACTTGGTTGAAGAGAGTTGATACCAAACAGATTTGTTGTTCCTTTACTGTTTGGAATACGAACCAAAGGAATTGTTCCAAGTACGTGACTTATTTATAAGTTGGAGGCGTGGGAATACAGAAGGAACTAGGTGAACTATAGGTTTAGTTGCTTGGACTCAACTATACGAAGTTAGGTGTAATTTTGTGTAGCGGCTTAATCCTGAGAGTATTCAATTCTGGACAAGGTCCCGGGGTTTTTCTGCATTTGCGGTTTCCTCGTTAACAAAATCTTGCCGTGTCATTTACTTTATATTTCCGTATTATAATTGTTTTATTATAATTAAATTAAATTACACGAACGTTAATTCATATTTACTTGATAGGTTAATCCTATTGTGTTTGGTGAAGTCCGAACCTTTTTATCAAGTAACATACTTCGTTGTTGTATTATCTCGATCTCGTATCCATAGACGATCACACGAAGTGTGAACCGATTAGTTGTATTGTCTCGACTCAGTCCATAGACAATCACTTTCGGAGAAAAGACTTATAGGTAGGAAAAGTTTTAGCTTGAGGTATATTTGGGTACCCTCGCCTTTTCAATTGGTATCAGAGCAGACAAACACGAAAAGATCTAACAATATGTGTTTGGTTCGATCCAACCTATAAGAATGAACTCGAGTTTTCATGAATCGACTTCAATTAACGTACCGCCAAGATTTGACGGAACAAACTATCTATGGTGGAAATCTGCTATGAAATCTTTTCTTCATTATCGAGACTTTAATACATGGCTATTAGTCGTCGACGGTTATAATTACCCAATGGTAGAAAATTCGGAAACTGAGTTTAAACGCTTAGTGGAGTTTCGAAACGAAGAAAAGGCTCTTGCAAAGCAGAATTCAGATGGTTTGAATGCTATAATACATGACGTAAGTCGCAACCTACAACATCATGTATCAACATGTCAAACTTCGAAAGAATCTTGGGATAACCTTCAGCTTATGTTCGAAGGAAACACTTCAGAGAAAGAAGCTAGACTTCAAACTCTTATGTTCGATTGGGAGAACCTTCGAATGGATGACAATGACACCTTTGAAGAGTTTTACCTTAAACTCTCTGAGATAATCAATGTCTCTTTCTCTCTTGGAAAGACTATCTCTGAAAAATCTATTGTGTGCAAAATTCTCAGATCATTGCCATCTAGATACAACTCTAAAAAAATGCAATCATTGAAGCCAATGATCTTTCGTCTCTATCTAGAAGTTCCCTTGTTGGAAAACTAAAAATATTTGATCTGGCCTATAAAGCCATGAAAGGGGTTTCGACTCAATACTCGAAAGATTCTGATGATCAGGAAGATCTTACTGCTGAAGATGAAGCTGAACTAAATCATCATTTGTCTCTATTACTCAACGATTCAAGAAACTATTGAGACATCGAAAAAGAGAATAACAAGTGTCAAAAAGGAAAAAATTTCCTCCACATAAACGTGAAGACACCTGGGATGATGATGATGTTATACCTCAATGATACAAGTGTAGAGGCTTTGGCCATATTTCTCCGGATTTTCCAACCAAGGACACACAGTGGAAAAGAAATTCTTGCACTGCCAGTCTTGATTATTGTCCTAATGAGAATAACCAAGTTGATGAGATAGATCATGTTGCATCCATTGCAGAAGTCTATGATTCTAAAATTCTTTCAACTATAGACACTCAAGAAGAGTTTACCCCTTCGATTTTCGAGGAGATGTTTCCATGTAAAGATAAAAGAACTCACCTTCTTAAATCCAACATAGTTGAAATGAAATCATCTCTTAATCAACTAAAACAGAGTTTTCTGAATGATAAAGAAAAAATTAACAAGCGACTAAAGAAAATCGAAGTTACTCAATGCTCCAAAGAAGCGCAAGTGTCTAAACTCATCTCCGATATTCAAGATTGTCAAGATGAGATCAGGAAGTTAAAAACAGAGAATCAGGAACTGAGAGACAGACTCAAGTACCTTGAAAAATCATCACCGTGTATGAATGATTTAAGAGACAAGAAGGTAAGGGTAAATAAATCTGAAGGATCTAAATCCATAAAACGTAATATTTCTGGTGATTGTTTCTTGTGCAAGCAAAATGGGAACTTTCAAAGGAAATGTCCAAATACTAAACAGAGAGAGAGAGAGAGATTGTATAAAACCAGAAAATCAAGATCTAAGCCTAGATCAAAGGTCTCTTAGAAACAAGAAAATAAGCTCTTCGAGCATCCTGATCTCACAACGAGATTAAGAGATGAGTCTAAGAAATTTTTGAAATATTCAAGGGAAGAAAATTCAACAACCAAATTGTGACAACCGAACCGGCTATCATGAATCCTTACTTGTTACCCTTGATAGTATACAATAAGGATATAGATGTAAATATTTGTGTAAAAATATTTCTAAAAATTGATTTTTCTGTTATAAATATAATTAAAATAATATTCTCAAAGATCTTTGAGAAAAAGTTCTAGAGATTATAAGAGGTAAGATATCTTACTTCATTTTCATAGAGTTCTGACAGAATGTCTACCTCTAGTTGCAGTTCTCGCAAAACCGAAAAGGTCTGGACTATATTGTTTCCGAACAAGAAACTTCGTCTTGAGTCTTCTGATGGCGATTCTGATTCATCTCCAGAGCTTCAACATGATGTTCCTAATGAAGAGATCTCTTCTCTCAATGATAATCTTCTCAAGAATCTCTCACTAAAGTTAGATCTAATTTTATGTGAAGTAAGGAACATGGAAAAGGATTTGAGGAAGGGAGTTAAAGAAGTCAATGACAATGTTGTGAGTCTTGAATCAAGACTTATAATTATAGAAGATGATTGGAATCCGGTAAAATCTGTTGATCCGGTTTTAGTTTTGGAAAAAAAACTCCAAAAAGTCAAATTCAGAGTTTTAAAAATGAGAAAGAATAGACATCAATATTTAGATTTCTTTCATTGATTGTATTTGTCTATTATGAATAAAACTATTATGAATAAAACTATTATGAATAAAATTATTTGATTGGTAATTTTTTTGTGATAGTTTTCGATTTACATAGCCTGCGCTTGAATGCTTTTATCTTATTGCTATGTATGTTTATGGGATGTTTAATTTCGGTTTTACTACCTTAATATTCGATCTCATATATTGTGAACCCTTGTGGTTTGACTTTTTGATTTAGCATGATTAAGTTCTAGCCCAAGTTGGTAGGCTTTATCAAAGAATCATGAGGGGTTCTGGTAGAAACAATATGTTAAAAAGTCACAATATGTTGATTCGGTTTTGGTTTAGCATAAAAGCATATGTGTTTCGACGGTTTTCAACTTTTGCTTGCAATTTTTAAAACCGATTTTCAACCTTTCTCTGGTAAAGGTTGGTTGTTGTCATTATTTTGTTTTGCATAAGGATGACAACATGATGATATTTCGATATCAATTCTCCCAGAACGAAGATGCAATCATATTGGAGAAGTGGATGCGAAATTTGAGGTAACAATCTTGTTAGTTAATTGTTTTCGGATTTAAGAAAAGCCTGAGTTTATATTATATATATTTATTGCTTTTGCTTAACAAAATTCGGTTCAATTGATGCTTATTCTATGATGTGTGTGTGGATGTGTGTGATTCAATTGGTTCAGGTTAAGAAAAACTATTGTTATCTTGCTTTATTGTGTGGTATCAATTGTTTAGACTTACAAAATTTCGGTGCAATTGCGGTGCTTTTAATGTCTATGTTGTTTCAATTGCTTCCGGTTGAGGTGAATGATTATGCAAGTTGATTTATGTTGGTTTATATGAATTATTTATGGCTTAACGAAATAAAAGGTGTACATGATGAGTTGTTTAGTCCAATTCGATTCTGGATAAGAGAAACTAAGTTAATTCTGATCTTAGTTAGACTTATCGAAGTGAGGTTTCGGTTATTCAAGTCTAATCGAATGCCTTAACAAGAAATGCTAGTTAACTAACCTAGTACTTGTCTTGATTAAAATTGAAAGGTTTAAGTTTATGGATGATTAGAACCTGATGAGAAAAATAGAGTTATCTTTATTTTGGTCTTATCGAATTAAGCGATTGTTTTTGTACAATCGGTTTAGCAAAGGGACTAAGGTGCTTAGTTGTTTTTGGTTTGCTAAACTAAAATGGAAAAATTATTTCGAACAATTGTTTCCTTGGTAACATATCAAAATAAAACTACTTGTAGTTTCGGTTTTGATATTGGTTATCAGAACATGATGTGTGGAACCCTCGTGCCTAACTCTACAGGTTGCAAGTCTTTTGAGATTTGTAAGATTCTTTTCGTGTTGTCCTTTATTTTTTCATTTCTTTGTCATTTTGTGACAAAAAGGGGGAGAAATATATGGAGTAAACAAGTGATACTGGCATTGATTCTATATTGATTGGTATCGCTAAGGAAAAGAACATTGGTGCTTGAATGTTTATCTAACTAAAGAGTGAAAGCATATACTAAGGGGGAGTAACATGTCATATAAATTGGTATAAAAAAGACGTGCAAATTGAATATCTACCTATCTTCCTTAGGGGGAGTATTAGCTTTGTTATTATAATGTCAACAACGACATTTTCAAGGATTGAATGTAAACAGTTTACTGTGCTGTTGAATTCGGGAATCAAGTGTATGTGTAATGAATTCTTGTAATTTGTTTATCCATATGATGTAAGATTTTTGTCACTAAAATTGACAAAGGGGGAGATTGTTAGAGAATGGCTCGGTTGAACCCACCAAGCGTTGGTATGTCAAGTTTGGTTGTCATATTTTAGTGAATCAAAACTCATGTTAAGAGTCGCTTGATTATGTAATAGAGTCAACTTAGTATAGGTTAGATTGAAAGTATTAGGATATGATACATTACAAGTATTGCGAAGTCTTGAAGATGTGAAGAAGCAAGGAGCTACAACGACAACAATCATCCTTCCACTTGAGGTTAGTGATATTTGACTTGAACTGTTTCATTACCTAACGTATCTTTCAAGTCGTGCATATTGAAAACAAAACTGCGAAGCATATTTGAACTCTAGATAGACATAGTATTAAGGAATACAATACGAGGTTTATTGCTTAACCATTAAACTTTGTAGATAAGACATCGCCATAATCATTTGAATTCTATTGTGATTATGTATGGGTATGAGGTGAGGATTTCATCCTAGGGAACAATGTTTTACATGTATTCTAAGGAAGTAAGTTCATAAACTTGTTTGTGAACCGAAAAGGAAATTGCCAGATGTTATTGGTTTTATTAATCATTGCATATCTTATGAACAACCAATATGTGTGATTGAGTATAACCGCTCATAACTTGTTTGTGTTCTTGGTATAACTTTTCACAAAGGCATGACTTATGTATTGGTATGACTTTTATTAGTGAAACTGATCTTAAGTAATCACCTGAGATGGTATGATCGGGTTTGTGATTTTATGTCTGACCAAATATGGGAAAGGGGAACCGATCCTTGTATGGGGTGAAGCAAGGTTTATAGCAGAAAGAGGAACCGATCCTATGGACATGTGCAACACGTTTTTAAGAAAAGGGGAACCGATCCTATGGACATGTACAACACATATAAGTTAGATACCATATATACGTGGGGAACCGATCCTAGTACCTAGTCAACCGAATTTTGGAAAGCTAGTGTGACTATGCACAGTACTCACATGGAAGGTAGAACCGAAACTTGTTTTGGTAAAACCGTTAAACCCATGATTTTGATTGAATGTTTGCTTGATCAATCACATAGTTCTTGAAAGTTAGATGAACCAATTCTAAACTTTTTTGGAAGTGTGGCAAATCGGTTTCAAGCTTGTAAGTGTGAAAGAGAACTTACAAAGTAAGGATGTCGACATACTTTGAACACGTGCTATGAATGTTTATTTCTTTAATTGTTCAAAGTTATTCCTTAATAGCTAAGGGAAGAGAATCCCAGGATCGAAACATAAGTAAGTTAAGAATCTTTTAATTAAGGTTATTAATTTCATTTTATAGGAAAATATAAGAATTAGTAATGTGAATTCACTAATTAGATTTTCCGAGAGATTTCGATCATTATTTTTGGACAGAGCATTTCCAGGAATTATGGAAACCGGATTTGTGCTTTAATGAATATCTTGAGAATATTTTCGGTTTTGGAAATTCCCTGGTGTCCAAACTTCCTTGTCTATAAATACTTGAAGTTTGCCTTTCTAGCAAACTAATCCTTCGTAACAACAGACTTCCTATTTTGTTGTTGTTACTGGTGTAGCCGCCTATTCGGAGAGGAGAGTAACCTAATTAGACGAAATCTCTTACGGCCGCTCAGTTTAAAGTCTTCTTTGGGATTGAGAATCTCTAGCGTGTATCGTTGGTGGGAAACTACATAATTGCGGTTTATCTTTTGTTTTCTATTGATTTGATTGACTAACGGTGGTTGAAATATGATTGCACCTAGTTTGTTTATGCTTGAGAATCTTCTCTTCTGATATAATATTCACTCAAAATAGTTCAGAGTTTCGACAGGGATCTTTAGACTGTTGTTAGTTCTAAAGACGATCTTGTGATAATCCATTGTTAACAGACTCCGTTCTGTGCGTGATTGATCACAAGAGATTCAAGTGATTGTGTGCAGGTTTTTATTGAAGATTTAAGAAGATTTGAAGACAAAGAAGATATTGAAGATATGACTTGGGTTTATAATCTTTGGTGTGCACAATACTTGTTCGGTAAAAGAGGATCCAATTAATAATCGGTTTACCCTTGTGGTAGATTGGATTGATTAATTGAGTATATCGGCATCAACACAATTCTTTGGATTAAGAGTGTTGTTGCCTTAATCTTAAACGATTACTTTAGTAATTGAACATAAGATATATCTAAGGACCTGACAAAGGAGTTTATGTTAAGATAAACAGAAGAGCCTTTGTCTGACTCATATCATGAAGAGAGTTTATACCAAACAGATTTGTTGTTCCTTTACTGTTTGGAATACGAACCAAAGGAATTGTTCCAAGTACGTGACTTATTTATAAGTTGGAGGCGTGAGAATACAGACGGAACTAGGTGAACTATAGGTTTAGTTGCTTGGTCTCAACTATACGAAGTTAGGTTTAATTTTGTGTATCGGCTTAATCCTGAGAGTATTCAATTCTGGATAAGGTCCCGCGGGTTTTCTGCATTTGCGGTTTCCTCGTTAACAAAATCTTGCTGTGTCATTTTCTTTATATTTCCACATTATAATTGTTTTATTATATTTAAAATAAATTACAAAAACGTTAATTCCTATTTACTTGATAAGTTAATCCTATTGTGTTTGGTTAAGTCCGAACCTTTTTATCAAGTAACATACTTCGTTGTATTGTCTCGATCTCGTATCCATAGACGATCACACGAAGTGTGAACCGATTAGTTGTATTGTGTCGACTCAGTCCATAGACAATCACTTTCAGAGAAAGGACGTATAGGTAGGAAAAGTTTTAGCTTGAAGTATATTTGGGTACCCTCGTCTTTTCAAATTGTATCACAACTTTGACAACAATACTATGGTGATATGTATCACTCCCCCTTAGTCAATACTTCACCTATTATGAAAACCACTCCTCCTTACATAATGATCCGTAAACCATATGTATTTGTAGTGTGAACTACACATTAATTCTCCCCCTTTTTGTCAATATAAATTGGCAAAGGTACGAAAACTAGTGGGATCATAATGAAATTCTCAAAGAGATTCTTTATCACTAAAAGAAAACATATCAACTTTGTTTCGATGATTTCACATAGTCGGAAATTAGTGTATTCATCAAGGATTTTATAAAGATACAAGAAAACTCCTATAATAATCCACAGCCGCACTCCCCACAAAGATTTGGCAATTAAGCACAAGTTCAATTAAGAACTCTCCCCCATAAAATTTCATTCCCGAAAGAACAACAAGAGCGACCTTACTTTTGCAAGAAAATAAGGATTTCTTTGGACATTAAAAAATTACATGAAACATTAATTTGTATCCAGAAAACTCAATTAAATTAACCAGAAGAGAACCCATGATTAATTTAATCGAAAATGCTCAACATAAGAGAACTTACGGAGCCGGATAGTACATTCACATAGAAGTGGATCAGGGAAAGATCAATACTGCAGAATATTCAAAGATTCATTATATTTTTCATCAATATTTGCATAATGATATCATAGACTTAATCTTTGCAATCAAAAGTTCATCATATCTTCCATCAGTATTTGCATAATGATACAATAGGCTTAACTTTTGATAAATATGGGACAATCATAGTTCACAGACGCAAACACACATATCCCATAATAATTTTTGCAATATATAAAACCAGTAAAGATTAATACTGCAAAATCATCTTCCAAATAAACTTTAGAATTTAAATAAATAAATCTAAAAACATTGCAAAATGAAAATCGTTGGCAATAGCTATGTGTACTCACAATAATTTTATTCCAAGCCCTAGTTATCCTTTTTAAAACACAAGAATAAATTCTCATAAGAAGTTTCCTAGACATTGTAGAGCTTTCTCAGGGCATCTACTGAGAATTCCTTCACATTATTGAAAAACCCATTGATTATGGGATTGTTCAATTCCTCTAAATCTTCAGAAATATCAGTTAACTCACTAAGTTCTCTTTTTAGTCCACTCAAGGTGTTACTTGTTAGAGACAACATATGTTCATAGTGAGCTATCTTCTCCAAAGAGGAAATGATTTGAGATTTTAAATCATTTCTTTTGTTGATGAAATCCTTCACTATACCTCTAAAGTTATTATCAAAATAACAAACAGACAAGAGGCAGTTAGAGGAAAAACCTTCTTCATCATTTGTGGATCTCTCCTTCTTTTTCCTTGAGGATTTGATTCCTTCACAGAGATACACATTAACTGCTTCAACTGCATCCCTTTTTGTGGTACCTCTATTTACAGGAGCCATGAACTGTAACTTTCAAGATAAAAAAAGTGAAGGGCATTTTGATCACAAATGAATATAAATAGACCAATGGACAGCCAAACCCTAGAAGAACTTTTTGAAAAAGTCTTTTACGGTTCATGATCCATTATCTATTTTAATTAAGAAGATATTTTCTTAACATAAAAAATAAGAATTTAACAATTATATAAAACTTGAGCAACCTTGATGCAATCCTCATTTTCTCAAGCTAAAGATGAGGATGCAGACATCACTAGTATTAGATAGTTACGGAGTGAGTCGAATGCTCACATCTTTTATCACATAGTGACTTATCAAGGTTTGTTGTATAAATAGACTTCTTACCTCGTCTGAATCTGGTTCTTTTAGATTTATTCTTGTCTTCAGGAGTACTCTGTTGATTACCCAAGGCCAGATTCATTCTTTGTATGTCATTTTGAAGTTTGGCGATCCTTTTCTTGTTCCTCTTGAATTTCCAACACTTACTTTGAACATGATTTGCATTTCCACAAAACAAACAAATCAAAGAAAATTTATTGTCTTGCTTATCTACCTCTTGTTTATCACAACATTCATCATCAATTATTCCAAACTCGGCTGGAACAAAAGAGTTGTTTGTGCTCACAGTTTTTCTTTTGAACCCTAAACCATTTGTGTTTTCAAAAGACTTCTGGCCAAATAACATTGGTGAGATTCTTTCAGAACTTCCAGACAACCTTTGCAGGCCACACTTAAGAATATTAATCTCTTTTTCCTTCAGAGATAGGGTCCTGGTGAATTCATCATTAAGACAATCTATCTCAAGAGTTTTCACCTGAAGTGATGATTCAAGTTTTTCCAGCGAAGCTTTTAGTTGGAGATTTTCTTGGTGAACTGCGTCACACTTATTCAAGAATTCAAAAATCTCAATGTCAGACTCAAACTCTGAATCGGAATTTGAGCAGGAAGAAGTTTCTGCCGTGATAGCTGAAAATTCATTGCACACATCAGAAGCATGCACAATATTGACAACCTAGGATGATTTTTCTTGTATTGAATTATCTGAAGCATTAACCGGAGAGAGATGTTTCTCACATCTTTTGTTTTTTTCACAATATCCTTGATCTTTTGTGCAATCAGTGATTTATCAAAATCAACATGTTTTGAACAACATTCATCATCCCAAGACAAGTTAGAAGCTTCGCTTGTGTTGGTCACATCATTGAACACAGATGTTCTGACTGTGTTCTGATCAAGATCAAGTATTTTTAACTTTCCAATAAGAGTATTTCTGGAAAGCGTATCAAGATTATTTCCTTCAACGATGGCTTAGAATAGTATCTAGATGGCAATGATCTGAGAATTTTCATCACATTGTCCTTTTCAGAAATAGTCTTACCTAACACAAAAGATGCATTAACAATTTCAGACACTTTGTGATTAAACTCATCAAATAAATCTTCATCTTCCATATAAAGGTTTTCCCAATCAGAATTTAGGTTTTGAATCCTAGCTTCTTTTTCACAGGTATTCCCTTCAAATACGGTTTCTAAGATATCCCACGCATCTTTATACCGAGTGCATGAAGTCATATGATGCTGAAGATCTGGGGTAATGGCATGGATGATTGCATTCAATCCGTCAGAATTTTGCTTTGCTGCAAGAATCTCGACAGCATCATAATCACCAATATCCTTTGGAGCAGTTAGATCGCCTTCTGTAACAACTGGAGGATTATAGCCATTAACAACATAAACCCATGATTCAAAATCACGCGCTTGTATAAAGGCACGCATAACAATTTTCCACCATAAGTAGTTCGAGCCATCGAAGACTGGCGGTACATTTCTAGACTTATAAGGTCTTAAACGCATTTTCCTGCTCTGATACCAATTGAAAAGGGGGGGGGTCTAACAACCACACCCAATATTTCTATTAGAAATCTGTAATGACTAACTCCAATATACTTTCAAGAGAATCAACTATACATTCAGACTCAATCTTAAGAAAAGTATATCCAAGAGTTGTATCTCAATTCAATCTGCAGTCAAACAAATAGGAATTTGCGAGCCCGATTTAATATAAGAAATAACTTGGACGGTATCAAAAACCAATATCCAACTGTCAATCAGTTTAATCAACAACCAAAGGTTGAATCACAATTGATTGAACTTACGTACAACCTGTTATATTTCAATTATATAAAAAATATAATGCAGAAAAGAAAAAACACATACACCAGAAATTTGGTTAGCGAGGAAACCGAAAATGCAGAAATACCCCGGGACCTAGTCCAGATTTGAACACCACACTGTATTAGGCCGCTACAGACACTAGCCTACTCCAAGTTAACTTCGGACTGGAATGTAGTTGAGCCTAACCAATCTCACACTGATCAAGGTACAATCGCGTTCCTTACGCCTCTGAATCCCAGCAAGACTCTGCGCACTTGATTCCCTTAGCTGATCTCACCCACAACTAAGAGTTGCTACGACCCAAAGTCGAAGACTTGATAAACCAATCTGTCTCATATAGAAAAGTCTATTAAATAGATTAATATGTTTCCCACAGAAATACCTAAGAGTTTTGTTCCGTCTTTTGATAAATCAAGGTGAACATGAACCAATTGATACACCGGACTTATATTCCCGAAGAACAACCTAGTAATATCAATCACCTCACAATAATCTTAATCGTATGGTAGCGAAACAAGATATTGTGGAATCACAAACGATGAGACGAAAATGTTGGTGACTACTTTTTATCTTGCCTATCGGAGATTAAATCTCGAGCAAATCTTAGAGAAGATAGTACTTAATCACGATAGAAAACAACAAGATCAGAACACGTAACTACAGAGAAAATAGTTGGGTATGTCTTCACAATCCCAATGAAGTCTTTAAGTCGTTAACCTACAGGGTTTCGGAAAAAACCTAAGGTAAAAGAGTATCGACTCCAGTCGCAACTAGTATCACACAGGAGGTGTGGGGATTAGGTTTCCCAGTTGCTAGAGTTCTCCATTATATAGTCTTCAAATCAGGGTTTGCAATCAATGTTACCTTGGAACAAAGCATTTAATATTCACCATTAGATGAAAACCTAATTAGACTCAAGCTAATATCTTTCAACCGTTAGATCGAACTTAGCTTGTTACATACAAATGAAAAGTGACTTCATTTAGATATGAGTAACTATACCTAAACTTTACACCTTTGTTGGATCAACAATAGTTAACCGAGGTTAGCCATATGAATACTTTCATATCAACCTTATTCATTTTAACCATAACTAGTTCAAATGACTCAAACGAAACTAGTTCTAGAGTTTTTCAATTGTTTATATTCTCATAGAAGTATACAAGACACAATTGAAGCCAAATCGATTTTGATTCACTTGAATCAATTCATGAACATTATAGCCACGGTTTTCAAAAGATTGCATTCCTTAATATATAAATGTATTAGTTCATGAACAAACCGATTTTAGAACATAACCTACTCAAGTATGCAAATGGGTACGCATACCTAATTTGCCGGACTAAGTTTGGGGTCGCCAGTAAGTGAACGGGTACGCATACCTTCCAAACTCAGTTGAATTTCCGGAACTTGAAACTCACGCCATTACGCATACCGGTATGCATACTAAGTTCCCGTACTTTCATTAACCAACCAGTACGCATACAGATATATCCAATCATGGTTAATTGTTATAAATTCTCATTTCAATCATTGAAACATTCTTAGAAGACGACAATAGCTGTCTCACACAAAATATTAGCTTCAAAGCAATGTTCAAGTGATCGAATAATCAATACGCAACATTCCGAGTCTACATAAAATGACTTTCCCACACAAATCACGTAAGATGTTACAGTGCAATTTTCACATGATTATCTTTTGACTTTCGTCAAGAATATAAGATGAAATTGGTTAAAGCGAAAGCTTACCAACACATATTTCGAGAAATATGTAAGCGAGTTAAACTCAGCTCGAAATATCAGATGTGTATAATCGAAGTCTATATAGCTATACGACTTTTGTCTCAAATAGGAGATAGAGTAGATATACTTTTGAGTGATAGATGAGTTTCAGGTCTCCACATACCTTTTGTTGATGAAGTTCCACAAGCTCCCCTTAGTAGTTCTTCGTCTTCAATCGATGAACGCCGTGAAGTCTAATGCTCAACTACACTTTCTATCTTAATCCGAGACTTATTTATATGTAGACTATAAATCAAGACTTTTAGTTTTGGAAACTAAACTTGGCATACAAGCTTGAGATAGCAACGCTTGCGAGTTCGACCAAGCAGTGCTCTAATAGCAGTGGAGGCAGTGGAGAGATGGAGTAATGTGATTATAGGGTAATGATGTAACCGTCCATTATCCTTGGAAGTTTCTGGAAAACCATGATTCCATTACTCCATTAACCACTTCAGCCTTACCACTACTTTTTAAATTCCTTGTCATGGGGTGTTATCACGCCCATGTTGTTATAACCGCCACAACAAAACCCCATGTTTAATCCCTCCGTGTAACATGTTTTGATTTCTCGTAAAAATTAGTAGAGTCATGAACTGTCTCTTGTCTTGTCCAGGTTGCCACGATGTATTTGACTGAGCAATCAACCTAAGCTAGCCAGACCTTGTAAAAGTGACGTAGCTTTAAGAGATAACTCGGATCAAAGGTTATGTGCGACTAATAAGAAGTTTGTTGTAAGATGACATTATTTGCAGGCTCATGAAAATGTAGCATGGCCACGACCTGGGACGCGCGGCCAAGTTGGCCAATGTGACTTTGGAAGTTAGTCAAGGTGACTTGGAATGTTATCCAAGGTGGCTTGGGATGTTTGGTGGAACTGGACACTATCCAACATTGTATTGGGACCTTTGGTGGCGTTGGCCACCATCCATTGATGGTAGCTAGCCAATGCGGCATGGGACGGCCAAGATCGGAGCTAGCCAAGTCGTTGCGCGAGTCGGATTATAATGGCTTGGGACACCGGCCAAGTTGGCCTGGCTATGGGACGTTGGCCATGTTGGCCTGGCTATGGTACGCGGCCAAGTTGGCCTGGATATAGGTCGCTGGCCATGTTTTCCTGGCTATGGGACGCAACCCATGTTGGCATGGGTGTGGGATGTTGGCCATGTTGGCCTGGCTATGGGACGTGGCCCATGTTGTCCCAATACGTTGGCCATGTTGATTTGGCAACTTATCTTGGTTATTTGGCATGGCAGTTTGTCCATGGTTAAGTGTAGTTGGAGTTGGTACTTTGTTTGTATCATATATAACATATTCAAGGAATTCAGACGTGGAAGTTCTGCGACTCGAAGTGATGTTAAATGTAACTTCGTACTAAATAGTGTCCATCTAATAGTACTTTTATTCAAAATGGCATAGTAGCTCATTTTGAATATTTACAATTTGTACCATCAGTATACACTGATTAATACATGACAATATGTATGGCCGTGCATAAAATAATGAGAGTTCAGCCGAGTGAAGCTCTGAAATCTTGCAGGCATCATAAGAAAGCTACAAGACCAATATATCCATCAGCTGGATATCCATTTTCAATTCTCTTGCAAAATATAAGGCAAAAGTACGAATTTATAAGTCCGACGACGGGCCAAAGATTTACACATATTTATAAACATATATTGAATACTGAGAGTTCAGCTGGGTGAAGCCCTAGCATATATATAATTATAGATTTGTCTTTGATGCAGGTTCAGAGGCAATTTTACAAGTTTTTCCCTTGTTAAAAAACCATCATCAACACAACTTTACCCACATACAAAGCCATCACCACAACCAGCAACATTGCCCAGCCCATCATATTTGCTCTTGCCATATCTCTCTTCTTTTTTTCTTCTTCTTCCTTGTTTTCTTCTTCTTGCTCACTCTCTCTAGTTCTGAAGTACAGAAGAAAACTGCAGAGGTTTATTTGTAATTGTATGATATTAATACTGGGAGTTCTATATATACGCAACCAATTTGCCAAGATTCAAGAAAAAACTAACTAAATTATATCCATCTAAAACAAAGGCAATCCTTAATTGAGTGTGCCGAGCTAGTTTTCCCAAATTCAGGATTTCATATCTATTATTTATATGGAGATTTGCTGAGTTAACTACACAATGTGTTGGAGAACCATAATAGTCCTTCATCTGTCTGGAGGAACTTTAACAATGAACAAGCCCTTGCCAACCTAAACTGCGGTATGTTTGGTAAGCTCCGACACTTGATGAATAAACAAATAAAGATCAAACCAATAAAACATATTAATCAATGTGGGAAAATTTTGAGGCCACATTTTAGTTAGATTCAAGTGTCGTTGGACATGTCAGAAATGGCGTTCACATGGTGATCTTACGTCATAGAGGTCTCTGTTAACCTGCACTTATATCCTTCCTAAATAGAAAAAAGTTCTGGTACATCTCAATCACTAACTGATTAAAGTGTGGCAGTTGCTGGAGCTCAAAATCGAGATAAAGTTTGTGATCAAAGTTCAAGGGTGGAACTACAGCCAGGCTTCTCCTGGCTGAAGCCACCCCTAAAGAAGCCATAAGTCCATATTTTGATAGCCTAATTTGTATTGAGTTCTAGTTTGTGTGTAGATATTAGGCTTAAGCCAGGGCTAACAAAATGCTCAAGCCCGGGCTATACCAAATGTCTGGTTCCGCCACATCAAAGTTGTTAATATGGAAATTGGTCTGAAATGCTCGATAAAGAGGCAAGAAAGAAACTCCAAATTTATTATTGTTGGTTAAAAAATATGGAAAAAGAAATTCTCACACCAAATCTGGGGTTACTTGTTCCCATTTGTTGGAGTCATCCGTTTGAAAGCTGAAACGAGCTAAACTGAAGAATTCTCGGCACAGTATCTTGACTTGGACACATTTTGATTCATGTTTGCTTATCTCAAACTCAGCACCTTCATAGGCTGTCGAAACTTGATCGCTAGAAACTGAACTGATATTGCTGTTAGAAGGAAGAACTACAATTCTTGAACTCTGAACATTTGGCGAGAGAGCTGAAACTTCTAGAAGCTGCTTCGGAAAATTGTTCATACGATAATTCTTTCTTTCACAGAACAAACTAAACAGGAAATCCCTCAAAAGGGTATGAGTATATCATAATAAATAAAAACACCCGTATTACAAAATTGTTTCAGCAAACATCAAGTAATTCCTGAGCTCTTAGAGGAAAAAGATGACAGAGAAAAGTACTTGAGAAAGAAGGAAAAGACATGCAAATCATTTTCTACATACGAATGTAAATTTAAAAACCACATAAAGCAGCACATATTCATTCAGACCACCTGTTTGTGTAATACCAACTTCAATATATGTCCATCTAATTCACAATATTTATAGATTGAAAACAACAAGAATCTGCTCTTTACACCTATCAAATTCCTGCAGCAAAGACGAACTTAAAACCTGCCACAGTATAGTTGCACTATCTCGTTTTTTTCTCTTTGATAGGTAAAATAGGGTATGGACGAGTTTCGAGTCGTGGTATCAACACCTAATGACTTTACCACTCTACTACAGAGGCATCCACGGTGTCGTTTGCTCTATCCTAAACAATGTTAATATCAAGCAAGTATATTAGACTATGCCCCCTTTGTTCGACCCCTTGACCCAATAAAGACTATTAGATTCTTGTAGAATGCAGCACATGCTCATTAAGTAGGTAAAGAAGACCAGAATGCAATGAATAGCTAAAAGTGTGGCATTTCAGTAACGTTTACATACTTTTCAAATCATACACCAAAATCCACATGAGTTTTTCCATAGAAACGACTAATATACCGAATAAATGAACAGAAACAAGACATTTCTTATCATAGAAACAAATCGAATTAATTTGAAAAGAAAATTTCCAGAACGGATAAAAACACATGAAGCAACTTACATGTAATCTTTTTCAGAGTAATTCTACCCATATATATCATCACTTCGCTGAGGAAACATAACCTTACTCGTGCTTCCAAGCATATAATACTAACGAAAAACCAAGACCTTGCATTTGTGATTCTCTAAAAGTCTCAGAGCAGGACCACGGTGTAGCAGATGAGTCAGACAAAGTATTTCTTTTGAACGAGGAGTCGGTAGAGGTATTATTAGTAGCCCATGACTTCTCAGCCGCTAAGCAAGTCTGGAACATGAAAACTGCATTTCCTACTGCACCAAACAGCCAACTATGAACATCCCAAAACACCTCTACATGGATCCCATCAACTAAAATTGTTTGGTTCCCTCTAAATTTCCATCTTAGTCTCTTCACTTGCATCACAGTTTTACTATCAACCTGTATGACGAGACAAGGTTCTCTAAGGCCAACAGTATCACACTCAATTATGAGATCATGGATTAATCCATTGTCGAAAAACTGAGCCTTAGTACAATAAACTTTCTTCCCAAAAATATGTTCCCTTTTTGCGATAACAATCCCATTAAAAGAGCTATTTGGTTCCAAGTTAGCCTTTTTATAAGCCTCATTAGTCAAATTCCCAAGTAAAAGAACCATTTCTTTATCAAACACAATAGCTACATAGAATCCTTCGAGTGGTTCAGGTCCAGATCCAAATTTAGCCAAAGAAAGATCCCAATATATATCAACTTTACTCTTCTTATTAGCTAATTCTAATGTTTTACACCCTTTCCTTTTAGAGAATAACCATGGTTTTATATCAACTCTGCATAGACAATGATTAGTAGTAGAATCATCAATTCCAACACTAAGAACTTGACCCATCAAATTCTTACTCCATGTTATATTTATCAAACATGACATTCCTTGTAATGTACTCTGATAAATACATGTAACCAAATTTTGTGCAGCTTTAGTAGTAGTAGTGCTAGATGAAGAAGAATCTATGATTTGAACTCCATTTTCACCGAAACAAGATGGAAAATCCCTCATCTTTTAACACCCCCAGAAATCAGAATTTGCAGAAAATATAATGGAAGAAAAAGGGGTTTGTGAAGCTTACCTGAATTTATCAAAACAAGGATAAATTCTAAGAACCCATTACTCAACTGCTTCAGAAATTTGCTTCTCAAAGTGGGTTCTTGGTTTTGTCTTCCTTCTTAGACTCAGGAATCAAACAAGAGCTGGTCTTACTTAATGACAGATTCCTGGAATGTGCATGGTGGGGGTCTGTAAAAAATGTATTTGAAAGAAAAAAGACAAATAATTCTTGACTGAATTTTACTACTGAATTTCTTCTGTTGTCAAACTTAGACCACCATTTTCAGTGGATATTTGCTTGTTAAGATAAGCCAAGACAAATCATGAGACAAAAGAAAAAGTTAAAAACTGAGATTTAGAGAGAATTTAAGAGTAAAGAAAGAGACAGAGTTTAGCCATTATAAAAAATAATGAGAAAAGAAATTATTTATTGACTTTAAAAATACAGAAATAGACAGCTTAGAAATATTATTATCAGAAAAAAGAAAGTTGATTATTGATGGTGAGATTAGTGAAGGAGTATTTAAGACTCAATATGTATTGATAATTAGGTACGTAAAAATGATAAAGATTTCTTCTTTACCTGACATGATCACATGCATTAAGTTACTTAAGATTGGGTTAAAGAAAAAGTTAAATACGATTCGATATCATCGAGTCTTCTTCTGATTAGTTTCGTCTTTCTGGAATTGATAAGACAGGACTAGGTATCGTATGTTTCTTAACCTGACTCACGGTTTATGTCTTTTGTCCTAACCTGTCTGATTTACTCTTATGGAGATTACGGAGATAATTTTGAATGTGTTTGCCTGCATGACTGCCTGAACCATCTTAACGTATAGAGTGCAACTTTTGGCCTTCTTATTTCATAAAATGACAATCCAGTTAAATGAGAAATTTAATGACTTTCAGGGAGCTTTTACTTTCAAGGCTGTTATTGGGACGTCACACTCCTTTAGAGGGACGTCCCCAATAAGACAAAAACGGGTCACCTATAAATAATATCAAAAACCCATTTTCTTATATAATTTTGTGATGACCAAACAACCCTTGTTTGGCTAATTTTAATTTAGTTTAATTAATTACGCCTAGGTTGGATATATAGCAAACTTAGGCGTAAAATTGGAGTTACGCTTGGAAATCAACTAAACCTAAGCGTAAAATTGGAATTACGCCTAGAAATCAGCTAAACCTAGGCGTAAAATTGAAATTACGCCTGGAAATTAACTAAACCTAGGCGTAAAATTGGAATTACGCCTAGAAATCAGCTAAACCTAGGCGTAAAATTGGAATTACGCCTGGAAATTAACTAAACCTAGGCGTATAATTGGAATTACGCCTGGATATCAACTAAACTTAGGCGTAAATTGGAATTACGCCTGGAAATCAACTAAACCTAGATGTGAACGACATGCAATTCAAAGTTTACGCTTGAATTGAACTAAACCTAGGCGTAAGTTCTTCAAAAACTAAATTACGATTGAAAAATCTAGTACCGTACCCAGGCGTAACAGTAGCTGAAAGTAAATAAAATCCTAATTTTACTTTGATTTCATTCGATTTAAGCACAAAAACGAGTACAAAAAGATGGGTTTGTTCGATTATTACCTTACATACACCATGGGTTGTTGTTGAGGAGTTTCAAAAATTCATTCTTCAATTGATTGAATCGGTGGAATGAGTTGGGGATGAAGTTGAGGTTGATTGAAATGTTGATTACCATCATTAGGATCAGTTTGCTTCTTCCTCGTCTGTTTTTATTAGTTTTAATTGAAGGGTTATTTTGGACAAATTGCTATTGAATCAAAAGTATCTCTTAACCAGATTTTTGGTCACCAGATATCCAAATGACGCCCTTCTAAAGGAGTGTGACGCCCTTCTTTATTTTGGTGACTCTTGTAAATTCTCTAAAAATATAAGATTTCGAGTGATTCACTGCACCATCATTGATCATACTTGGAGAAATGAAAAGCACAAACATAATCAGAGACGCAAACAAAGACATTTTTATGAGCGTAGGGGTACGACAGTTATCCATGACACCTTAGTGGGTATATTTATAATTTATGATCATTAATTACTGAAATCGTAAGAAAAAGTTATTCTTTTTCAACCACAAATCATTTCTCAGATGGCTAATGGGTTTGCATTTATTAGTAGCTTGCGACTACCTGGCCCCCTTGACGCATTTTTGGTTCGGCTCTCGCAGGGCAACATGACATTCACGGAAGGGGGAGGAGGTGGACCACTCTTGTAGGTGCAGAGAAAACACCCTTCGAACATCATCGGTTATTATGTACAGATCTAATGGAAGACAAGACATGAATGAAGTATGAGAGTAAGATGGACCGAATTATTGAATTGGTTGCCAATACGTGGTCTACACTCGACTTTCATGGCAGCATGGGCCAACAGGCCTCGACCATGTGGTCGCGGCAATATGGCATTGGCGTGTATCACAATGATCATAACTCAGGGCTAAAGTGGTTAAACGGTTAGTAATATGTCCGTCGTTGTCATCCGAAATAATCGGGAAAGCTTGCTAAATATGGTCGTCTATGTAAGAAAAGGAAATCAATAAGTTGGTTAACTAACTTGAATTTTTTTACTTGGGATCTAATACATAAGTAAAGAAAATATATAGCATAACTCTATAGTATCTTAATTAAAATTTAAAAAGAAACTATCTTAGGACAATTCAATGAGAATAAAGTTGATAGGCCATACGAACAAAAAAAATAACAAAAGAAACATTGCTCCAAATCAACATTGTTGCAAATAAGCAAAATGGTCATATTATATAGCCGAGCAACCAAGGGTTGTCCGCTCGGCCTTAAGATGGTCTTCAACAGGTAGAAAACACCACGTTTCGAGGGCTAGTTGTTGTTTTTTTTCCTAAGATCTCACATATATTATATCTCCTTCTCACTTCCTCCTCATTCTCAACTTACATTATCACAACTCTTCTCTACTATTCTAAACTTTTACGTAGTTAATCTTTGTTAAAGCACTGCTCGATTCAACCAACCCAAGCGTTGGTATGCCAAGTTTGATTGTGAAGTTTAGTTCAAAAACTCATCCGCTTGAATTGGTTACTAAAGTCAACTTAGTTAGGTTAGACTTAGAATATAGAAACGTTGAGGAAATCTCAAGTAACTCACCGAAGTGTTAAAGTCGTATTGAAGATAAACGAAAAAGTATATTTCAGATTGAGGTTAGTATCTATTGACTTTGACTTGTTCCAAATTTGTATCCAGTCCTTATATTCGTATTCATTGAAAATATTTCATACTAAGTTTGTTTTACATGGCTTTAGTTGTTTAAATAACTTGATCATTCTTGTGATCTAAGTGCTTAAGGAATGATATATATTGGTTGTTTCTTCAACTTATTGTCTAGAGTTACGTAGCATAGTTTACTATACTTTCGTAGTTTCGACATAACACTAGTATGACTCTTAACATGAATTAGTTATGAGGTTTCAACAAAACAGATATATAAAAATTTTTTTGGAAAGGGAAAAGACAAAACCTTTTTCATAATTTTTTGAGAAAGTGTAGTAAGAGTAGATGTTGGTCTTGAAAAAGAGAGGATACCAAATACACTACCAAGTTTTTGTTAAGAAACCTGTATGGATAAACTTAACACAATTAGTAACACAGATCAACAATAAAGATCTGATACCTGACATGTAGATAAGTTTTACTTGGACGATCTCAAAAATCAATATCCCAATAACAACATAGTATGTACCCGAGATGTTATAGAACTGAATTCTAACAAGAATAAGTCTTGTAATCTTTATTTCAATATAAGAATTCTCAAGAATAAATCTTGTAGGTTGTATACAGTCTTTTAGGCTCAAAAACCATCTAGTTTATTTAACGTGCTACTTGTGGTATTTCTATTATAAAGATAAACAATATAATATGGATAACAAAAGACACAAGGCACCAGAAATTTTGTTAACAGGGAAAACTGCAATGTGCATAAAAATCCCAAGACCTAGTAAAGAACTTGAACACCATATTGTATTAAGCCGCTACAGACACTAGCATACTATTAGACTTCAGAATATAATGTAATTGAGACCGAGTTAACCCTACGATTAATTGGCCTTGAGTTGCGCTCTTGTAGATCTCTTGGATCTCGCAAGACCCTACTTAACGCGATTTCCCTTGCTGACGTCCTTTACAGGTCTAGGAGTTGCTTCAACCTAAGTGAAGACTTTTGACTATTTTGTCTCTAACAAAAAGCCTATTGATTCTGTAATGACCCGACCTTCCATCAATATTGTCCTCACTTAGCCACTACGGTTATCCGGCAGTGCGGAATCAACGGGCGCCTTGCGGTCATCCAGCAACAACTTCCCAGGAGGTCACTCATCCCTGGATTACTCATGTTCGAGCACGCTTAGCTGAAGATCTTTCTGCCAACTGTAAAGCCAATTGTGCTGAAAATGCCTCGGTATAATTTAGACGTTTATTGCCTCCCGTCGGAATGGTATCTGACATAATCGCCCACCATTATCTCTTACCTGAGCACAAGCGACCCATCCCTAGTTGTATCCTAACTATTACTGATATTTTTCCCACTTACTCACTGCAGTTATCTAGTAGTATGGATTTTTAATAAAACTACTGCGTTCATCCAACAACAACTTCTAGAGAGATCACTCATTCTTTGACTACTCTCGTCCGAGCACGCTTAACTAAGAAGTTTTCCCACGACTCACTCAAGTATACACATCATGCTTGTTCAAGCACGCTTGACTAAGAATTTTTTCCTCCAACTCATTACCCATCAAACCTCGGTGTTAGGAGATGACCAACCATTACTTATATTCCACCACCTTCAATTAGATCCGGAATATATTAAATCCCATATCTCCGACATTCCCCGCCACTCATGAGACCAGTACCTGACCTGACTTGTCTAGCGTACTCTTTCATCCTCGACAGGAGACCCATCGTCTATTGTGATACCATTTGGAATGACCCGACCCTCCACCGATATTGTCCTCAGTTAGCCAATGCGGTTATCTGTCAGTGTGGGGTTTTCAACATGTACCGATGTGTCCATCCAACAACAGATTCTTAGGTGGCCACCCAATCCTGGATTATTCCCGTCCAAGCACGCTTAATTGCGTAGTTTTATGCCAACTTCTGAGCCAATTGTGCTGAAAAGGCCTCGGTGTTAGGAAAGGATGAACCATTATCTATAGTCCATTAGATGAACCTTACCTGACGAATCAAGATATTACAATACCACCATCGTAAATTGGATCCGTTCTCGGCTCCGGAATATATTCAAGCCTAGATCTCCAATGTTTCTTCCCCCTCATGAGAAAAATACATGATCCAACTCGACCAACGCACTTTCTCACTCTGGTGACCCGTTTTCGGTTCTGATACCATCTGTAATGACCCGAACCTCCATTAATATTGTTCCTACTTAACTCCAGAAAAAACATATCGTTCCTACTTAGTCATCGCGGTCATCCGACGTTGTGGGGTTTTCAACGAGCGCCGCTGCGATCATTAAGCAACAAATTTCCGGGAGGCCACTCATCCTTTGATTACTCTGTCTTTTTAATTGGGACCGCAGTAGCTTTTTGGTTGGGTATTGGAGCAACATTACCTATTGATAAATCTGCCCGAGCACACAAACAACAAAGTTTTCTGCCAACTCTGGATCCAGTTGTGCTACAAATGCCTCGGTATTAGTAGATGATAGGCTATTACATATATTCCAATCGGCTAACCCCACCTACCAAATCGGGTATTACAACAACACCACCACGTTAAATTAAGGTTGTCCCTAGCTACTGAATATGTTCATGCAGCTCAGATCTCTGACGTTCCCTTCCACTCATGAGACAAATACCTAACCCAGGTCGTCTAGCAAACGATCTCACCTTGACAGGTGAACCATCTTCGGTTCTGATACCATTTGTAATGACCCAACCTTCCACTGATATTGTCCTCACTTAGCCACTGAGGTTATCCGACAATGTGGAGTTTTCAACTGGCGTCGTTGCGGTTATCCAATAATAACTTCTCGAAAGGAAATCCCTGGATTACTCACGCCCGAGCGCGTTTAACTGCAGAGTTTTCGTTCAACTGTGAAGTCAATTGTCCTGAGAAAGCCTCAGTATAATGTAGACGTTACTTTCCTCCCATTAAACCGGTCTTGTATAACCTCCCATTATACTCTCCTACCCGAGCACAATCAAGTAGTCCCTAGTTGTATCTTAACTATTACCGATATTGTTCCCACTTACCCACTGCCGTTATCCAGCAGTGTGGGGTTTTTAACAGCACTATTGCGATCATCCAGTAGCATATTCCCGAGATATTACCCATCGTGTTACTACTCTCGCCCGAGCACGCTTAACTAAGAAGTTTTTACCACTACTCAGTCAAATGTACCCATCAGGACTCGGTTTTAGAAAGGAAAAATCATTACCTTTGTTCCAATTGGCGAACCCTACCTTCCAAATCGGGGTATTACATATTTCCTTTAGATATGTTTCAATCAAGGTATGAAAATCTGTTTCCAATAGAACATGTCCAACAAACCTCAAGAATCTGGAAAACTTACACTCTTATCAAATAGAAGCCTATATCACTACCATCCTATAAGAATAATCTAAACAAATCAAACCATAAGTGATTTAGACATCTATCTTGTGCAATCACAAAGTTCTGAGACAATGAGTACTTTGTGATTTCTATATATCTCGTTCTTGACCTATATTTCGGAAACTACAAAGATCAATAAGAACAAAATCTGGATATAAAAACTATCAAGTAAAAAATAATTTGACCGGGCTTCACAAATTCCTTATTGAAGTCTTTCAAACTCGTAATCTAATACAGTTTCACTAGAGGAAACCTTGGTTTTAAAGGACAACTCTAGCCGCAAATTGGAAACAAAAGTTCTAAGATTGAGATTTTACTGTGTAGGGAGTCCTCTATTTATACTGTTTAACATGCCTTGGTAGATTACAGATAAATAAAGGTTCGTGAATTAGTTTCCATGTTTACGAATTTCATTGTAACCAAGCGAGCTAAACTTCTCCACATAGACTGTACGTGTAATCATGTGAGAAGTTTTCTTTGAATCACAAATATGTGCAACCATAAGTATACGTTGTGCACCAAGTGGTTTTTCAAGAATACGGTTAAGTAATTCTGGTACCGGCATGCTTAAGTTGGATTTTAATTATCACAAGACCGAATCAGTTCGTGAAGTCAAAACAGTTTGTGAACTAAAAGTCGTCTTATAACTCAGGAGCCTTTTGAATTAACAAGTTCGCGAACGGTTAAAATAATTTTTGTGATTGGAAACAAAAGGTGTACAGGAAGCATTCAAAACCGGTTTGCGAACTACATAAATCAGTTCGTGTACGATTGAAATAAATAGTATCCAGGACTATCTCAAAATCGTCTAGTTCGTGAAATTAGAAAATCAGTCTGTGTACGCGAGTTAATTGAGATTTACATATTAATCCAAATTTTATTTCTAAAATTTCAAGTTCGTGAACTGAGTAAAATAGTTTGTGAACTTTAAGAACTAACTTGACTAATCCTTATTGCTTGATTTCTTCTTTGCAATGTTCATCATAATAGTAAAGTCATATGACATGTCTTAATAGATATAATAATAGATAATATGAGTAAGTAGGATAGTCAGTTTTCACATAACTTTGTGATGAAGTTTCCGTTGAACCCGTCGTTCTTCAGTTTTTAATCTTCAAGGTCGATTAATGAATTCTGATGTGTGGGTAAAATACCCGACGACCACGTGTCAACATCTCAAGGGATGAATACATGATAGGATGATAAGATAAGAGCATCGAATCATCCTCTAAAAAGGAGAGTTTGTCTCAGTCGAGGAAACTGCACAAGCGTCACATGAATGACGCGTGTAAGGAAAGGTCTAATCAGCTCAGACGGTCAAGTCTAAAAAGCAAGACCGCATTTAATGAAGGATAAGAACAATATATGGGTAGTTCTACATCGTGACGGAAGGCTCGGACGATCTATACTAACGACCCCGAGGCGATAGAGCACGAGGTTCTCCACAGAAGAACAACACGATGTAAAGATGAGCGAGATAACTCGAGAGAGAACCAAACAAGCCATCACGAGGGACGGTATAAAACCAGTCCGAGAAAACCAGGACGATGGAGGACAGCTCACCAAACTCGGACGATCAATCCACCACAAGTTTATTTTGTATATAAATACCAGTCCATGTACAAGGACATGGACAACTTATGTAATCCTAGATGGTCTTTTTACAGAGAATTCCTGAGAGAGATTTAGATAGAGAGAAAGTGAGAAATCTAAAAGAGATTTGTAACACTTTCAAGGGTAAGACCTCATAATCAATAAGAAAACATCTTCTTCCCCATAGACGTAGGTCTTCATGGCCGAACCACGTTATATGCTTGTGTCAATATTTACTATTCATGCTCTTTACATCTTGTTCATATTGAATCTTGTATGTTTTAGTAGTTTTTAGTCTTTAATTTCACTTGGGTGTAGTAGTCAGAAATTATGCAACTACATTTTGGCGCTAGAAACAGGTATGTATGAAGATCTAATATACCTCCCTAATAACAGCTCTATATTGTTTTCATAATCTCCATGAGAGAGATGTTTTTCACACTATAAAGTAGATTTCTGTTGAGATGAATGAGTAGAGCTCGGACTCAAACATGATCTTCATGATCTGAGAAGTCTATAAGAACCTCAAGATTAACAGATCTAAGTTTTTTCACTAATTTTATTCAAGGTTTCTTGTCATTTCCAAGATTTTTATACCTTCCTCAAGTAGCTCAGTAGAGTTGTAGATCGGAGTAAATATGAAGTTTCAAACACTTCGGTGCTCAAACGATCTCCTCCATGAAAGAGCTGGGAAGAGATACTAGTCAGTAAACTACATAAGGAAGATATCACCTTAGAGTTGAAAAGGAAAAATTTTCATGATGCTCCTCATCAAACTCAACAAAATCCAAGATCTCCTTCTTAAGAACCTAAATCTAAGTCAAGGGGAAGGATTAATGAGTACATAATCAATCATCAAACTCAAAGTTTGTTCGAAATATAAAGTTAAAAGATGATGAAATATATTTCCTAGAATGGGAAGATGTACTCAATCGTCATAATTTGGTTTCTTCCCTATAAAGGTATGGAGTGTTGGAAGAGGTATTTCCTCGAAAAAAGGGGACTGAAGAAACACATTTTCTCCATCATCAATACCTCATGCAAAGAGGGAATGTTTTGACATTTTCACATGTCTCCAAAACTTACTGCAAAGTCTTCCTGTACTAAATTGTCCAGTCTGAACTATGGCTTAGTAATTGCACATGACCTGCAAATTTAGGGTCCCACTTTTCTAAAGAAAAGACAAATAAGTATCATTGCATATATTGAAGGGAAGGTAATGGTGACGCGACGATCTGATCGCATGAGCCAAGGTGAAAATGGTGGAGCCCAACTAGAAGGACTCGACGATATGGAGCCAGGCGAGGCTCTGATGAATGGTGAAGTCCCAGGCGAGGGACGACCCGATGACCAGTATCGGGAAGGACTAACTGATAATTCTAGATCCGAAGGCGAGGGAAACCCCTTCGAGAGGCGTGATGATATTCATCTAACTCAACCAGGAGGGTTGAACCGCTTTCCAAGGCAAACGACGAACTAGGAGGTCAAGAAGGACAACCCTTCATACCTCGGCGATGCCAATGCTGCCATCGCAACCATCCTGAAAGCCCAAGAAGCTCAGGATGAGAGAATGGAGAGATTAGAAAGGCGTAACAGAAGGCTTGAGCGGAGAAACCGCAGGCTGAAACGAAAAACAAAAAAGAAGATGCCACTCACTACTATTGAAGAGATCCCAGAGGAAGAAAACCCCTTTGAACATTTACAAGATGACGAACGAATTCACATCCCTGACACCTCTAACGAGGAAACAGCGGATCGCTTTCCCAAGGGAAGCAAAGGTGTACTCGATCACGAGGATAGTCCATCTGAAGGGTCGTCAGACGTCGACCCCAAACATAGACGACAAAAGAACCGAATCGACGAAGTTAAAATCAACTGCGAGGCCGAGAACCTCGCAGCCATAAACCCAAAGCGAGGAGAGAACTCGAGATCAACTTGTTCTAAGATTGTATCATACACTGAAAAATCGGACGATGACTCAGGGCGATCAAGGCATCACCATCATGAACCATCTTTCTCGCCCGAGAGAGCTCTAGGAAGAAGAAAGAAGGCCGAGACAAGACGAAATGATGACCAACTCCAAGCCCGACTCAACCGGCATGAAGCGATGTACAGAGAAGCCACAGGGAAGCAGGAGAGCAAGAAGCTGGCGGTAGTCATGTAAGAAACAGGATAATCCCCCTTATCTGAAAACCTATTAAGGTTGCCATTTCCAAGGATATGTTCCCTACCGACGTTCACATCCCCGTTCACCGGAACGGGAGATACAATTGAGCATCTTAGAACTTATCATATGATACTGACCCAATGGGATCATTATGATGTGGTATTGTGTAAATTCTTCCCTTCCAGTCTGAGGGATAAAGCCCTAATGTGGTTCAACAACTTTCTTAAGGGCTCAGTTAAATCATTCGACAACCTATCTGAGCTGTTTTTAGAAACATACATTCATAATAGCCGAATCCGACCAGAAGTTGATGCACTATTCCAGATGTCACGAGGACCAAATGAGTCACTTCGCTCCCTGGTGACACGATGGAGGAAATTATGTGCTGAGATCGGAAAGGTCCCTGAGGACTATGCGATCTTGGGCTTTAAGAATAGTCATAGAAAGACAGACCCTCTCTTTGTCTGCATGTATGAAACCATGCCAGAGAACTTGGGTAAGCTAAGAGAAATCCAAGAGGATTATGTGTCCTTGGAGGAACTCCAAGATGGAACTTATGACAAGATGGAAAAAGGATCTAGTAGAGTAGAAAATGTGGTAGAGCCACAGAACCCTCAGGCGCCAGCCCAAGGAGCGGGGCGATCCAACAGCGGATCAACACAGTTCGACAAGCATCGGACTGGAGGATGGAAAGGGAGAGACCAGGCCCAACAAAAGAAGGGAAAGTTCATAGACCCAGTCTACACGAAGCTAAACACCCCCATATCCGAGATCCTCAAAACGATCGACGGAAAACACAAAATCACTTACCCATGGAACATAGGTCAGCTTCCAGAGCGAACTAAAAATAGAGCTGACTTCGGCGAGTTCCATCAATTCCACAGCCACACGACAGACTCGTGTAGGGACTTAAAGAAGGTACTGCAAGATATGATCAACGAGGGGAAGCGCCAAGAATACATCGCACAACCAACAATTCCGCCTACCGCCGGGGCACCCGTACATCGTGTGGAGATCCCCCGCGAGGCACAATATTTAGGTTGAAATACTATATCACACTCGGCGATAACCACTCCCACACGAGAAGGAAATATTACAGAGCGAATCCACAAACGAAACTTCAAAGGTGATGAAGTTTTCAGTGTATCCAGAGAACCTCCAATGGAGGAATGAATGAAATTACCCATTAGCTTTTCAGCTTCGGAGGCACCTGATGGAGGACGAAACCATAACGATCCACCGGTGGTCACGATGGCCATTGCACTCCCCGAGCACGAGGGCGAGGAAGGAAATCCCAAAGCGTTACCATGGGCACTGCCCAGAATCTTGATAGACGGAGGCAGTTCTGTCGAAATTTTGTTCTATGAAACATTCAAACAAATGGGTCTCAAGGACGAGTGTCTCATACCCTCTGCTTATAACATATTTGGCTTCAACGGGTCATCAACCCGCCCAAAGGGCGAGGCAACGTTAGAAATACAGGTGGGTAAAATCCTCACCCTAACCACCTTCTGTGTGATAGATGTACTACCACCCTACACAACCATTGTCGGGCGATCCTGGGTCCACAGGATCAAAGGAGTGGCCTCGACTTACCATCAAAGGCTAAGATTCCCTATGTCTCATGGAGTGGCAGAAATCATTGGAGACTCCGACGAAGCAAAACACTGCTACAAAACGGAAGTTCAGAATGACGAGAGCAAAGTAAACTCTGCCAGAGCAAAAAAGAAGCGAGCTAAGAATGCCAAAAATGAGGCTGAAATCGATGCTTATATAGATAGAACAAACGAGACAAGACGATCAAACAACGAACCTGTAATGGATAAGGACTTCCCATCGCACTCACCCATGGGACCCATACAAAACCTCTCCGATATAGGAGAACCAAAATCAAATTTCTCGGCCTCGGAGCCAACCAAGGAGGTAAACATCAGAATACCCGAAAACCCGGGCATGATAAAAATAGGGACACTCCTCAGCGAGGAAGAAGAAGAGAAACTAATACAAGTTCTAAGGGAATATTCTGATTTCTTTACATGGCGCATGGAAGATATGCCAGGAATAGACCCAGAAGTATGATGTCATCACCTTAAAATCGATCCGAAGCATAAGCCCATGCGGCAAAAAATGTGAAAGGTGGCACCAGAATACCATGAAGCCATCTAAAAGGAGCTAAAGAAAATGGAGGCATCAGGGGTAATACGGGAAGTACAATATCCAACATGGTAATTGTACCAAAGAATAATGGGGGAGTAAGAATCTGTATCGACTTTAGTGATCTTAACAAAGCCTGTCCAAAGGACAGTTTCCCACTCCCTAACATAGATCAACTCGTAGAAGCAACCTCACGACACGGATTGCTATCTCTCATGGACGGATATTCTGGTTATAACCAGATCCCCCTCGCCGAGGAAGATCAAGAGCACACCGCCTTCTTCACTCCTCGGGGTTTATACTGCTATACCAAAATGCCATTTGGGTTAAAAAACGCAGGGGCCACTTACCATACAATGGTGGAAAAATGTTTGACGGCTGGATACATAAAACCCTAGAGGTATATGTAGACGATATGCTTGTTAAGAGTAAACTCCCACAAGATCATGCAAACGATCTTAAGGAGATCTTCGCACAAATGATGAAATTTAACATGAAAATCAATCCCGCAAAATGTGCCTTCGGAGTAACCTCAGGGAAATTCTTGGGCTACTTGGTCACCAAACGAGGAATCGAGGTTGACCCCGAGAAGGTGCGAGCCATACTATAAATTCCCTCCCCAGCAACGGTCAAAGATGTACAAAGACTAAATGGTCGGCTGGCAGCCTTGGGTAGATTCATCGCTAGATCATCCTACAAATGCAGAGACTTCTTTAATACCTTAAAAAGGGTGAAAAAATTTCATGGACAAATGATTGTGAAGAATCCTTTCAAAAAATCAAGGAACATTTGGCAACCTTGCCAATTCTCCAAAAGCCCGACCCAGGTGAAAACCTCTATATCTACCTGTCGGCGACCAATACTTCGATAAGTGCAGTGCTCACTCGCATAGACAAAGAAGTAGAGCAACCAATTTACTTCATCAGCAAAACTCTGACGTCAGCTGAGAAAAACTATTCCAAGATCGAGAAGGTAGTGTTATCTCTGGTCTACGCAACACAGAAGTTGCGCACTTATTTTCACACACACACCGTGACAGTCATCACGAAAGCCCCCATAGAGTCTGTACTCGACTATGCTGACAGAGCAGGCAGGATCTCTAAATGGGGATCCCAAATCAAGCAATTTGGCATGAAATACCAAGCCCAGACGGCAATTAAGACCCAAGTGGTGGCATATTTCCTAGCCGATTTCCCGCTAGACGACACCGATGAGATCGAGGAAATCCCGGGAATGGCAGGCGAACTAGAGGACCCACCCGAATTGCTTCGCTCCGAAGACCCAAACCGATGGGAGGTCTTCGTCGATGGGTCATGCAACTCGGAAGGATCTGGAATCGGAATGGTGATTACAACCCCGACAGGTCGACGAATCGTCTACAACGTGAGGCTCAAATTCACCACCACTAATAATATAACCGAGTACGAGGCAGTTATACACGCTCTCCGAGTTATAATTGCGCTAGGAATCACTGACGTACGACTCACAAGTGACTCGCAACTCGTGGTCCGACAGATAGATGGAACGTATCAGGCTTCGGATCCATGTTTGCAACGATATCTCCAACTCGTCAAGCATTACATTGAACAGATACAAAACATCACATTCCTCCACTTAAACAGAATCAACAACAGGTACGCCTATGCCTTAGCATTCATAGCTTCCATGAAGATATATCCCGAGGCTATTAACTTCAGGATCGAGAGAGTCCTACTCCCATCCATTCCCATTGAGGGAAACATGGACATCCTTGTTGTAGACTCAGTAGCTCAGGAGGAAAGCCTACCCGAGGATGACTGGAGGACACCAATCATAAAATACTTAGCCAATGGGCATCTCCCAAGCGACCAACTAATTGCGCACAAGATAATATCAAGGTCTGGGAATTACCAACTCCGAGATGGTGTTCTATACAAACAATCCTACCTAGGACCTCTCCTCATATGTCTCTCATTCGCAGAGGGTCAAAGCATATTGAAAGAAATACACTACGGTTACGCAGGAAAGCATAGTGGAGGACGATCCCTCGCTCACAAAGAGAGACTACAGGGATATTTTTGGCCTCGCATGAACGAGGACTCAAAGCAAATAGCAAAAACTTGCATAGAATGCCAAAAATTTGGCAAGAGAAGACATGCACCTTCAATGGACTTAAAGTCTGTTCTAAGCCCTTGGCCATTCGCCAAGTGGGGAGTTGACATTGTTGGACCCCTGAGAGCCGGTACCGGAAAAAAAAAATATTTAATCGTGGCCACAGACTACTTTACTAAATGGGTGGAAGCCTCGGCTCTAAGACACATCAGAGACCATGATGTCTTTAAATTCCTATCGAGCATATCATATTCCGCTTCGGTATCCCAGACGCCATTATATTCGACAATGGGGCCCAACTCCGTGGGAAAAACATTGATTTTCTCTTCAAGTGTTTCAAGATCAGAAAAAATAAATCTACACCCATCTACCGTGAAAGCAATGGCCAGGTGGAGGCAACAAACAAAACCATCGCCGACATGCTCAAGAAGAAACTTGACGGATACAGAGCTAGTTGGTGTGAACAATTGCACAATGTCTTGTGGGCTTATCGAACCACCAGGAGGGAAGCAACAGGGATGTCTCCCTTCGCCCTCACATATGGCACAGAGGCAATCATACCAACAGAAGCAATGCTCCCCATAACAAAGACCGGGGCATGGGAGAAAAACCTGACCTCGGACATGATACTCTCCAAATTGGATGATCTGGAAGAAAACAGAGAAATTTCTCTCCAAACGATAGAAAATTATCACAGAAGATTGGCTCGGGAATACAACAAACGTGTTCATCAGAGACAATTCATCCCAGGCGATAATGTTTGGCACGAGATTCCACCCTACCAGCGCGAGTCAGGCAAATTTGCACCCATATGGGAAGGCCCACTAACAGTCCTTGCTAAGGTAGGAAATGGAGCATACAGATTGCTCAAATCTGATGGCGAATAACTTGAACGCCCATGGAACATCAAATACGTTTGAAAACAAAAACAGTATTTTATACCCCAGCACCTCCAGCAGCAAATGTTTCTAAGCCAAAACGTGCAAACACACGCACAACATAAAGTGTTCCCAAGGCTAATCGTAAGAAGAAACACAATACATAAAGTGTTTCCAAGCTTGACGGTAAAAGGAAAAACATTGATAAATACGAAATCCCATAACAGGAAGTTCAGTCACTAGATGAGCAGATGAGGCTAAATACGATATGCGAAAAGATAGGTCTTTCCGAGAAGACGTTGATGATGATCTAGAATCAGGAGCAAAAAAACCCGAAGTAACACATAAATGAGAGGACATACCATCATGATGAAGAAAACATGAACAAACACCTAGTCACCACGGGGGACGAGGAGGAAAAGGGCCCACATACAGTGGAGCCTTCTATAAAAACGACCTGAAGGAAAGAAGGGAGCAAAATGAAGCCCATAACCACATCACAAAAGAACCCTTCTTAAATAGAGGGGGAAATCCTTGAAAAACCAACCGGTTTCTTTGAACCCAAGAAGGTCAAAGGCACGACAAACTAGACGATAAGAATCATGGAGGAAGAGTACAAAAAGAAAGATATCTTACCCCCGGAGAACCTAAGAAAACCGACAGGAATCTTAGAGTTATCCAACGAATATACACGTGGCGAGAAAAGTGGGACGGTTACATAGTTTTCTTCCCATCATGCCCTCGGCAAGTTGCAAAGAAAAGGAGCAAAATGTGTGGGTAAAATACCCGACGGCCACGTGTCAACATCTCAAGGGATGAATACATGATAGGATGATAAGATAGGAGCATCAAATCATCCTCTAAAAAGGAGAGTTTGTCTCAGTCGAGGCAACTGCACAAGCGTCACATAAATGACGTGTGTAAGGAAAGGTCTAATCTGCTTAGACGGTCAAGTCTAAAAAGAAAGACCGCATTTAATGAAGGATAAGAACAAGACATGGGTAGTTCTACATCGTGACGGAAGGCTCGGACGATCTATACTAACGACCCCGAGGCGATAGAGCACGAGGTTCTCCACAGAAGGTCAGCACGATCCAAAGAAGAGCGAGATAACTCGGAGGGAGAACCAAACAAGCCATCACGAGGGGCGGTATAGAACCAGTCCGAGGAAACCAGGACGATGGAGGACAGCTGATCAAACTCGGATGATCAAGCCACCACGAGTTTATTTTATGTATAAATACCATTCCATGTACAAGGAGATGGAAAACTTATGTAATCCTAGATGGCCTTTCTACAGAGAATTCCTGAGAGAGATTTAGATAGAGAGAAAGTGAGAAATCTAGAAGAGATTTGTAACACTTTCAAAGGTAAGACCTCATAATCAATAAGAAAACATCTTCTTTCCCGTGGACGTAGGTCTTCATGGCCGAACCACGTTATATGCTTGTGTCAATCTTTACATTTCATGCTCTTTACATCTTGTTCATATTGAATCTTGTATGTTTTAGTAGTTTTTAGTCTTTAATTTCACTTGGGTGTAGTAGTCAGAAAATATACAACTACATCTGATGTTCAATTACCATGCTCTATTCCTAGATCGAGACTGACTTTAATAGACTATAAATCAAGACATAGTTTTGATCAACTAAAATTGACAACAAGCTTGACATACCAAAACTTGAGAGTTTGACCAATCGATGCTCTGAAAATATTTCCCTTTGTCAATTTAGTGACAAAATTATCAATTACATGTAGATTAAAAAAATAAAAACTTTCAACTCCACCATGCATCTTGATTTGTTGAATCTTCAACACTCTTTAATTCTTCGTTCTTTAGTTTCTTATATGGTTTGCATGTGTTTGTTAAGCACCTTGTTATTAAAAATCCGTAGTTTATAACAACTTATGAGAATACCCGAGTTAAAGTATTTAGAATAAATAATTGATCTACTCAATGGTTGTTATACTAGTGCATAATATTTATAAAGATGATATTTTAAAATATTTTTGCAATAGACTTTATATATAAAGATGATATTGCTGCAAATAGAACCATTACACAGTGTCAAGAATGGTTTTCTCATACAAAACCATATCTTAATGCATCCATTCAACATTCGAAGAGTGATTACGATGCTTCAGATAAATCAATATTCAACGCTTATTGTATCATATTTCTGCAAAGTTTAGTTAGAGAATAAACCAAAGATAAGAATTACACCTCATATCTTTTACGGTTTTAATATATATGAAGCTCTCTCGATATTAGATTTGAGCATTATTAATCGTCTTTGAATAGTTGTTTGTTATGTTTTCACTTCTGGTTAATATTTTCTACTGCATCATGTATTAGTTAACAACTTTAAACTTAATTAAGTTGTTAGATTTAGTAGTATATATATTCTATATAAGACGAGAATAATTATTCTCCTTGTTGATGGTAGTTTTTCAACAAGGATGTAAATTCTATATTAACCTTGTAGCTCTCTTATATATGTAAACGCCTGCAAGGATTCAGAGCTTCACTCAGTTAAACTCTCGTTATTTTATGTACATCCATGCAGACTATCATGAATTAAGTAGAACACGTTGATGATAGAAATTATAAATACTCAGAATGAGCTTCTATGCCATTCCTGGAGGAAAATACTATTTAGATACAAATTATCTAAGTGAAGACTTGTATTGAACATTACTTCGAGTCACATAAGTTCCACGGCTGAATTCCTTGAACATGTTCTAAATATAATATAGTCTTGGCTAAGCATGATGCAACATCAGATCTCATGCAATAAGAAACTCTAAGTAGGTCATGGTAACGACACTGGTAAGTTCCAGCACCAACATCATTCCAACTTGATAGCGCCAACATCAATCCAACCTGTTATCGCCAATACGAGGCCAAATTAGCCAGTGCCAGCCAACATCCACGTCTGTGCCAACAACTCTGTCCATGTCAGCAACAGCCAAGGCCATTGCAAGCGCCAGATGTTAGAGCAATGCTCGGTTAAACCCACTAGCATTGGTATGTCAAGTTAGTTGTTAAATTTAGATGACAAAATGCTTTCTTAATTTAGTCACTAAAGTCAGTTTCGGACTAGACTTGGTTTAACATGTAGAGTATATATGGAAACAATGATATCGTTGAAGAATGGAGATTGAAGACTACATGAAGACATCTTGGAGAACTTATTTAATGGTTAATAACAAACTCTTTATTCTCTTATTTATTCTACCTCTCTATCTATCGAAACTAGTGCTAACTATATGGAACAAACCGTATGACAGTAAACATATATTTATATATACACTCGAGGATGTTTGAGCCCATGACTTTTTTGGGAATGACCTTTATAACTAGAAAGGTCCTCGTGTTGTAGTGAATAAGAATATGTATGCAACGGGCCAAGAATTACTCAATTCCGAGTTATAACGAAGAAGTTATAAGTGATTTATTAAAGCAACACTTATAAGTGTGGCTAAGGTTGACTTCGTGAATAGGAAATTGTACACGAACTTTTGGCAATAGCTCGCGAACCGAATCCGTGAATAAAATCCTTTTTTGGTCAAGTATTTGGGTGTTTCCTTTCTTAGACAAGATAACTATGTTTCCAACCAACCTAGCCTTGATCATTCACTATAAATAAGGGTTTCATATAACCATACAACCTACCTATCCCTTGAAAAATTGTGTGTGAGTTCCATGTATTTGTTCTTCACGAAAAAGAGTGAGATATCAAAATATTTTACTTGGGGATCGTAAAGCTATGGGAAGCTATCTTCTTTGATAGTTACGGAACCTGTTTCTATGTGTCTTTCATAAACCTTAGATTTGATAGATCAAGATATCTCTATATTTTTCAATTAGGGTTTACGGTTCGGTAACCTAATTGTTGAGGAGTATCTTATAAAGAGAATTAACGTTCTGCAAGAGGATTTTTATGTTTGTCTTCTAAAGAGAATTGTTGTTCTGCTAGAAGATTTACGGGAAGAATTCCTAAAGAGAATTGGTGTTCTGCTAGGAGTTCTACATGTATGCAAATACGACTGAAGCAGGTGTTACATCTTTTCCGAATTGGTGGTAGTTAATCGGGGTAACAACTTATAATCAGTGTATGTTCAATTTGTACTAGGTCCCGTTTTTTTTTTTAACAAGATTGTAGTTTTAATTGTTAACAAAAATCTCTGGTTTCTGTGTTATTTCTTTTCCGGATTATATTGTTTTATCATTATAATTGAAATATCACAGGTTGTGCGTATCTAAACCTGAATAGTATTAACTGTAAGAACCTACAAGACTCTTCTAGTTGAATTCTTATCTTGAAATATAGATTACAAGACTCACTCTTGTTGGAATTTGGTACGTGAATAGTTTGTGTATATACTAGGTTTACTTTGTTAAAAAATCTCAAGTACAGTTTCGTAATCGAACGTATATATTATACAAGGATTGTCTATATTAGTTCACAAACGAAAACGTTGGTGGTGTACTAATTACCCTCTCATTTTTAATTGGTGTCAGTGCACTCAAACACAGTAAAGACCTAATAAGTCTATGTTTGTGGTGTTTCGAACCTATAAACACGAATATAAACTTGTATCAACCAAGTTCAATTTACGTCCACCAAGATTTAATGGCACTAATTACTTATGGTGGAAAGTAGTTATGCACTCCTTCTTACAAGCCCGTGACTTTCAGACATGGATACTTGTTGTAAAATGGTATGTTCCTCCAACGGTTCGTGAAGGCGATAATACTACTGCTAAGGACATAGCTACATATAATGAAACTGGAATCAGTGTTGCACAACGTAATTTCGGTAGATTGAATGATATACATGCCATAAACCAAGATCTTTAACATCATGTGACTACATGTGAAACTTCAAAAGAAGCTTGGCATATCTTGCAGACCGTATTCTAAGGGGATATCGCAGAGAAAGAAGCAAGGCTTCAAAACCTAGCATATGACTGGGAAAAATTTCGCATGTCTGATGATGAAACCTTTGATGAATTTAACCAAAGACTCTCTCAGATAGTTAACTCCTTACATTCGTTAGAAAGAACTATTCCGGAGAAAGTTATTGTGTGCAAAGTTCTCAGATCTCTATCATCAACATATGAGTTTAAGAGACATGTTATTGAGAAGCAAACAATCTTTCAACACTTTCCAGAAACATCCTCATTGGAAAGTTAAAGGTCTTTGATAATGAACACCGGTCTGAAAAAGAGGTGATTTCTCTTAAAGCTGCAAACAATACTGAATCCTCTAAGGATAAATACGTTCGCCAGATACTAAGGATAATACTCCACGACAATTTAGAAAAATCTTAAGAAACAAGAAAAAGATATTTACTAAAGATACAACATCTCTTGATGATGTTGTTCAATGCTTCAATTCTCGTGGTTTTGGGAACTTGTCTTCTGTATGCCCTAGCAGAGACCGTAGACAACTAGTAAAAGTTGATACTCAGATAACTCTTAATGATATATCTGACGATTATCCAGAGTACACATGTGAGTTTGCATTAACTACTGGAAAATATTTTTCGGATATTGATTCTGACGAAAAAGTGTACCATGAAGATCCAATTGCTAATAAACTTCTAAAAGAATGTCATCAGAAACTCTCTGAAACTGAAAACATCTTATTCTGTGAGAAATTCAAATGCAACAGACTTCTTAGTGAGACTAAAGACTTGCGGATCCAACTTGATTCTTGTTGTGCAAGGGATTATCTCAAATAAATACGTAATCTTAAAGAAGAAATTATTGAAGGTCATGAACTGGAAAGTATTCTTCAAGCAAAGCTAGAAAATTTGGAGAACATTGAGATGAACTTGTTATTTTATTCAGAACTAAAAGATCTTAAAGTTCAATTTCAATCATCAAAGAATGATCAAGTTATTTCGCTTGAAAGGATCAAAAGGTTGAAAGAAGAAAATACACGCTTAAAAGAAAGCTTGACTAGCAATAATAGCTTGGATAAATTAACCCCGATAGTGGGAGCATGTAGAAATCATCGTGATATGCGGGTATTGGGATATGAAGGAATAAATGCTCCCAGCATTTGCAAAGAAGTGAAATTTGTCAAAGCTAAAGATTTTTCTCACCCAAAAGCTTCCACTGGCGACAAAAGTGAAGTATTTCCACCACCTGCAGATGACGGAAAGAGGAAATTCCATCAAGCTTCAAAGAAAGCACATACACATCTAGGTAACAATAAATATCACTTTTTTTATTCTACAAAAAATTGCATTTATTGTGGAAAACCAGGTCACTTGCAAAGAAATTGCATATTTCTTAAAAGAGATAAAGCCAGATATGATTCTGTTAAGATAAAAAAGATTTGATGGTCCGAATTGGAGAAAAACTGATTTGCATAATATCAGTTCTTCTAGTATTTCCCCAAGGAGGTTTAACAATATTGTGGAGAAAATAAACACGTTTCTCCTAAAGTTACTCAGAAATGGGTCCCAAAGAAGATCAATAAAGCAATAAGTGTCATTAAGAAGGATCTCCCATAAAAGAGCGCGACAAGGGACAACATCTTAATGAGGTGTATAAAAGCCGTTAAAAGTTTCAAGGAAGTTTTACAATTCCTGGAGATCATGTTCAACTACCTATGGTGAAGTAAATGATGTTCACCTCAACATGAATTGATTGTGTTGAAAGTGCATCCTCACCAAGAAAGACCGTAGTATAAAATATTGTGGGGAAGGCACAAGAACTAGGGGGGACATATTTTGTTGGGTAAAATGCTAAATATTTGATAAAGCCGTAGGATTCATGATTGGATTCTTCTAAAAGGTATGTCTATAAACTTGAGCAAGCTTTATGATTATATTATTATATGCTTGATGCCATGATCCATTAATATCAAAAACATTCTTGTTTTTTAGTTTCGGCTATATGATTGCATCTAAAAAAGTTGATATGTGCTTTTCTTTTGGTCATGAAGTGTCTCTATGGAAATTTCATTAGGATCCTACTAATTTTCGTACCTTTGCCAATTATATTGGCAAAAAGGGGGAGAATTAATGTGTAGTTCACACTACAAATACATATGGTTTTCGGATCATTATGTAAGGGGGAGTGGTTTTCATGTGTGATGAAGTATTGACTAAGGGTGAGTGATACATATCATTATAATATTGTTGTCAAAGTTGTGATACAATTGAACTTTGATGTTGTTTAATATGACATTGTATAACAATGATTGGGAGCTATTGTTTTCTCATTGTTATGGCTACGGATCTTCAACAACGATGATGCTGAGTTGAACACATTTAGAATCATTGGAGTACTTAGAAGTGACGAAGATTTCGAGTAATGTTGAAGAACCAGGGAGATCAAGCATTTGGATGAAAAGCTACAAAGTTTATTTATTTTGTATTCCATATGTGTTGATAGTTTTGTCACTAAAATTGATAAAGGGGGAGATTGTTAGAGCATTGCTCGGTCGAACTCGCAAGCATTGGTATCTCAAGCTTGTTTGTCAAGTTTAGTTGCCAAAAATATAAGTCTTGATTCCTAGTCTACTTATAGATAAGTCTCGGATTAGGATAGTAAGTGTAGTTGAGCTTTAGACTCCACGGCGTTTATCGAATGAAGACGAAAAACTACTCAAGGGAACTTGTGGAACTACATCAACAAAGGGATGTGGAGACTTGAACTTATCTATCACTCAAAAGTCTATCTACTCTATCTCCTATTTGAGACAAAATTCGTATTGCTATATAGACTTCGATTATACACATTTGCTATTTCGAGCTGAGTTTATCTCACTCATCTATTTCTCGAAATATGTGTTGGTAAGCTTTCGCTTTGGCCAAGTTCATCTCTACTCGTGACGAAAGTCATGTTGATTATTTCAATAACTCGAAAATCGCTTTGATGAAAATAGTTTCTAGATAACAACTATTTTAACATCCTCTAAGAAAGTTTCAATGATTGAAATGAGAGTTTAGAACAAGTAACCATGTTTGGATATAAACATAGTGTATTCTCATATTTGTGTAAAAGTCCAAAACCGGGAACCTAAAGTATGCGCACTCGTACGCGTACCGGCGGTTGTTGGAAATCCGGGTAAGTATGCGTACCCGTACGCATACTGGCGGAAGTTTCACGTCCGAGAATTTCTTCTGGAGTTTGGAAGTAAAAACAAACTCAATTCGGTCACTTAAGTATGCCTACCCGTTTGCATACCTAAAATCGGTTTGTTCATGAACTAAACCATTTATATAATAAGGAATGCAATCTTTGCAAACCGTGGCTATAATGTTCATGAATTGATTCGAGTGAATCAAAATCGATTTTGCTTCAATTGTGTCTTGTATACTTCTATAAGATCTAATCAATTGAATAAATCTCTAACTAGTTTCATTTGAGTCATTTGAACTAGTTATGGTGAAGATGAATAATGTTAATATGGAAGTGCTCATATGGCTAACCATTGGTTCACTATTGTTGAACCGACTAAGTGTACACGTTTAGGTACGGCTACTCAAACCTAAATGAAGGTGCATTTCATTTGTGTATAACAAGCTAAGTTCTATCTAACGGTTGAAAGATATTAGCTTGAATCTAATCAGGTTTTCATGTAATGGTGAATATTGAATGCTTTGTTACCAAGGTAACTTAGATTGCAAACCCTGATTTGAAATCTATATAAAGGAGAATTCTAGCAACTGGTAAACCTAATCCCCGCACCTCCTGTGTGATACTAGTTACATAAGCTAGAGTCGATTCTCCTTTAACCTTAGGTTTTTCATGAAACCCTGTAGGTTAACGACTTGAAGACTTCATTGGGATTGTGAAGCCAGACCCAACTATTTTCTCTGTAGTTGTGTGATCCGATCTTGCTGTTTTTTTATCGTGATTGAGTACAATCGTAAGATTGGCTTGAGATTCATATCTCTGATAGGCAAGATAGAAAAGTAGTCACAAACATCTTCGTCTCATCGTTTGTGATTCCACAATATCGTGTTTCGTTAATCGATTAAGATTATTGTGAGGTGATTGATAATACTAGGTTGTTCTTCGGGAATATAAGCCCGGGTTATCAATTGGTTCCTGTTCACCTTGATTTATCAAAAGAAGGAACAAAACTCGCAGGTATATCTGTGGGAGACATATTTATCTATTCAATATACTTTTCTTTGTGATACAGATTTGTTTATCAAGTCTTCGACTTTGGGTCGTAGCAACTCTTAGTTGTGGGTGAGATCAGCTAAGGGAATCAAGTGTGTACTATCCTGCTGGGATCAAAGACGTATGAAACACGACTGTACCTTGATCAATGTGAGATTTATTAGGGCTAAACTACATTCCAGACCGAAGTTAGCTTTGTAGTAGGTTAGTGTCTGTAGTGGCTTAATACAGTGTGGTGTTCAAATCTGGACTAGGTAACGGGGTTTTTCTGCATTTTCGGTTTTCCTCGTTAACAAAATTCTAGTGTCTGTGTTATTTCTTTTCCACATTATATTTTTTTACATAATTGAAAAATCACAGGTTGTGCGTTGAATCGATCAATTGGTAAATCCAACCTTTTGTTGTTGATTGAAATTGATTGATCCTTGAAAGTAGAGTATGATGTGAGAAATGCCGTAGATATCCATCACTTCATATTCTGCATTTATCACACGTATCCTTTCTCCCATTTGTTTCTTGACACGTCTTCTGTAACTGCTGCTTTTTAACCGCTCACGTATTTTCGCATTAATTGTGTTTATCTTCTCAAAAATCTCATCTTTTCAACCGCTCACATCTTTTCGCATTAATTGTGTTTATCTTCTCGAAAATCTCCTCTATATATACTCTTCTTACTCTCCATTTTCTTCTTTGTTACTCTCTTCTTCATCTTCTCTGCAACTTCATCATTTTCTCCGTAAATTCCTCTGCTGTAATTTTTCTTCTATCTTCCTTCTTCAATATTCTTAATTCTTCGTCCATTCCCATACTCTATATTTATATATGCCTCCAAGTGGTCAAAAACATGAGAAAACCTTAAAGGATGTTCAAAAAGATCTTGCCGAGAAAGGTTTCACACTTTCTACCATTCCTGGTGAAAGTGCCAAGTCAATTCTTTCTGTCAAACTTTTCTCTGATCAACATTGTGATGATCAATCAATCATAGTTTCGCTGGGTCAAATTCTCGCAGGTCTCCCCATTCCTCTTTATGACCCAGATATTTCTCTGTTCTATGAAATTCTCGCTCACTCGGGATTTTCGCGAGCTATCTTCCAATTAAGTGGGGATTGCATCCGTCTGATATTGGAGTTTGCTAATCGCGGTGCTGGTAAAGGATCTCTTTATCCTAAAGAGATTAGGGATCCTAAATTCGCAGACTTGGGGATAGTCGCTGAGAAGTACACAATAGCGAATTTCTTCGAAAATTATGAACTAATATCTATGAAGAAGGAGAATACTCGCTGGGGTGTTCGCTTGAAAAGGAAGGATGTTATTGCTGAAGATAAAATGCTCATGCATGACATTGATTGACACTCTGGAATAAATAAAACCCCTCGCCAATCCAAAGATGATAAATGGTGTGTCTTCTCCTTGATGCTGAAAGGACCCTATATTGCTGGTTCTAATGTCATTCCTGCGAATCTCACCGCTTATCGACCCTGGGTATTCTCTTGGCCTGATAAAGTGAAAGAGGTATATTTCTTCTAATTTCGCCCACTTTATGTTTCTTTATTTATATTTACTCTTTTTTTCGCTGATTCTTGCGACATTCTATAGATCCAGAAACTGAAAGATAGCTACCGCAGGACTGGTAAAGCCAATACCTTGTTAGCTCTTCGCTCATACACAGATGAGGTAAGAAATATTCTTTTATGATTTTAAACAATATATTGTTGCCTCTGTTTCTTATCTTCATTTGTGTGTGAAGGTTATCGTTGAAGTAGAAGAATCCACCAAGGCTGCGACGGCTGGTGATAAGGGTAAAGATATTATTCGCAAAGGAAAATCATCTGCATCCTCTTCAAAGAAAAGAAAGAGAGGGAATTATCCTCCTCCTTCATATGTTCATTTCCCTGATGGTTCTGAAGATGATGAAGACAATAAAGATGATGATGACGACTCTGCTGCGAATAAAGATTCTCCACCTGAATCCTCTATGTCACAGTTATCTGGTATCTTCTATGATTCTTGGCAAGGGATGTGAGATAATTGCCTCGCCAGTATATGCAAAGATCTCGCAACTATTTGCGATACTCCTTTGTTGGATGGTGATAGTTCTCTTCATGGAGTCTCCAGATCAGTGACTCCTAGCTTCCTAAATTCCCTCAATAGTTTGGTATGCTTTCGTCTTTTTAATTCTTCATTATTGTGACTCAAAATTTCTGTTTATGTATAATTTCACAATCATATGTGAAGTGAATTTTGTTTCTTTTCAAAATCCCATTCCTGTATGGTCTTATTTTGCCTTCCTAGTTAAAGGTCTTATTATGCCATCTCTTGTCATTGCGATAAAATCGCAGGACGTCCTTGCATTTTCATGCAAGAACCCATTGATCTTGTCTTAACTTTTTCTTTTGTATTATTGCCTTTTCAGGATTTTTGCGACATTATGACAGGCCTAAATATTCTTGCGAAAATAAAGTCCCATGATATTGTCGTCTTGCGACGAAATCACAGGACGTCTTCGCACTTTCATGCGAAAACCCATTGATCTCGTCTTATCTTTCTCTTTTGTATTATTGCCTCTTCAGGATTGTCGCACAAATATGACAAGCTTTAATACCCTTGCGAGTAAAAAGCCTCATGACATTTGCGTCTTAAGACACTTATCAGCTCCCTAATGGAGGGTGCCGCCCTTATCTCCCCCTGGTTGCTCCTTCAAGGAGGCATACCTCTACCATACAAGGTTGGATCCTCCCATCCAGTCTTAACAATAACCAGTTGTTTTCGCAGACTCTTATCCCTTTTACCTGTAGGGCTTATAGTTACGAGACTGCACCCTAAGTGGGGTTTTCTTCGGGCCGAGTGCAGTATAAGCCAAGAATTGTCAAGAATGGCAAGGTACGCTCCAGACGCCCCTGGCACTCTTGACTCAACTGTGTACCTTGGCGCCTTGATCATATTATGCACTCCTTGGGAGAGTCCTTATTACCTTAGTCGCCCAACCTATGTCATATGCTTAAGTTGAGAATCCAAGATGCCTCTCCCGGATAGGCTTTATTGACCCCAAATCTCCATGACTCAGGTTCCGGGGGCGGTGTAGCCTTTCCCTGAGCCATGAAACAGGTACCCCCTTATATGACGTACTTTAGGTCTTACATTTTCCTCTTGCGAAATTATATTCGCGAACTAGGGTGTACGCCATAAAAGTTTCGCCCCTTTCTCTTTTGTCATTGTTCTCTGGTTGTGTTTTGTAGAATTCATTATCTCTGCGAGATTCTCGCACATCATCACATCGTATTTGCACTTATCAATCTCTTTTTTATCATTCAGTAAAATGTACTTTTGAGAATTTTATTTGTTGCGAGAATGTCGCAACAAATTAATCATTCATACACTTCTTTTTTTATTACTTTTGCCATTCCCTGCTTCTTTGTTATTTTCTGCTACTGCTTCCTTGGTAGTGGTATGTTCACCATTTCTTATTCTGAACTAGCATTAGTTTCGCAACATTTCTTTTTCTTTTCGTTCGATTGCATTCACCATAAATCTCTCACTTCTTTGTGTCTCTTTGATTTTGGGTCGCCAACTTTCCTTCTTGTTTGCTCTTCCTTCGCAGGATTCTACCTCAGTTTCGTAACATTTCTTTCCCTCAACCCAATCTCCTTTTATGATTCCTACACCGCTGGGGTGAGGGAATTTGATGCATTGGTGGAAACTTGAAGCTACACCTAGAATCCCATGTAGCCAAGGTCGACCAATTAATGCATTGTAGGGTGACTTTACGTCAACAACACAGAACACCATTTCAGAAGATATTCCCTTCAGTGGAATTCGCATAGTAATCTCCCCTTTAGGCTTGTTGGCAGTACCATTAAAACCATATATCTTATATGTTGATGGTATAAGGTCATCATCTCTCCCTCCCACGGTTTTATAAGTATGATAGAATAAGATGTTCACATAGCTTCCGGTATCGATTAGAATCCTATTAATTGCCCATGAGTCTTCAGCTTCATCATCTTTATCTTCTTTCTGTTTTGGATTAATTTCTAATTTTACCACCAATGGATTGTCATGTACCTCTCCACCTTCGGGGACTTCTTCTGCGGTAAAAGAAATAATCTGCTTCTGCCATTCCTCTAGTGGCGAGATTTTCGCAATGTTCATAATTTCTCTTCCATCACTGTCTCTTGCGAACACTCTACTCAAAACATTGTCATGAAAATCTTCAATTGTCTTGTATGAATGTATGATAGAGTGACAGAATAGATTCCTTGCTTTTGCACCAACTTCTACGAAGAACGTTTCCTTCTCTTTCACCGTGTTTACTCTGTGATGCTCTGGTGGTGGTGGTAGTAATGGTTGAGATTGTGGGTGTCCGACCAGAAAGTGGTTTAGTTTTCCTTGATCTATCATTCTCAGAATAATTCTCTTTATATTTCTGCAATCATTTGTAGTATGTCCGTGAAAATGATGATAAGAACAGAACTCATGACTTTTGCGGCTTTGAGGTGGTTCCGTTCCCATGTTACATGGTGTTAGTATATTCTCCATCAAAATTATAGCTTCCCATATTTTCTCCACACTTGCATTCAGAGGTGGCATCTTGATTTCTTCTCATACTACCTTGTGACCTCCTTGTCCTCTATTACAATTTTGTCTTTGACCTCCATAAGTTTCTTCCGGTTGATCAAGTCTTTGAATCTTATTATTTCCACCACGATTGTAGAAATTTCTTTCTCTTTCATACTCCTCTTGATCTCGGCTTCCCATAGCCACCAGTTTCTGTTGATTGTTGTTGTATGTAACCTTTTCTTGTTGTACTTGCGAAGTGCTCGCCACTGTGTTTATTAGTTTAGGTAATAATCTTGCATTCGCTGCTTGTGAATTGGTGTTCGCAACTGGGTATGATTCCATTTCATTTTTCCTTTCCTGTAGAGCAATATACTCTTCCTGAAGTTCTCGCAGTTCAGTCATTGTGATTGTATTCTTGAGTCTGAAAATTTGGATATACAATAGATTGGTTGCGAACATAGCATTGATAAATGATAGGATAAGATATCTCTCATCCACACGGCCAGCCATTTCACTACACATAGTTTTCCACCTTTTAGTTGGGTGCTTCAAACTTTCGCCAATCCTTTGTTTTAATCCAAATACATCTTCAATACCAGGTCGCGAAAAATTGTTACTTATATATTCCCCCAAGAATGTGGTCTACAAGTGATTGAAAGATGTTATTGTATTTTTTGGTAGACCCTCGAACCATTTTAACGCCTCTCCTGTTAGACTGGATGCAAAATACTTGCACAATACGACATCATGATTTTCCCACTGCAACATGCACATCACGTAGGCTTTAATGTGTTGAATTGCACAAGTTGTTCCATCAAAAATGTTGGTTAATGCGGGCAAATTGCATTTCAGAGGTATTCCTCCTAGTTGTACTTCTCTTGTAAATGGAGTTTTCGCAGCTTCTTCTATAACTTCATTTAATTGTCTTCTTCCTACTTCTCCTCTATTATTTAGCATTCCTCTCATTTATTCCAATTCTTTTAAGATTTGTTCATTGACGCCTGAATTTTGATCCATTGGTATTTTTAATTTCGCCTCCCTTCTTCTGCGTTCATGTCTTTCTTCTCTCGCGAAATTTTGCATTTCTTCTTCTTCATCATCCTCATCTCATCTTCTCCTGCGGTTATCTTCCTCATCTCTATCTTGAATTCGTATATGATGATGTCTCTCATTTTCCCCTCCATGATTTTGTTCATTTCTTATCAATTCCATTCACTGTCTTTCAGCCCTCCTCTGTACTCTATCATACTCTTCATTGAGATTACCGTTATTCCGGTTTTGTGTACGTCTTCTTTCTCGATTGTCATGATTGTTCTGGCAAATTGCCTCCTGAAGCACTTGTTCTTCCATTTTCGCTCTCAATTTTTCACGTTCGCAAGTTAAAAGTGCTTGTTCAGCATAGTGTCTTTCAATTTCTTCTTCAATTGTTTGTTAATTTCTTTGAGTTTCTCTCTCATGTAAAATTCTCCTTCCTTCCTCTCGATTCCCTTCGCCATCTTGATTATTTCGTCCCTGACGTTGTCCATTCTCCTGATTTCTATCATTTTGCCTATCATCAAAAGTTTCATTTTGTGGAACGTAATGATCATCAGTCATTTCTCTAACTTCGCGATGTTCTTCATTCGGATTTGGTATTTCTTTTCGAATATTATTTCCAACATTAACTGTGGATGAGTTTCGCCTCATCTCTCCTCTAGTCGATCTTGCATACGATCTTGTAGTACTTCTTGATCTTCTACTTTGTAGTCTCATATTTTCCATCCTCAATTCGTGATTTTTCCTTGTTAGATTTGCACGCTCTTCTGTCTCAGCTCTTCTTTCTTCATGCATTCTTCGTCTCAACGTCTCTACTGGTCCAATTTCCTCCTCTTCACGAATTATTCCTTCAACTATTTCTTGTCCTCCCTTTATTTGTCTATTATTTCTCGTTTGTCGTTCTTCTTCTTCATCTGCTGAATTTGATCGCCAAGTATGTATGCTCACTCTATCATAATCCATAGTTCTATTTTGTACCGGTGTTTGTTGAACTGGTTGTGGAATTTGATTTTCTCCATCATTTTTTATTCTAGTAGATTCTCCTGTTTCACTTCTCTCCCTTCCAGCAAGTCTTTTACTTCTTCTTCTAGCTGTTGTTGGTTGTTCGGATATATTCCTCCTTCTAGCTATTTCTTCAATACTAATGAATTGTAAGAGATTCCGTAAAATTCTTCACCAGTTATTCTAATTTCCCACAAATCAGAATATTAATCTTCAACCTCTTCTAGGGTGATATTCAATCTTCGTTCCCTATTTCTAGCGCCATTATGTAGTTGCTGGAAATCCTACACCACACCCCTCACAAGATTTCATTAACATTCAACTCATTTTTGGATTAACAATCTTAATTTTATTGATGAATCTTTGAACAATCTTACAAGAAAAGATAAAAGAATCAAGAATAACCACTGCTCTAGATTTTCTCTCTCCTATTTACTTGCTTCTCACTCAGAAAAGATCTCTCCCTTTCCTTTATAACTGGACGGCTATTTATAGGGAATTACATAGTGGATGACAACTAATTTGCCCTTTATTTTCGGATATGACTTGCGACATTCTCGCAAACTTCCTTATTTTCGCAGGATCGTCACACTTTTCTCATGATTTGGATGATGTCGTTTATTATGTCATTTCCGAAGTTGTTCTGCGACATTGTCGTGTTGTGTTGTTAATAACTTCGCTGAGGCATTATTGCTGCGAGATTCTGATCCTACAAAAGTATAAAACCGGGAACCTAAAGTATGCGTACCCGTACGCATATTGGCGGAAGTTTCACGTCCGTGAATTTCTGCTGGAGTTTGAAAGTAAAAAAAAAAACTCAATCCGGTCACTTAAGTATGCGTACCCGTTTGCATACCTAAGCAGGTTACTTTCTAAAATCGGTTTGTTCATGAACTAAAACATTTATATAACAAGGAATGCAATCTTTGCAAACCGTAGTTATAATGAATGTTCATGAATTGATTCGAGTGAATCAAAATCGATTTTGCTTCAATTGTGTCTTGTATACTTCAATGAGATCTAAGCAATTGAGCAACTCTCTAACTAGTTTCATTTGAGTCATTTGAACTAGTTATGGTGAAGATGAATAAGGTTAATATGAAAGTGCTCATATGGCTAACCATTGGTTAACTGTTGTTGAAACGACTAAGTGTACACGTTTAGGTACTGTTACTCAAACCTAAATGAAGGTGCATTTCATTTGTGTATAACAAGCTAAGTTCGATCTAACGGTTGAAAGATATTAGCTTGAATCTAATCAGGTTTTCATCTGACGGTGAATATTGAATCTTTGTTACCAAGGTACCTTAGATTACAAACCCTGATTTGAAATATATATAAAGGAGAACTCTAGCAACTGGGAAACCTAATCCCCGCAACTCATGTGTGATACTAGTTGCATAAGCTAGAGTCGATTGTCCTTTAACCTTAGGTTTTTCACGAAACCCTGTAGGTTAACGACTGAAGACTTCATTGGGATTGTGAAGCCAGACCCAACTATTTTCTCTGTAGTTGCGTGATCTGATCTTGCTGTTTTCTATCGTAATTGAGTACAATCGTAAGATTGGCTTGAGATTTATATCTCCGATAGGCAAGATATAAAAGTAGTCACAAACATCTTCGTCTCATCGTTTGTGATTCCACAATATCTTGTTTCGTTAATCGATTAAGATTATTGTGAGGTGATTGATAATAATAGGCTGTTCTTCGGGAATATAAGTCCGGGTTATCAATTGGTTCCTGTTCACCTTGATTAATCCAAAGACGGAACAAAAACTCGTAGGTATATCTGTGGGAGACAAATTTATCTATTCAATAGACTTTTCTGTGTGATACAGATTTGTTTATCAAGTCTTCGACTTTGGGTCGTAGCAACTCTTAGTTGTGGGTGAGATCAGCTAAGGGAATCAAGTGCGTAGTATCCTGCTGGGATCAGAGACGTAAGGAACGCGATTGTACCTTGATCTTTGTGAGATTGATTAGGGCTCAACTACATTCCATACCGAAGTTAGCTTTGTAGTAGGCAAGTGTCTGTAGCGGCTTAATACAGTGTGGTGTTCAAATCTGGACTAGGTCCCGTGGGTTTTCTGCATTTGCGGTTTTCCTCGTTAGCAAAATTCTGGTATCTGTGTTATTATATTTTGTTATATAATTGAAATATCACAGGTTGTGCGTTGAATCGATCAATTGGTAAATCCAACCTTTAGTTGTTGATTGAAATTGATTGATCCTTGAACATTGGTTTTTGGTACCGTTCAAGTTATTTCTCTTATTGAAAAAGTGGGGGTCTAACAACCTCACCCAATAATTCGCTTAGCAATCTGTATGGACTAACTCCAATATACATTTTAAGAGAATCAACTAAGCAGTCAGACTCAATCTTAATAAAAAGTATATCAAGGAGTTATGTCTCAATTTCTCAATTCAGTACTTACTCAAGAAAATAGAAATTGAGTCTAATTGAATACAAGAGAAATTAATTTGAACGGTACCAAAGACCATGTTCAAGTATCAATTAATTTGTAATACCCCGATATTCGGCAGTGGTTGGCCGAATGGAATATAAGTAATGGTTCGTCATTTCCTAACACCGAGGCCTTTTCAGCACAATTGGCTCCAGAGTTGGCAGAAAACTCTGCAGTTAAGCGTGCTCGGGCGGGAGAAATCCTGGGATGGGTGACCTCCCGGGAAGTTGCTGCTGGATGACCGCAGCGATGCCCGTTGAAAACCCCACACTTCCGGATAACAACAGTGGCTAAGTGTGGACAGTATCGGTGGAGGAACGAGTCATTACAAGTGGTATCAGAGCCGACGACGGGTCACCTGCCGAGGGTGAGAACGTACGCTGCACGGGGTTGGTCCAGGTGCTTCTCATGAGGGGCAGGGAACGTTGGAGATATGGGCTTGTACATATTCCGGAGCCGAGGACGGTTCCAATTTAAGGTGGTGGTATGGTAATACCCGATATTCGGCAGTGGTTGGCCGAATGGAATATAAGTAATGGTTCGTCCTTTCCTAATACCGAGGCCTTTTCAGCACAATTGGCTCCAGAGTTGGCAGAAAACACTGCAGTTAAGCGTTCTCGGGCGGGAGCAATCCTGGGATGGGTGACCTCCCGGGAAGTTGCTGCCGGATGACCGCAACGATGCCCGTTGAAAACCCCACACTGTCGGATAACCGCAGTGGGTAAGTGGGGACAATATCGGTGGAGGAACGGGGAAACCGCAAATGCAGAAAAACCCCGGTACCTAGTCCAGATTGAACACACACTGTATTAAGCCGCTACAGACACTAGCCTACTACAAACTAACTTCGGTCTGTACTGTAGTTGAACCCCAGTCAATCTCAGACTGATCCAAGGTACAATTCCGCTCCTTACGTCTCTGATCCCAACAGAATACTACGCACTTGATTCCCTTAGCTGGTCTCACCCACAACTAAGAGTTGCTACGACCCAAAGTCGAATACTTTAATAAACAAATCTGTATCACACAGAAAAGTCTAAAGGAATAGATAAATATGTCTCCCACAGAATACCTACGAGTTTTGTTCCGTCTTTTGATAACTCAATCACCTCACAATAATCTTAATCGACTAGAGAAACAAGATATTGTGGAATCACAAACGACGAGACGAAGATGTTTGTGACTACTTTTCTATCTTGCCTATCGGAGAAATTAATCTCGATCCAATTTTACAATTATACTCAATACGATAGAAACAACAAGATCATATCACACAACTACAGAGAAAATAGTTGGGTCTGGATTCACAATCCCAATGAAGTCTTCAAGTCGTTAACCTACAGGGTCTCGGTAGAAACCTAAGGTTAAAGGAGAATCGACTCTAGCTTATACAACTAGTATCACACATGAGGTGTGGGGATTAGGTTTCCCAGTTGCTAGAGTTCTCCTCTATATAGTCTTCAAATCAGGGTTTGCAATCAATGCTACTTTGGTAACAAAGCAGTCAATATTTATCGTTAGATGAAAACCTGATTTGATTCAAGCTAATATCTTTCAATCGTGAGATCGATTCTTAGCTTGTTATACACAAATGAAATGCACGTTCATTTAGGTTTGTGTAACCGTACCTAAACGTGTACACCTAGTTGGTTAAACAGTAGTTAACCAAATGTTTAGCCATATGAGCACCTTCATATCAACCATAAGCATCTTCACCATAACTAGTTCAAATGACTCAAAATAACTAGTTAGAGAGTTGTTCAATTGCTTATATCTTATAGAAGTATACAAGACACAATCGAAGCAAAATCGGTTTTGATTCACTCGAATCGATTCATGAACATTATAGCCACGGTTTGCAAATTGCATTCCTTATTATATAAATGTTTTAGTTCATGGAAAAACCAATTTTAGAAAGTAACACACTTAAGTATGCGTACGGGTATGCGTACTTAAGTAACCGGATTTGAGTTTTTTTTGGTTTTCAAACTCTCAGAAATTCACGGACGTGAACTTTCCGCCAGTATGCGTACGAGTATGCATACTTAGGTAACCGGATTGAGTTGGTTTTGATTTCCAAACTCAGCAGAAATTCACGGTCGTGAACTTTCGCCAGTATGCGTACGGGTACACATACTTACCCAGTCTCCATCAACCGTTTAGTACATACATAAGTATGCATACATTTGGTTCCCGGTTTTGAACTTATACACTAATGTGCGAACACACTATATGCTTATATCTAAACATGGTTACATATTCTAAACTCTCATTTCAATCATCGAAACATTCTTAGAGGATGTTATATAGAGGTTATTCACACTCCATTTTTCATCAAAGAGATTTTCAAGATATTGAAACAACCAACATGACTTTCGTCACGAGTAAAGATGAACTTGGATAAAGCGAAAGCTTACCAACACATATTTCGAGAAATAGATAAGCGAGATAACCTCGGCTCGAAATAGCAAATGTGTATAATCGAAGTCTATATAGCAATATGACTTTTGTCTCAAGATAGGAGATAAAGTAGATGGACTTTTGAGTGATAGATAAGTTCAAGGCTCCACATACCTTTTAGTCGATGAAGTTCCACCAGTTCCTTGAGTAGTTCTTCGTCTTTGCATAATGAACGACGTGGAGTCTAGAGCTCAACTACACTTTCTATCCTAGTCCGATACTTAGCTATAAGTAGACTAGAAATCAAGACTTATAGTTTTGGGAACTAAACTTGACAAACAAGATTGAGATGGCAACGCTTGCGAGTTCGACCGAGCAGTGCTCTAACAATCTCCCCCTTTGTCAATTTTAGTAACAAAACTATCAATATATATGGAATACAAAATAAATAAACTTTGCAGCTTCTCTTCCACATGCATGATCTCCTTGGTTCTTCAACGTTACTCGAAATCTTCGTCACTTCCAAGTACTCCAATGATTCCAAAGATATTCAATGCATCATCATCGTTGTTGAAGATCCGTAGCCAAAAAAATGAGAAAACAAAAGCTCTCAATCATTGTTACACAGTGTCATAGCATCATTACACAACATCAAAGTTCAATTGTATCACAACTTCGACAGCAATACTATGGTGATATGTATCACTCCCCCTTAGTCAATACTCCATCTCACATGGAAACCACTCCCCCTTACATAATGATACGAAAACCAAATGTATTTGTAGTGTGAACTACACATTAATTCTCCCCCCTTTTGTCAATAAAATTGGCAAAGGTACGAAAACTAGTGGGATCCTAATGAAATTTCCACAGAGACATTTCATGACCAAAAGAAAGCACATATCAACTTTTTAGATGCAATCATATAGCCGAAACTAAATGCATTCATCAAGGAGTTTATAAAGATACAAGATAACCCCTACAATATTCCACAGCCGCACTTCCCACAAAGATTTGGCAATTAAGTACTCCCCCCCATAAAATGTCATTCCCCAAAGAACAACAAGAGCGACCTTACTTTCACAAGAAAAGAAGAATTTCTTTGGACAACAACAAATCACATAAAAATATGAATTTGTATCCAAAAAACTCAATTAAATTAACCACAAGAGAACCCATGATTAATTTAATCGGGAATGCTCAACATAAGAGAACTTACGGAGACGCACAATATATGCATAAAATATGGATCAGGGAAGATCAATACTGCGGAATAAACAAAGATTCATTCTATCTTTCATCACCATTTGCACAATGACATACAATAGTCTTAATATTTGTAAAAAAAAGTTCATCCTTTCTTCCATCAATATTTGCATAATGACATAAAAGGCTTAACTTTTGTTTGTCAAAAGTTCATTCAACCTTTTATCAATACTTGCATATCGACATACGACAAACTTCACTTTTGACCAAGTATGGGACAATCATAGTTCACAGACGCAAACACACATATCCCATAACAATTTGCAATATATAAAACCATAAATATTAATACTTCAAAAATCATCTTCCAAGCAAACTTTAGAATTTAAACAAATAAATCTAAAAACATTGAAGATGAAAATCGTTGGTCATAGCTATGAGTAATCACAATAACGACTATTCCAATCTCTAGTTATTCTTCCTAAAACACAAGAAAAAAAATTCTCATAAGAAGATTTCCTAGACATTGATACCTCTGAAGAATCTTTATCGTCCCCGAACTTCTTGTCGTCAACAACCATGGGAACATATGGTTCGTGAAGAAAGGAGTCAATTCCAAGAAACCTTCTAGGCTGAAGATGTCGAACCAGGGCCTTCTGAATTTCAAGGTTCTCAAAACACAAGCCTTTATTTGTTGAATCTCCTTTCTTATCTCCTTCAACTCTTCAAGAACATCAGAAAACTTCTGAGAATTTGAAGGAATAGCTCTTGGCTTCCTCACATTCTTTCTTTTTCTTTTCAAAGTTGGAGGTAACAGAGATGTTTCTTTTTCCTTCGTGATTGATGGCTTAACAATCATATTAACATCTTTTCCATCTGAAGACATGATGCTTGGAGTATCCATAAGCGTACGGATTTGTGAGAGGAAATCACACTTCAACAAGCAGTCTTAAGTTAAAAAAGAGTTTCAGGGAAGGAAAAAAGAATGTAAGGTTACGGAACCTTTATACACTTCAAAGTTTTCACGTACGCACAACTCATACCCTATAAAAGGATGAATTGTCAATTTTAACCCTCTTTTATTGATTAACCAGGGAAGACCTTTCCAATATCAATTAGATATGGAAAAATTCTAATCTTGCAAAACAGGCAAAGCTCAAAAAGAAAAGAAAACAAATTTAAAACCATTTTTCCTTTTTCAAAAGCCTGAGATGTGCAGAATCTTGTCTCTTTTAATCAGGCACATGAGACAAGATGTACTAACCATTAACCAACATAGTTTAAGTTATGCTGGGATGAACAATAATCTGTCCATCACATCCTTTTTGATCGGAATTCATAGAACCCTGTTTTTCATAGTTTTTAGACCATAAGTTTATTTCCAATGGTCTTGTCTTATCCTTGGAAACTAACTTCTTTGACGAAGATAAAATCTTAATACCTCTGCGGTCTTTTGAACAAGTTTAAGCTTGTTTGCTAATCGATTTGCTTTTGGTTGAAGTTTGTTGACATGTCTCAATTTGTGTTTGTACTTGTAACACTTTGATAGTTCATGACCCTTGAGTGAACAATATGAGCATGTCAATCTGGAATAAGATTCAGGTATCCGAGATGTGCAAGCTGCTAGACACACAGTAGAAACTGAAAAATTAGACAGAGAGTTTCCAACGAAAAGGTCAATTTTTTATTCCAGATTGGTTGAGTTCTCTTCTGAAAGAATATCAAGATTGATGTATGTATTGCTACAATTATCAAAATCAATATTTTCATACAGAAGTGCAACACTTGATTTTTCGTCTTCGTTAGAATCATAGTTGCCAGACATTTCATCAAGAGTTGCAGCAAGAACTTTGTTCCAAGTGTATTTCTTTCGATTTGGACACTAATTTGCAAAATGACCAAAACCTTTTACACTTGAAGCACTGAGGCATATCCTCGTCATCAGTCTCATTATTATCCCTGTTTTTAGGAGGAACACGATTATGGGGCTTAACTGATGACCTGGATTTATCTCTGGAGAACCGTTTACTTATCTTCAAAAGAAGATCCCTAAACTGTCTAGTGATCAACAATACCTTAAAAAGATAGGTAATGCTAGGAATTGACATATTTTGCTGAGGTTAAATTATCCATTTGAACTAGTGATTTATCACATCTTCAAGGTAGTTTGAGGCTAGAACTTCTATAGCTCCTTGGTTGAAAGAAGAACTAGTTTATCAAATCTAGGATTTCTATGCATTTAGGTGGTGGATTCAAAGCCCTAGTTAATCTTTTATTGCTTCTTAATCTTGTTTCTTTAGTATAATAATTCATAACCTTTGTCGTATCGACAACAACCTCTTAATTTGAATTAGTAAAGTAAGGCTCTGAAATTCAACGTTACACCGACCTAGTCCCCGTGGGTTCGACCCGTATTTGCGCTGTTTACGTTTTTGACACCGTGCACTTGCAGTTAATATAATTGTAGGTATCTCTTCTTAGCCTACCAAGTTTTTTTTTGTGATATCTACCTTGCTGCTCAACTATCTGATTTGGCAACACTTTTTGGATCTGGTACTTTCTAACCTTTCTTTATCTTCATGAACTTCATGGCATGTTATAATTTGTGAATCCTTAGAAAAATTGAGGACACTGTTTAACATAGGTTTGGGGGTACAAGTAGATATCACATGAACTTTGTAGCGATTTGGTATGTTTGAATCTTGTGAACGGATAACACCTTAGAAAAAAATGAAAAATGAAAAATGAAAAATAGAGCTCACTTACCTTGATCTGTGATACATATGCATGATATAATATCTTAGGATTCTTAGTCTAGATGATGAGGCACCCCTGATTCTAGCACAATTCACATGTGATTTAGAAATTTTGCACGTGCACAATCAACCAAGTAGGCTGCCAATAATCTAGAATACTGAATGAGACTTGACTAGCTTGTCCTTTGGTTGGATGGGATAGAAGTTGGAGGATACATTAAGAAAAGCAACCATTGAATTTGACCAGGTGCATCGAAAAGGGCTGCCTCTTGCTAAAAGTGTCATGTAATCTATGTTTTCTGTTTTTGTGTAAAGTTTGTTGTGTCAGTTTGTATCTTTCATTATTCCAAAAACAGTTGAAAAATAAAAATTCAGAAAAGAAAAGAAAATTCAGTTATCAAAAAAAAAATAAAAAAAAAATACTCATCTTCTGTTTTATTATGTTCTATTTCAGTAAAACTGTTAAAGTGTCTCTCTTGTCTCAAAATGAGAGAGTAGTCAATGTAAATATTGCAATCAATGTTCTTTGTTGTTATGTGTTGTAAATAGTCTTGTAATACGTAAGTAGGGTGTAGCCATCGATGTACAATGAGAGTAAGATGAAATATCACCAACTCATTAGGTAAACATTCACAATTCTCGTAAATCCGGACAGCTAGCTTGTCTTTGAATTCAGTTCTTATCCTAAAAACTATCTCTTAGTAATTGGCAGTCATAACTTCCTAGAGTAAATCATTCTCTATGCATGTCTAAAGCAGATACACTTTACACTCTTATCACATGTCCTTAGTTGTTTCAGTGCTAGAATTGTTCCTTTGAAAGCTAGATTGACATATCCATTTGTTGTGAGCTAAAACTGAATGCAGGTATCACTTTCATGGAATCTGAGCTTATATTTTATCCTAGAACTTTTTGGGTATGTTCTAAGCAAACCCTCACGAGACTTCAACTCGTCCACTAGGGACACTTATTGGTTTAAAAGTCTTATTGCATTCGCTAAATGCAATAGAGAGACCAGCGACAGTGGTATAGGTAGGATTTCTTTAGTTTTTTTTGTTTTACTCGCGGACGAGCAAAATTCAGGTTTGGGGGTGTGATACGTGTCTAATAATGCATATTTTTAGATCATTTTAGAGACATTTATTGTGTCCCAAGTGCTTAAATGCTCCATCTTATGACAAATCTTGTATTTTGCGCATACGTCTATTAAAGGGTAATTTTATCGGAATAATCTCATTTTGCACTATGTTATAGGTGGTTGATTAAATGGTGAATAAGGGAGCAGCGGTGTGATTCATAGGGTGTGACCATGAAGGACCTGATGGCGCAACAAATGAGTCAAATTCTGGTAGTGGGTTGAGTTCAACGTGGTGCTCCAGTTCAGAAAATAGCCAAAGGCAAACACCTAGGCTAGGTGTGTATGTACAACATCCAAGTATCCCCTGTTTTCACTCCACCTTATCCATCTCCGTTTGTCTTTTCCAAAACCTAACTCTCTACCCCAATTTCATCGACAACCATCTCCCTCTCCCTGTCAGTTTTCAGTACTCAACATTGACCACTCTCTGCCACCTTCTCTTTCTATCTCAAGCGCATACCTCAATCTCCATCTTTCCTTAGTCGGATTAGATGTTCAGTTTCTATCTCTTATAATGTTGTACTCGTTTCAACCTAGACCTAGGCTATGACTGTTCAAGAATTAGACGACTAATTGGTTCTCAGGAGTGACTGAATTGACAAGCTCCGTCTTAAATTGATGTTCCTTCAAACAAGAATACATGCAGCAGGGTTTGCCAAATTAGGTCTGAGTACTATCTCCTTTCAATCACCGAAAAAATCAAACACTCATTGAAGATAATTAGGCGGCTGTGCAGTGGTGAGTTCAAGAAACATCAAATCCCTAATTTTATCATTGTACTTTATCGAAAATGGGATTGAAAATTGTGAGAAGTATTGTATAAATTGAGAGAGGATTGTAAGGCAGAGACTAAGCCCGGAGTAGCCGATGCACCAAGAAGTAATTTAGGTTTAATTTTCAGTATTTTTCTTATGTTCTAAAATTCTCTGCGAGGGCAGAGATGAAACCCCTTGATAATTAGAAATACTTGGTTTGATTTTACTTTGTTCTCCATTAATTTTATTGAAAGCATGATTTAATCTCTGAAAAACATCAAAGTACTTTCACCTTGTATATTATACATCCATGGTAGTTAGAGTAATTATTTGTATGTTTTCAAGCACTATATAAACCGATTTATCTTAATTTGTGATTATCTATACCTTAAAAAGATAGGTAATGCTAGGAATTGACATATTTTGCTGAGGTTAAATTATCCATTTGAACTAGTGATTTATCACATCTTTAAGGTAGTTTGAGGCTAGAACTTCTATAGCTCCTTGATTGAAAGGAGAACTAGTTTATCAAATCTAGGATTTCTATGCATTTAGGTGGTGGATTCAAAGCCATAGTTAATCTTTTATTGCTTCTTAATCTTGTTTCTTTAGTATAATAATTCATAACCTTTTTCGTATCGACAACAACCTCTTAATTTGAATTAGTAAAGTAAGGCTCTGAAATTCAACGTTACACCGACCTAGTCCCTGTGGGTTCGACCCGTATTTTCCCTTTTTACATTGTTGACACCGTGCACTTGCGGTTAATATAATTGTAGGTATCTCTTCTTAGCCTACCAGTAGACTAGAAATCAAGACTTATAGTTTTGGCAACTAAACTTGACAAACAAGCTTGAGATAACAACGCTTGCGAGTTCGACCGAGCAGTGCTCTAACACTTATATTCAATCAGGATCGCAAATTCTTACTTGTTTGATTGCGGATTGAATTGAGATATTGAGATATAACTCTTTGATATACTTTTTATTAAGATTGAGTCTGACTGTTTAGTTGATTCTCTTGAAAGTATATTGGAGTTAGTCCATACAGAATTCTAAGCGAAATATTAGATGAAGTTGTTAGACCCCCGCTTTTTCACAAATTGTAATAACTCGATGTGGGTATCAACACTTCTTATGCTCTTTGTAGAGTTCTCCCTTCCTATCTTACTCCTAAGCAAGAGACGAGAACATGATCCATGGTAATTTTTACATAACAAGCTAAAAAGGATATGTGCTATATAATTTATTTAATCAAAATGTTGATATTTAAACTTATGTTATGATTTTTGGGTAGAATTCTGAAGACATGATAATTATACAGATTATAGGTTCATCGTTCACCATAGTTAAGAGATAATGGATCTAAGGTGAAGTACTCATGGTAGATAAACAAATCCGTCTAATGATCCATATACCTCGATTATGATTCATTTTTACCTAACTTGATTTGTGTTTACATTCTTAAATATACAGGTTTGAAGAAACAAACAAAGTCGATGATTTTTATTTTTTACTGCAAAGAAGAAATTTCGAGTTCAAGCTTGTCCTTTTTAAACTCTTGAAATATGATTCAAGCAATGGTTTTTCATAGGTCCTTAACAATATTGGTTAAGAAAAATTTATTTTTTCATGAACTATTTTGTTTCAAGTTGATCATTTGGAAATTTCCAAGGCAATGATATTTATTATCTATGACCATTGGGAAAGTTCCAAATCGTCTAAAGAGAGTATTCAGAACTTCTGTATTTTCGACTCAGAGTAGGTTGGCAAACCATCTCGCAAACCATAGATACATGAAGGTTGGCCAACTAGTTTCTGAAATACACGAAGGTTGGCCAACCGGTTCACCAACCATAAAGTTCAAATTGGGATAGTTCACGAACCCAGTTCGCGAACCGTTGACATCTGAATTTATGGAAACATAACAGTTTGCGAACCTAGTTCACGAACCTTAGAGTTCTGAATGGGACAGTTTGCAAACCGGTTCACCAACCCTCTCAGTTTACTGAATTTTGCAGATGCTCCTAAACCATTTTTATAAATAGGTTTGGCATTACTACAACTCTCATAAACAGTTCTAAGACAACTTTGATCACTAAATCACTTTGTGTTTTTGGATATTTTTTGTTTGAGTGTCAGTGAACACCATTATTGCTTGAATGTTCGCAACCTTCTTCGTACACTGTGAACATATGATGCATGGTTCTTAATGATTTATATATTTATATATATGTGTGCATTTTTTTTCAAGGATATCTTTTCGTACGCTTTTGGTAGCCATTTTGGTGTAAACCCTTGCGGAAAAGATTGATTCTTCCTTCTAAGAGTAAATCAAATCTCGCTTTTACAAGTTTGTATCTTAAAAAAAAATGATCACAACTCTTGAGCTTAATGATTACATATTGTGTATTGTTTGATTAACATAAGATATTTCTAAATTTTTTAGTAACATGATCTCATGAGAAACTTTTAATGATTGATTCTTAGCCCATATCTCTTTGTGGGATAGCTAAAATCCAATATTAAAAATCCTTCTGTTTTGGAAAAAGGTTGCTTTTGTTGTTTTTTCGAGAATGACATCAAATGGGGAAGAGTTATTTTGAATTTGTGCTTAATGGTAATATCTTTATGGGAAATGCATATGTGGAATTGTGGGAGATGTTTGTGCCTTATGTCTCCTTGACGCAAACCGAGATTTGTTGGTCGAAATCGTCTAAACGAAAGGTTGGTATGTGTACCCTAGTCTTGAAACTCTTTTGATTAATTCATGATTTTCACGATTTTTCACCTTCGCCAATTTTGTTGACAAAAGGGGGAGAATTGTTAAGTAATATCTTACTATGTTACATGTGGATTTACGGAGCATCATGTAAGGGGGAGTGAATTATTGTCTATAAGTTTTACCTATTTTGCAAAAATAATATGTATTGACTAAGGGGGAGAACATATCATCGTAGTATTTCTTCAAATTTGTGGTACAACTAGACTTTGAGGAAGGTAAAATACTACGCTTTCGCATAAGAACCTGAGTAGAGTGTTCCTCATAAGTTTTTATCGCTATGGATCTTCAACAACAAAGGTGTTGAACGAACACATGCAGAATCGAAGACATTGAAGATTCAAGAAATCAAGAAGCATAATAGAATAAGAACATATGTTAAATGGTTTTTCACTAAAATTGAAGAAGGGGGATATTTTTAGAGAAATGTTCGGTTGAACCCACTAGTATTCGTATGTCAGGTTAGTTGTCAAATTTAGATGACAAAACACATTCTTGATTTAGTAACTAAAGTCAGTTTCGGACTAGACTAGGTTTAAGAAGTAGAGTATATATAGAATAAAATATATCCTTGAAGAATGGAGACTGAAGACTACATGAAACATCTTGGAGAACTTCTTTAAAGGTTAGTAACAAATTCTTTAAAGGTTAGTAACAAATTCTTGATTCTCTTATTTACTCTACCTCTCTATCTATCGAAAGTAGTGCTCACTCTATGGAACAGTTCCTATGACGGTAAATATATATTTATATATACACTCGAGGATATTTGAAGCCATGTATTTTTGTTTAGAATGACCTTTATCACTAAAATGGTCCTCATGTTATAGTGAAAGAGAATACAAATACAACGGGCTAAGAATCACTCAGTCCCGAGTTATAACGATTAAGTTATGGGTGATTTATTAAAGCAACACTTATAAGTGTGCCTAAGATTAATTTCGTGAATAGGAAATTGTACACGAACTTTAGGCAATAGCTCGAGAACCTAAACCGTGAATACGTGACTAAAAGCCTTTTTTGGTCAAGTATTTGGGTGTTTCCTAACCTAGACAAGGTAGCTTTGTTTTCAAGCAACCTAGCCTTGATCATTCACTATAAATAATAGTTTCATGTATCCACACAACCTATTCCTTGAAAAATTGTATGTGAGTTCCATATCTTTGTTCTTCACGAACAAGAGTGAGATTTCAAAGACTTTACTTGGGGATCGCGAAGCATAGGGAAGCTATCTTCTTTGATAGTTACAGAACCTGTTTCTAGGTGTTTTTCATGAACCCTAGATTTGATAAATCAAAATATCTCTAGATTTTTCTAGGTGATCTTGTGAGGAAGATTCAATTAGGTTTTAAGATTCCATAACCTAATTGTTGAGGAGTATCTTCTAAAGAGAATTAACATTCAGCTAGAGGATTTTAAAGAGTATCTTCTAAAGAGAATTGGTGTTCTGCTAGAAGATTTACGAGAAGAATTCCTAAAGAGAATTGGTGTTCTGCTAGGAGTTCTACAGGTGCGTGAATACAGCTGAAGCAGGTATTACATCTAGTCCGAATTGGTAGTAGGTAATTGGTATAACAACTTATAATCAGTGTGTGTCCAATCTGGACTAGGTCGCGGAGTTTTTATACAAGATTGTAGTTCTCCTCTTTAACAAAAATCTCTCGTGTTTATGTTATTTCTTTTACGCATTATATTATTTTATCATTATAATTGAATTATCACAAGTATTGATGGTGGTTTTTAAATTAAAGAGAAAACCGTGAAACTCTATATTTCTGACCCAGTATTAGAAATACTGAACTTTGATATGCCTCCCGCAATTGACCAATCAGGTCTCACGGCGGCTACCTGTCGTCCCTCTTCTTAATCGACCAATCATTTCGCTCACAAGATACCTACTCCGCTCCAAATATCCGGCCAAAGTGAGCTAGTCGAGCTGCCCAAAATCCTATTTAGAAGAAATAGTACCGTCCAGGTCGGTCGTGGAATGGTATTGACCACTCAAATTGGTCGGCCTATCTAACTATCCTAGCTTTTACCATGCTCGACCAATCAAGCTACATGGTGACTACCTATTTCCCTTCTATCTTTCCGACCAATCAGGTCGCTCATAGCCTTCCTGCTTTGCTCCCAACAGCCGTCCAAAGTAGACTAGTCGAGCTTCTTAAAACCTTATTAAGTTAAATAGTGTTGCCCAAGTCGGTCGCGAAATGGTTTCGACCACTCGATTTGGCCTTCTAATTTATCTAGTGTATTTCCTATCGTGCTCTACCAATGAGGTGCCATTATTGCAACCTGTCGTTCCACTTCTCAATGGATCAATCCAGTCATCCATAGCTTACTTATATAGCTTCCAATGACAGATCAAAGAGGGTCGGTCAAGGCACCCAAAAAATGTGTGAATTGCACATGCGACTTTCCATGTGAGTTGTATGTCCTAAATTTTTTAGGTTAATTAATTAAAGGACCTGAGACTCATCCAGGTCGTCTATTGTAAACGATACATCACATGTATCGAGTACCTCTAGACGACTTGTTTAATGAGAGTTGTTTAACCAAATACGATACTTATCATGTATCGAATTCATTTAAATAACTTAAGTTATTTAACCAAGAATACCACATACTGTTTTTTTGAGTATTTCTCCTGGCAAGTCATATGAGACTTGAATTTCCACTACCCACCTGCAGCATAACTCTCCTGTGATTGGTCGAAACATGCATGTCTCACATATACGATCAACATCATATGCTTAGTAGTTGAATGACCATATATCCTATTCTTTACTTCTCCTGACCATTCTTAACATGTCATGATGTCAAGGAGAGGTGCTGGCATGGATAACAAATTTCCACATGACGCAACTTGCCAGCCAAGACATACAGGTCAGCCTAGTCATACAGGTCAACCTAGTCATGCAAGTCGTCTTCTTTTATATTTTTTTACTCGAGACATCAACAATGTCACAAATAGGGAATTTTCATCAGGGTATTGGTCTTCCGGTCTACAACATGTGGTGTGCAACGCACCCATTATGAGAAAATGTCAAGAAGAGAGGACAGTTGAAAAGTAGAGGAATAGTGGGTGCATAACCGTCCAATCCTTCCTTGACAATAGGGACACAGTTTTCATCATTTTCACACGATATCCACTTCTTCTCCATTCCACAACCTCCACTTCCTATGAGATCAGGGTGTTCGGCTATGACTTGATATAAATAGATCCATAATCTATTCAATCAACAATTTGTTAGAGCACTGCTCGATCGAACTCGCCAGCGTTGTTATCTCAAGCTTATTTGTCAAGTTTAGTTGCCAAAACTGTAAGTCTTGATTTCTAGTCTACTTATAGCTAAGTCTCGGATTAGGATACAAAGTGTAGTTGAGCATTAGGCTTCACGGTGTTCATTGATTGAAGACGAAGAACTACTAAGGGGAGCTTGTGGAACTTCATCAAAAAAAGGTATGTGGAGACTTGAACTCATATATCACTCAAAATTATATCTACTTTATCTTCTATTTGAGACAAAAGTAGTATAGATATAGACTTCAATTATACACATTTGATATTTCAAGTTGTGTTTAACTTGCTTACATATTTCTCAAAATATGTGTTGGTAAGCTTTCGTATTGATTATTCGATCACTTTAAAATTGCTTTGAAGCTAATAGTTTGTGTGAGACAGCTATTGTCGTCTTGTAAGAATGTTTCAATGATTGAAATGGGAGTTTAAAACAAATAACCATGATTGGATATAACACAGTATGCGTACTTGTATGCTAACTGTTGCAAGTTATTCCAAGTCCGTGAACTATAGTATGCATACACGTATGCGTACTGGTTGGTTTATGAAAGTCCGGGAACTTAGTATGCCTACCGGTATGCGTATGGCGTGAGTTTCAAGTTCCGGAAATTCAACTGAGTTTGGAAGGTATGCGTACCCGTTCGCATACTGGCACCACTTAGGTATGCGTACTCGGATGCATACTTGAGTAGGTTATGTTCTAAAATCGGTTTGTTCATGAACTAATACATTTATATATTAAGGAATGAAATCTTTTGCAAATCGTGGCTATAATGTTCATGAATTAATTCGAGTGAATCAAAATCGATTTTGCTTCGATTGTGTCTTGTATACTTCTATAAGATCTAAGCAATCGAAAAACTCTCTAACTAGTTTCATTTGAGTCATTTGAACTAGTTATGGTAAAGATGAATATAGTTGATATGAAAGTTTTCATATGGCTAACTTCGGTTAACTATTGTTGAGCCAATAAAGGCGTACATGTTTAGGTACGGTTACTCATATATAAATGAAGTCACTTTTCATTTGTGTATAACAATCTAAGTTCGATCTAACGGTTGAAAGATATTAGCTTGAGTCTAATCAGATTTTCATCTAACAGTGAATATTGAATGCTTTGTTACTAAGGTAACATTGATTCCAAGCCCTGATTTGAAGACTATATAAAGGAGAACTCTAGCAACTGAGAAACCTAATCCCCACACCTCCTGTGTGATACTAGTTGCGACTAGAGTCGATTCTCCTTTAAGCTTAGGTTTTTTCTAAAACCCTGTAGGTTAACGACTTGAAGACTTCATTGGGATTATGAAGCCATACCCAACAATTTTCTTTGTAGTTGCGTGCTCTGATCTTGCTGTTTTCTATCGTGTTGAGTACTATCTTCTCTAAGATTTGCTAGAGATTTAATCTCCGATATGCAAGATAAAGAGCAGTCACAAACATCTTCGTCTCATCGTTTGTGATTCCACAATATCATGTTTCGCTACCATACGATTAATATTATTGTGAGGTGATTGATATTACTAGGCTTTTCTTCGGGAATATAAGTACGGTTTATCAATTGGTTCATGTTCACCTTGATTTATCAAAAGACGGAACAAAACTCATAGGTATTTCTATGGGAGATAGATTTATCTATTAAATATACTTTTCTGTGGGAGACAGATTGGTTTATCAAGTCTTCGACTTTGGGTCGTAGCAACTCTTAGTTGTGGGTGAGATCAGCTAAGGGAATCAAGTGCGCAGAATCCGGCGTGGTTCTAGAGGCGTAAGGAACGCGACTGTACCTTTATCAGTGTGAGATTGGTTAGGGCTCAACTACATTCCAGTCCGAAGTTAATTTGGACTAGGCTAGTGTGTGTATCGGCTTAATACAATATGGTGTTCAAATCTGGACTAGGTCCCGGGGTTTTTATGCATTTGCGGTTTCCTCGTTAACAAAATTTCTTGTGTCTGTGTTATTTCTTTTCGCATTATATTTGTTTATATAATTGAAATATCACAGGTTGTGCGTAAGTTCAATCAATTGTGAATCCAACCTTTGATTTTTTATTGTAATGATTGACCCTTGGATATTGGTTTTTGATACCGTCCAAGTTATTTCTTATATTCAATCTGGCTCACAAATTCCTATTCGTTTTGTTGCAGATTGAATTAAGAAACTGAGATATAACTCTTGGATGTACTTTTCTTATGATTGAATCTGAATGTCTAGTTGATTCTCTTGAAAGTATATTAAAGTTATCCCATACAGATTGCTAAGTAAAATATTGGGTGTGGTTGTTAGACCCCCGCTTTTTCAATTGGTATCAGAGCAGGCAAACACGTTTAAGACGTCATAAGTCTGTGTTTGTAGCGATCTGACTCTATGGACAGAAGTGCTATCTCTATAAACGTACCACCAGTCTTCGATGGCTCGAATTGCTTATGGTGGAAAATTGCTATGTGTGCCTTTCTTCAAGCGCGTGATTTTCAATCATCGGTTTATGTTGTTAATGGCTATAATCCTCCGGTTGTTACAGAAGGCGTTGTAACTGCTCCAAAGGGTATCGGTGCTTATGATGTTGTCGAGATTCTTGTCGCAAAGCAAAATTATGACGTATTAAATGCAATCCTCCATGCCATTACCCCAAATCTTCAGCACCATCTGACTACGTGCACTCTGTCTAAAAATGCGTGGGATATCTTAGAAACCGTATTTGAAGGGAATACCTGTGAAAAAGAAGCTAGGCTTCAAAACCTAAATTCTGATTCACAAAACCTTCGTATGGCAGATAAAGATTCATTTGATGAGTTTAATCACAAAGTGTCTGAAATTGTTAATGCATTTTTGCGTTGGGTAAGATTATTCCTGAAAAGGACATTGTGATGAAAATTCTCAGATCATTGCCATCTAGATACGATTCTAAGAAACATACCATCGTTGAAGGAAATAACCTTGAAATTCTTTCCATAAATACTCTTGTTGGGAAGTTAAAGATCTTTGATCATGAGCATGTCTCCAAATCTATAAAGGATATTTCTTTCAAAGCACAAAAGAACACTAAATTACTTGATAAAAGTAAAAGTGTTGGCATCTCTGAAGATGATCCTACTGAGGCTGATCAGATGAAGATCTTGACAAGTCAGTCTCTTTGATCACAAGACAGTTTAGAGATCTTCTTTTGAAGAGAATTAAACGGTTCACTAGAGATAAACCTAGGTCATCAGTTAAACCTCATAATCGTGTTTAAGGCTGTCAACGACACTTAACAAAACGGATATTGGCTCTGCCGTTGCCGCTGCCATTAAAATTAGTGGATATCCGTTATTCGTTAAGTTCCGACGGAAATATGAAATTCAATTCCATTACCGTTACGTTGGACTTAACGGGATATCAGATAATTTTCCGTTACCATCCGTTAATTTTCCAAAGGCAAAAGTCAACCAGCAAACAAACCCTAACTCTGATATTCGACTCGACTACGATTAATCCCAAACAAGGACGAGAGGTGCAAATTCAAATCATGATAAAATTTGGTGGAAAGTGGATCAAATAAGATAATTGCCGGAATGCTTCTGTAACACAACAATCATCAATTTATGGAGATTCATAACACCGCCATTAACTAACACCAAATCTGGGTAAAAATTCATCACTGACTGTTATAATTTCATCCATCAAAAACACTCGTTACCTTAATTAATTAACACCTGATGTTGATGTTGCTGATTTTAGAAGAGACGCTTGAATTCAAACAGTTAAGAGATAAGGAGGAGTTTAATAAGAGGTGCTTCTGTTAACCACTACCATTACCATTAAACTCCATTCATCGGTATCCATTCATGGAGTCTACATATCAGATTGATAAGAAGCTGCTCAAACACATTTGAAACGATGCTCAGATCCCCTTTTTCTAACGAAACACCACCAGTATTCTTAAGATATGTATTTGGATAAAGGTATAACAGAACATTGGCTTATATGCTATCGGATATCGGAAATTAACCTAACAGAAATACACAATTCCACTACCGTTACGTTAAGAGGAGATTATCCGTTAGCTTATCGGTATCGGATATCCGTTTACCACTATGTCGGATGGCACCAGTAACGGATTACGGATTATCGGTATCGTATATCGGGAAATCGGTATCCATTGACAGGCCTAATCGTGTTCCTCTTAAAAACAGGTGTTAGAGCACTGCTCGGTCGAACTCGCAAGTGTTGCTATCTCAATCTTGTTTGTCAAGTTCAGTATCCATAACTATAAGTCTTGATTTCTAGTCTACTTATAGCTAAGTCTTGTATTAGGATACAAAGTGTAGTTGAGCATTAGACTTCACGGCGTTCATCAATTGAAGACGAAGAACTACTAAGGGGAGCTTGTGGAACTTCATCAACAAAAGGTACGTGGAGACCTGAAACTCATCTATCACTCAAAAGTCTATCTACTCTATCTCCTATTTGAGACAAAAGTCGTATAGATGTATAAACTTCAATTATGCACAATTGATATTTCAAACTGTGTTTAACTCGCTTACATATTTCTCGAAATATGTGTTGGTAAGCTTTCTCTTTAACCAAGTTAATCTTATATTCTTGACGAAAGTCAAAAGATGATCATGTGAAAATCGCCTTGTAACATCTTACATGATTTGTGTGAGACAGCCATTTGATGTAGACTTGGAATGTTTCGTATTGATCACTCAATCACTTGAAAATTGCTTTGAAGTTAATAGTTAGTGTGAGAAAGCTATTGTCGTCTTCCGAGAATGTTTCAATGATTGAAATGGATTTTAGTACACTTAACCATGATTGGATAAAGCATAGTATGCGTACTTGCATATATGTAATCCAAGTCCGGGAACCATAGTATGCATACCCGTATGTGTACTGATTGGTTTAGTGAAAATTCGGGAACCTTGTAAGCATACCGGTATGCGTACTGGCGTGAGGTTCAGGTCCGGGAATTTTTGCTGATTTCGGAAGGTATGCGTACCCGTTTGCATACCGGCGAACCCAAACTTAGTCCGGGTACTTAGGTACGCATACCTGAGTAAGTTAAGTTCTAAAATCGGTTTGTTCATGAACTAATACATTTATATATTAAGGAATGAAATCTTTTGCAAACCGTGGCTATAATGTTCATGACTTGATTCGAGTGAACAAAATCAATTTTGCTTTAATTGTGTCTTGTATACTTCTATGAGAATATAAACAATTGAACAACTCTAGAACTAGTTCATTTGAGTCATTTGAACTAGTTATGGTTAAGATGAATGAGGTTGATATGAAAGTGTGCATATGGCTAACTTCGGTTAACTATTGTTGAGCCAACAAAGGTGTACACGTTTAGGTACGGTTACTCATATCTAAATAAAGTCACTTTTCATTTGTGTGTAACAAGTTAAGTTCGATCTAACGGTTAAAAGATATTAGGTTGAGTCTAATCAGGTTTTCATCTAACGGTGAATATTGAATACTTTATTCCCAAGGTAATATTGATTGCAAACCCTGATTTGGAGACTATATAAAGGAGAACTCTAGCAACTGGGAAACCTAATCCCCACACCTCCTGCGTGATACTAGTTGCGACTAGAGTCGATTCTCCTTTAACCTTAGGTTTTTCAGAAACTTGAAGACTTCATTGGGATTGTGAAGCCATACCCTACTATTTTCTCTGTAGTTATGTGTTTTCATCTTGATGTTTTCGATCGTGATTGAGTATTATTTTCTCTAAGATTTGCTCGAGATTTAATCTCCGATAGGCAAGATAAAAAGTAGTCACAAACATCTTCCTCTCATCGTTTGTGATTCCACAATATCTTGTTTCACTACCATACGATTAAGAGTATTGTGAGGTGATTGATATTTCTAGGTTGTTCTTCAGGAATATAAGTCCGGTATATCAATTGGTTACTGTTCACCTTGATTTATCAAAAGACGGAACAAAACTCATAGGTTTATCTGTGGGAGACAGATTTATCTATTTAATAGACTTTTTTTGTGTGAGACAGATTGGTTTATCAAGTCTTCGACTTTGGGTCGTATCAAATCTTAGTTGTGGGTGAGATCAGCTAAGGGAATCAAGTGCGCAGAATCTGGCGTGGTTCTAGAGGCGTAAGGAACACGACTGTACCTTGATCAGTGTGAGATTGGTTAGGGCTCAACTACATTCCAGTCCGAAGTTAACTTGGAGTAGGCTAGTGTCTGTAGCGGCTTAATACAGTGTGGTGTTCAAATCTGGACTAGGTCCGGTTTTTTTTTGCATTCGCGGTTAACTAGTTAGCAAAAATTCTGGTGTTTGTGTTATTTCTTTTCCGCATTATATTTGTTTGTATAATTGAAATATCACAGGATGCGCGTAAGTTCAATCAATTGAGAATCCAACCTTTGGTTGTTGATTAAATTCATTGACACTTGGATATTGGTTTTTGATACCGTCCAAGTTATTTCTTATATTCAATCGGGATCGCAAATTCCCTATTTTTTTATTGCAGATTGAATTGACAAATAGAGATATAACTCTTTGATATACTTTTCTTAAGATTGAGTCTGACTGTCTAGTTGGTTCTCTTAAAAGTATATTGGAGTTAGTCCATACAGATTGCTAAGCGAAATATTGGGTGTGGTTGTTAGACCCTCGCTTTTTTAACAGGGATACCGACGATACTGATGACGAGGGTATGCCACAATGCTTCAAGTGTAAAGGGTTTGGTCATTTTGCAAATGAGTGTCCGAATCGTAGAATATACACTGGAAACAAAGGTCTTGCTGCAACTCTTGATGAAATGTCTGATCCCTATCATTCTAATGAAGACGAAAAATCAAGTGTTGCACTCCTCTGTGAAAATATTGATTTTGATAATTGTAGCAACACGTACATCAACCTCGAGATTCTTCCGGGAGAAACTTCAACCACTTTGGAGGCTAAAATGGATTTCTCTTTGTCTACTGGAAATTTTATTTCTAATTTTTCAGGTTCTACCGTTTGTCTAGCAGCTTGCACAGCTATGACGTCTGAACCATCCTCTATATTGACATGTTCTTATTGTACTCTCAAGGGCCATGAACTCTCCAATTGTTTCAAGTACAAACATAAGATAAGATATGTCAATAAATTTCAACGAAGAGCAAATCGATTAGCAAACAAGCTCAAACTTGTTCAGAAGTCGTCTGAGGTATGTAAACTTATATCTTCTCCAAAGAAGTTAATTTCCAAAGATAAGAGTAGACCTCTAGAGAAAGAATACGGTCTAAACAGTCTGTTAAACAGTGTTTTAAAAATCCCGTTCAAGAAGGTTATGGTGCACAGATCATTGTTCACCCCAGCACAACTTAATTGTGTTGTTGGTGCATCTTGTCTCATGTGCCTGGTTCAAAAGAGACAAGAGTTTGCACACTTCAGGGTTAAGAGAATTTTTTTTGTTTTTTCTCCTTTTAGTTTTGTTTTTTCGCATGTTGGAATACTTTTTCATATCTAATTGATATGGAAAAAAGTTTCCACCTTTGATTATTAAAAAAAGGGTTAAAATCGACAATTATGCCTTCTTTAGGGTTGTGAGTTGTGTGTACGTGAATCCTTTTAGATGTATAAAGGTTCCATAACCCTACATTCCTTTTTCCTTCTTTAAAAAAAAAAACTCTTTTTATCACAAGGGTGCTTGTTGAGCTTGATTTGTGAATTTCTCTCACAATCTCATACTTGTATGGAGACTCCAACCATCATGTCTTCTGATGGAAAAAAGATTAATATGATTGTTAACCCATCAATCATGAAGGAAAAAGATATATCTTCGGTACCCTCTTCCTTGAAAACAAAAAGGAGGAATGTGAGGAAACCAAGGGTTATCCCTTCAAATCTTCAGAAATTTTCTGGTGTTCTTGAAGAGTTGAAGGAAACAATAAAGGAGATACTGCAAATAAAGCTATTGTTTTTAGGACTCTTGAAATTCAGAAGGCCCTGGTTCGGCATCAGTCAAGAAGGTTTGTTGGAATTGACTCCTATCTTCATGGACCTTTCCAATGGTTGTTGACGACAAGGAGTTCGGGGACGATAAAGAATTTTTCAAAGGTCTTAATGTCTAGGAAACTTCTTATGAGAATTTATTCTTGTGTTTTAAGAAGGATAACTAGGGTTTGGAATAACAATTGTTGTGAATACACATAGCTATTGCCGACGTTTTTTATCTTGCAATGTTTTTAGATTTATTTATTTAAATTCTAAAGTTTATTTGGAAGATGATTTTGCAGTATTAATCTTTATTGGTTTTATATATTGCAAAAATTGTTATGTGATATGTGTGTTTACGTCCGTGAACTATGATTGTCCCATGTACGTCAAAAGTTAAGCCTATTATGTCATTATGAAAATATTGATGGAGGATAGGATGAACTTTTGGATGCAAAGATTAAGTCTATTATATGTATCTATGCAAATATTGATGAAAAATAAAATGAATCTTTGAATATTCCGCAGTATTGATCTTTCCCTGATCCACTTCTTTGTGAAAGTACTGTGCGGCTCCGTAAGTTCTCTTGTGGTTAATGTAATTGAGTTTTCTGGATACAAATTCATGTTTCTGTTGATGGTGGATTTTTGTTTAAGGCTAAAATTGTAAAAGCCGAATTTTAATAGGCTGACATCCTGTAAAGGATAAACCCATTTGAGTGATGAATACTTCTTCACTTTATTAATTCACCTAGAATGGAGCATGTGTCAACAATCCCTGTGAATTAGATACACCCAGAACGGAGCATGTAGCAACAATCCCGATTTTCTGTGGATTTATAAGATTATTAATTAATGCCTTATTAGCCTTGTATTTCATGTGCTGTTCCCGAGAACCCTCACTATTGGTGCGACATGAGGACCGAGTGTTGCTCCTAACAGAGGAACACGAATCTCCGAATATCAATAGTGAGGCATGCACGAAATGCCCTTATAAGCTATCTCTCGGTGTGTTATACTAGCCCGATTGAGTAAAGTCTCTCGGTGTGTTATACTAGCCCGATTAAGCATTCCTCTCGGTGTGTTATACTAGCCAGATTGAGTATAATCTAGACTCCCCGTGCCAGTCTCATAAATAATCATGACCACGCAGGTTCGCCGCATGATTCGATAGCCTAGACGATCCTCAGTAGGAGAAGGCTATCACCACAATGACCACCAGCGGGCCCGTTTTTGCGCTGGTCGGTCGAATACATATCACGCCCTTCAAATAGCCACCAAACGCCAGCCCAAAGTTGGATGTCCAGGTTGGTGTGGAGCAGAAAAAGATCGCGCGACAAGGGCCGACAAAGGCAGACTTAAAAACAGTCACGACTTTCCAACTTCGCCGGCACAGTTGGACGGCGTAGATTGTTTCAAGTCCGGTCGGACAAGTACCGTGGTGTACACTGGCGGGCCCCTTCCTACCTGCATAATCGATCCTCCCCTGACCTAGCCACGGAATGACGTGTGTTTGCCTGAAGTTGGGCCGACGTGAGGCTTAAAGGGTCGCAGGAAATTTCACTAAGGGTCTCAAATTGATCACGACCATCCAACTTCACCTGCATGTTTGGATGGCTTAGATCATGCCTATGACCGTCAGTCAGGTATTACCATGTTCACCACCGTCCCAATGTGGGTCCCATGTGGTCGGCCAATCCAAACGAAGAGCATAGCATGCAAACTCGTCCGACCAAAGTAGCATGCGCGCGACCAACATAAAACCCTAATTAGGGTTTGCGGCATATTACATGTGCCGTAAATCGATCACGAGCGTCCATCTACGCCAGCCTGGATGAAGGATGCAGGAATAGACTAAGGAGGTCCAGAGAGAATCTACATGATCACCGTGGGCCCGTCTACATTTATGTCCGACCGACCAGAGCAAGGAAGGACATGCCGCGCCCCTTTGGAAATCCTTTGCGGCACAGGATTCCTGCCGCAAATCGATCTCAACCACTCCTCTTTACCGGTAAACTTGAGTGGCCTAGATCGCATCTTCATGGGGCAGTGAGGTATGGACATGCACACCGACAAGCCGTCTACACGCCTGCCCGGTCGGTCCTGTCAAAAACACCTCCCATGCTTGGTTTCGACCAAGCTGAAGAGTGATGCTTGCGCACCTCTTCAAAACCCTAAAACTGCATCAACGGTCGCAGATGAGCGTCATATATCATCTTATCCGTCCAACTCTACCATCTTGGTTAGGCAGCCCAGGCTAGGAGTTAAATGGCCAATAAGATGTCGTGGTGATTACCATCCGTCACTCTACCATATCATGTGATCGGCCAAGGGAGGGCTTGCCTGTACAACCTCCAAACTATCATTCGAAGATAGCTAAGCATGCATCTGTTCTAAGACGCTCAATCCGCGACTTACACCGTTAAGCCTTAAAACAACGATGCTTCATACACATTGATTATATTCGATGCATTACATGTATAGAGTACACACGATATTTCAGGAGTATCGACTTCCTAAATAACTTAGTTATTTAACCAAGCATCGTATGCTACGTTATGTGGGTCCCACGATCCACACAATCGAGACATCAAGCATGTCACAAACTGGGGGATACATACTAGGGTATTGGTCTGGCGGTTTATAGCGTGCAGCGCGCCATCACAAGAACGTGTTAGGAAGACTTGGACGATTAGTGATGATGGGAGAAGTGAGCTTATACCTGATCGTGTGATGATCACTAACACGACTCCACTACTCCATCACTCCACCTCCTCCACTTCCCACGAGAGACGTGGGTTAGGCTCAATGACTTGTATAAATAGGTTCTCCTCCCTATTTCCAACACAGACAAGACATAAACCAAGTTTTGATACAACGTATTCAAACACCCAGAGATGATTGCTTACATTATTGCAAGCCAGTTCGGTATTCTGATACAAGTCATAAACAACACACCTCCACAATCTCAACACCTTCTTCGCTTCCCTACCTAAGATCAACCCCATCTCCTTCACTTTGTGACCGAAGCAAGTCTGGAACGGCCATTTCTTGGTTTAGGCCAGAATTGTACAGATTGACCTCTCGAATCAAAAGCACTCCCGTGCAGTGCATTTGTTTAGGGTTTAAATTCATTTCTCATCCACACACCCCAAATTATCAAAACCAGCAGAAATAGTTTTCACCCATAAACAATTGGCGACCACAATGGGAGATTAATCTCTCAGTTGTGAAGTCAATTTCTTCAATACCAATTCAATTTTACTGATTTCGAAAATGGTGGATCTTAGGTATGGATCAACAACCAATCCTGACGGGACTAGCGCTGACAACACTCTCGGTGTTGATATCCCAATTAGTGGTGTCACCTGCAGCCAGTCAATACCATCAATGTATCTCGTGGAATTACTTCCTCTACTACCAGCACCAGCGAAGCATGAGGAGATATTCCATTGGGCGTGACACCTCTTATCACCAGAGCCAGAGCAGCCGCAAACCCTGGCATCTCTTCAAGTGTAATGCCTCCAGCCGTCACCAGAGCAACTTCCACTCCTCCATCGTGACGAGGAGCTGTAGGATCCAGAGGAGGACAACCCCCTATTACCATGGTGGATTTGATGGAGAGACAAGAAGTTCTCGCTAGGGCTCAAATGGACGTGGCTACAACTCAGAAAGAGGTACTCACTTTTCTTAAGACATTAACTGATCGATTTCCATAAGAGCCGCGACAGCCCCTGGAGCGAACAAGGAATGCATTCAACGCACCCAAAGAAGGTACTTCAGCGGCGCAGGCCTACATGGACCGGATCAAAGAAACGATGAACGACATACTCGATCTCCTCAACAAGATGACATCAGATATGAGCGTTCCTGTCATGGAGACTCCTACACTGGGGACTGATCCTCACAACGATCCTCCTCAAGTCAATAGTTTCACTATGAACCAGAGGCCGGTGGATCAGGAAGAGACTTCTCTAGTGGAAAGTTTATGCGAACTTTTACACCTCTCGAAGAATTAGCGGGCGGAGACGTTTGCTACAATCAACCAGAGGAAGGTCACAACCGTGCCATACATGTTACCGCACGCATCAAGGATTCAGAGTTCAAGAGGGCTCTCATCGACATGGGAGCGTCTTCGAATGTGATTACTCTCAAGACTCTCAGGACGACCAAGGTTCGCCCAGGCAAGATCGTACGCCTACTACAATGACAGACTTCGAGGGAAATCAAACCAACACGTAGGGGTATGTCAACCTGAATTTATCTGTAGGGCCCGTCCAGTCAAAGGTGAAATTCGAAGTCATAGAAAAATAGCCAGACTACCACATGATATTGGGGAGACCCTGACTTCATGACAGTAGGATTGTCCCTTCGACATATCACCAGTGCCTGAAGACTATGCTGAATAAATAAGTCATTTGTATCCCTGCATCACTGTCTCCCTATGCACTGATATGTGGAGCGGAATTTTTTGAACCAAGAGAAGCTCCGCAGGAAGGATCAGACAAAGTTCATTGCATCCCACTCCCCACGTGGGCGTCAATTCAGGAGGAGGACCGACTCGCATCATTGAGGGCTAAGCCCCACGATGCATCTTTGCTGACAAGGCGTTCTTCTTCATCCGGTGAAGCCGCAACCCACGCTCACGCTAAGAGGGAACGAACTTTTGTGGAAAGCCGTGACCAGAAAAGAAAAACTGACAGATCGAGTATTGTGTGGATTTCAGAGACTTGAAAAAATGCTGCCCCAAAAACGACTTTCCTCTACCTAACATTGGCATGTTAGTAGACTTCATCAGCGAACACGACATGTTCTTCTTCATGGATAGATATAGCGGGTACAATCAGATAAGGATGTACGAGCATGACGCAAGTAAGACAACTTTTCAAACTCCTCTCGGAAATTTTTATTATCCTGTAATGCCATTTGATTTAAAGAATGCCGGTGCAACGTATCAACGCTCTATGACGGCAATCTTCCGCTGGAGCCCGATACCTCAAGGGAAGCAACCTCAAGAAGATAACGATGTCCGCGCGTCATGTTTAGAAAGATCCGAGCGAATTTACTCTATCAGACAATGGTGCATGTCTATCGTGCTATGTTGGATAATCTGCGCTTTTGGTCATCCTATGGACTTCGTGAAGCTGTTGAACGCTCATCTACAAAAACATCTGCCCTGCTAGAAAGAACCAGCAAAAGGAAAGCCACCGAGATACAACATCCTGCGCATCCAAAATTGCCAACTTCAACTCTAGTACCACATGCACGACTGCCACAATGATGAATCAACGTCCAAAATATTCCATATCTGGATCGACGGTAACTACATCAATGAGAGACGCTTTCAGAATTTGTCTTCCGTAGAAGAAGTAGTTGCGTTACCAAAGGAGATTGCACCTGAGACTTGAGAGGTACATACAGATCCTCCATGTCAAGAGCTTCATCATATTTGGAGAACCTATTAGTTAAGTCATTCGCATGAAGGAACTTCCCTACTCCTCAAAGACACGGTCCAAAGACGATAATGGCAAAGGAGTATGACTGAGGACTGCTTAGCGCTGCCCATCTCAAAGATGGTGAATTTAGAGAGATGCAAGCACATTATCACTATGATTCCAAGATGTCCAAAGACGAGGATATACTCAAGTGAGCTGACGTAAAGACGGCCTCATGAACTTAGCGTGACAACATCTATCAAGTCGAAAGCTCAGTGGATACTCGTGGTCATGGGACTATCTCCCTCTTCTCTATTCCATGAAAAAACATCCAGAAAGCCATCGGTTCCTGCTTCTCCCTTTAATAACGAGACGATCTCTACCATTATATGAAGGGTGCCAAGTTCGTGCAAGTTGCCTCCACGCCTCTCCCTGCCGGTCTCTTATGATCACAGCTGTTGTCAAGAACCGTTGTTGCTCGCCGATTGATACCATCCAGAGCTTCGCCATATCAACGACCACTACTTACAAAAGGTAATCTAAACTTATGCATATTTTTACCCATGGAGAAGTAATATGATTACTAGTATGAAGTCTGGATGGCGATACCTTTATTATGGTAGACCCATCAGGTATACAAGATAGAGCCACGTAGACCACGCTTGGGGACTGAGGCTCCGCATGAAATTATTTCGCCGCCAGTCAAGAACTTCTTCAACACAAGAGAAATAATCAATCAAGAAGCATGTAATTCTCAAGGGGAAACCAAACTGAAGAAGAAGCCACTTCAACACTCTCTCCAGCAGAAGCCGCTTCAATGCTCTCTCTAGGAGCCACCTCGACGTTTGCTCCAGAAGCTGCTTCAACGCTCCCTCCATCAGAAGCCTCTTCAATGCTCTCTCTCCAGAAGAAGGCGTTTCAGCTCTCTCCAGAAGAAGGCGTTTCAGCTCTCTCTCCAGAAGAAGTCGCTTCAACACTTCAACTCTCTTTCCGGGACCCGCTTAGACGTACGCTCCAGAAGCTGCTTCAACGCTCTCTGCAAGACCCACATTCACATTTGAGCACACAAGGTTCATTTTTTAGCAAAGCAAGCACGCGGTGGGTCCCACATTCAAGCGAAGCAGGCAGCAAGGCCGGTGTTTGGTCAAGATAGCAGGGTCGGTGTTTGGTCGAAGTAGCAAGGATGACACTCGAGCAAGCATATCAACCGTACGGGAAACGTTTGAAACATGTACACTGTGGACCCGTGTTTGATCGAAGCATGCACAGCTGCCCATGTTCGAAGCAAGCATGCTCGCATCGGGTCCTACGTTCGACCGAAGCAAGCACGCAGTGGACCCACGTCTAACCGAAGCAGGCACAACAAGCCTATGTTCGATCAATCAGGCGCATGATGAGTCCCACGGTTGAGCGAAGTAGGCGGGCCCACATGCCTATCAAACAGGTGCAACAGGATGATGTTCGGTCGAAGCATATACATGGTGGGGTCCACATTCGTCCATGGTTACATGCACGGTTTTCTGCGGGAAGAGGAGCATACAAGTTCTATTTCCTTCTTGGCTCAAATACCCGAAGAAGGAAACCGGTCCCACCAAGGTCGTGGTCACACCCAGCGTACCCAAATGGATGATTGCAGGGTTGGTCAGAACTCCTCCAGGTAAACTTCATTTATCTTGTCTTCTTACGTGCATACTGTCACCATCTCATGCCTACCCCACAATGATGTAACCATTGTGTGCTAGGCAGGGGACTTAATGTTGATGGTGGATTTTTATTTAAGGCTAAAATTGTAAAAGCCGAATTTTAATAGGCTGACATCCTGTAAAGAATAAAGCCATTTGAGTGATGAATACTTCTTCACTTTATTAATTCATCTAAAATGGAGCATGTGGCAACAATCCCTGTGAATCAGATACACCCAGAACAGAGCATATAGAAACAATCCCGATTTTCTGTGGATTTATAGCATTATTAATTAATTCCTTATTAGCCTTGTATTTAATGTGATCTTCCCGGGAACCCTCACTATTGGTGCAGCATGAGGACCGAGTGTTGCTCCTAACAGAGTAACACGAATCTCCGAATGTCAATAGTGAGGCATGCACGAAATGCCCGTACAGGCTATCTCTCGGTGTGTTATACTAGCCCGATTGAGTAAAGTCTCTCGGTGTGTTATACTAGCCCGATTGAGAATTCCTCTTGGTGTGTTATACTAGCCCGATTGAGTATAATCTGGACTGCCCATGCCAGTCTCAGAAATAATCATGACCACGCAGGTTGGCCGCATGATTTGATAGCCTAGACGATCCTCAGTAGGAGCAGGCTATCACCACAATGACAACCAGTGGGCTCGTTTTTACCCTGGTCGGTCGAATACATACCACGCCCTTCAAATAGCCACCAAATGCCAGCCCAGAGTTGGATTCCAGGATGGTGTGGAGCAGAAGGATCGCGTGACAAGGGCCGACCAAGGAAGACTTAAAAACAGTCACGGCCGTCCAATTTCGCCGGCACAGTTGGACGACATAGATTGTTCCAAGTCCGGTCGGACAAGTACCGTGGTGTATACTGGAGGGCCCCCTTCCTACCTTCATAATCGATCCTCCCCTGACCTAGCCATGGAATGACGTGAGGTTGCCTGAAGTTGGGCCGGCGTGAGTCTTAAAGGTCGCAGGAAATTCCACTAAGGGTCTCAAATTGATCACGACCATCCAACTTCACCAGCATGTTTGGATGGCTTAGATCGGGCCTATGACCGTCAGTCAGGTATCACCATGTTCACCACCGTCCCAATGTGGGTCCCACATGATCGGACAATCCAAAAGAAGAGCATAGCATGCAAACTCGTCCGTCCAAAGTAGCATGCGCGCGACCAACATAAAACCCTAGTTAGGGTTTGCGGCATATTACATGTGTCATAAATCGATCACGAGCGTCCATCTTCTCCAGCCTGTATGAAGGGTGCAGAATAGACTAAGGAGGTCCAGAGAGTATCTACATGATCACCGTGGGCCCGTCTACCTCTATGTCCGACCGACCAGAGCAAGGCAGGACCATACGCCTCGATTCGTGCGCCTGAAGGTGACATGCCGCGCCCCTTTGGAAATCCTTTGCGGCACAGGATTCTTGCCGCAAATCGATCTCATCCACTCCTCTTTACCGGTAAACTTGAGTGGACTAGATCGCATTTTCATGGGGCAGTGAGGTATGGACATGCACACCGGCAAGCCGTCTACACGCCTGCCCGGTCGGTCCTGTTAAAAACACCTCCCATGCTTGGTTTCAACCAAGCTGAAGAGTGATGCTTGCGCACCTCTTCAAAACCCTAAAACTTCTTCAACGATCGCAGATGAGCGTCATATATCATCTTATCCGTCCAACTCTACCAGCTTGGTTAGGAAGCCCATGCTAGGAGTTAAATGGCCAATAAGGTGTCGTGGTGATTACCATCCGTCACTCTACCACATCATGTGATCGTCCAAGGGAGGGCTTTCCTGTGAAACCTCCAAACTATCATTCGAAGAGCTAAGCATGCATTTTTTTTAAGACGCTTAATCCGCGACTTACTCCGTAAAGCCTTAAAACAACGATGCTTCATACACATTGATTATATTCGATGCATTACATGTATAGAGTACACACGATATTTCATGAGTATCGACTTCCTAAATAACTTAGTTATTTAACCTAGCACCGTATGCTACCTTCTGTGGGTCCCACGATCCACACAATCGAGACATCAAGCATGTCACAAATTGGGGGATACATATTGGGGTATTGGTCCGGCGGTTTACAGCGTGCAGCGTGCAACGCGCCATCACAAGAACGTGTCAGGAATACATGAACGGTTAGTGATGATGGGAGAAGTGGGCTTATACCTGATCGTTTGACAATCACTAACACGACTCCACTACTCCATCACTCCACCTCCTCCACTTCCCACGAGAGACGTGGGTTAGGCTCAATGACTTGTATAAATAGGTTCTCCTCCCTATTTCCAACACAGACAAGACAGAAACCAAGTGTTGATACAACGTATTCAAACACACAGAGCTGATTGCTTACATTATTGCAAGTCAGTTTGGTATTCTGATACAAGTCATAAACAACCAACACCTCCACAATCTCAAAACCTTCTTCGCTTCCCTTCCTAAGATCAACCTCGTCTCCTTCACTTTTTGATCGAAGCAAGTCTGGAACGCCCATTTCTTGGTTTAGGCCAGAATTGTACAGATTGATCTCTCGAATCAAAAGCACTCCCGTGCAGTGCATTTGTTTAGGATTTAGATTCATTTCTCATCCACACACCCCAAATTACCAAAACCAGCAGAAATAGTTTTCACCCATAAATAGTTTTATGTAATTTGTTAATGTACAAGGAAATCCTTCTTTGCTTGCAAAAGTAAGGTCGCTCTTATTGTTCTTTCAGATATGACATTTTATGGGGGAGAGTTCTTATTTGAACTTGTGCTTAATTGCCAAATCTTTGGGGGGAGTGCGGTTGTGGAATATCGTAGGAGTTTTCTTGTATCTCTATTAACTCCTTTATAAAAAAATTTAGTTTCGACTATATGATTGCATCTAAACAAAGTTGATATGTTCTCTTTTAGTCATAAATTATCTCTATGAGAATTTCATTATGATCCCACTAGTTTTCGTACCTTTACCAATTTATATTGACAAAAAGGGGGAGAACTAATGTGTAGTTCACACTACAAATACATATGGTTTACGGATCATTATGTAAGGGGGAGTGGTTTTCATTGTGAGATGAAGTATTGACTAAGGGGGAGTGATACATATCACCATAGTATTGTTGTCAAAGTTGTGATACATTTGGACTTTGATGTTGTGTAATAATACTATGACACTGTATAACAATGATTGAGAGATACTATTTTCTCATTGTTATAACTACGGATCTTCAACAACTATGATGCTGAGTTGAACACGTTTAGAATCACTGGAATACTTGGAAGTGACGAAGATTTTGAGTAATGTTGAAGAACCAAGGAAATCAAGCATTTGGATGAGAAGCTACAAAGTTTCTTTATTTTGTAATCCATATGTATTGATGGTTTTGTCACTAAAATTGACAAAGGGGGAGATTGTTAGAGCACTGCTCGGTCGAACTCGCAAGCGTTTTTATCTCAAGCTTGTTTGTCAAGTTTAGTTTCCAAAACTATAAGTCTTGATTTCTAGTCTACTTATAGCTAAGTCTCGGATTAGGATAGAAAGTGTAGTTGAGCATTAGACTTCACGGCGTTCATCGATTGAAGACGAAGAACTACTAAGGGGAGCTTGTGGAACTTCATCAACAAAAGGTATGTGTAGACTTGAACTCATCTATCACTCAAACGTCTATCTACTCTATCTCCTATTTGAGACAAAATTCGTATAGCAATATAGACTTCAATTATACACATTTAATATTTCGGGCTGAGTTTAACTCGCTTACATATTTCTCGAAATATGTGTTGGTAAGCTTTCGCTTTAACCAAGTTCATCTTATATTCTTGACGAAAGTCAAAAGATGATCATGTGAAAATCGCCTTGTAACATCTTATATGATTTGTGTGAGACAGTCATTTGATGTAGACTCAGAATGTTTCGTATTGATCATTCAATCACTTGAAAATTGCTTTGAAGCTAATAGTTTGTGTGAGACAGCTATTGTCGTCTTCCGAGAATGTTTCAATGACTGAAATGGAGTTTAGAACACTTAACCATGATCGGATAAAGCATAGTATGCGCAGTTGCATATATGTAATCCAAGTTCGGGAACCATAGTATGCATACCCGTATGCGTACTAGTTGGTTTAGTGAAAGTCCGGGAACCTTGTACGCATACCGGTACGCGTACTGGTGTGAGGTTCAGGTACGGGAATTTTTGCTGAGTTTAGAAGGTATGCATACCCGTTCGCATACTGGCGAACCCAAACTTAGTCCGGGTACTTAGGTATGCGTACATGTATGCATACCTGAGTAAGTTAAGTTCTGAAATCGGTTTGTTCATGAACTAATACATTTATATATTAAGGAATGAAATATTTTGCAAACCATGGCTATAATGTTCATGACTTGATTCGAGTGAATCAAAATCGATTTTGCTTCAATTGTGTCTTGTATACTTCTATGAGAATATAAACAATTGAAAAACTCTAGAACTAGTTTCATTTGAGTCATTTGAACTAGTTATGGTTAAGATGAATGAGGTTGATATAAAAGTGTGCATATGGCTAACTTCGGTTAACTATTGTTGAGCCAACAAAGGTGTACATGTTTAGGTACTGTTACTCATATCTAAATAAAGTCACTTTTCATTTGTGTGTAACAAGCTAAGTTCGATCTAACGGTTGAAAGATATTAGGTCGAGTCTAATCAGGTTTTCATCTAACGGTGAATATTGAATGCTTTGTTCCCAAGGTAACATTAATTGCAAACCCTGATTTGGAGACTATATAAAGGAGAACTCTAGCAACTGGGAAACCTAATTCCCACACCTCTTGTGTGATACTAGTTGCGACTAGATTCGATTCTCCTTTAACCTTAGGTTTTTACCAAAACCCTGTAGGTTAACTACTTGAAGAATTCATTGGGATTATCAAGCCACACCCAACTATTTTCTTCGTAGTTGCTAATTCTGATCTTGCTATTTTCTATCGTGTTGAGTATTGTCTTCTCTAAGATTTACTCGAGATTTAATCTCCATAGGCAAGATAAAAAGTAGTCACAAACATCTTTGTATCATCGTTTGTGATTCCACAATATCTTGTTTCTCTACCATACAATTAAGATTATTGTGAGGTGATTGATATTACTAGGTTGTTCTTCGGGAATATAAGTCCGGTTTATGAATTGGTTCCTGTTCACCTTGATTTATCAAAAGACGGAACAAAACTCATAAGTATTTCTGTGGGAGATAGATTTATCTATTCAATAGACTTTTCTGTATGAGACAGATTGGTTTATCAAGTCTTCGACTTTGGGTCATAGCACTCTTAGTTTTGGGTGAGATCAGCTAAAGGAATCAGGTGCGAAGAATCCGGCATGGTTTTAGAGGCGAAGAATCCGGCATGGTTTTAGAGGTGTAAGGGACGCGACTGTACCTTGAACAGTATGAGATTGGTTAGGCCTCAACTACATTCCAGTCCGAAGTTAACTTGGAGTAGTCTAGTGTCTGTAGCGGCTTAATACAGTGTGGTGTTCAAATCTGGACTAGGTCTCGGGGTTTTTCTGCATTTGCGGTTTCCTCGTTAACAAAATTTCTGGTGTCTGTGTTATTTCTTTTTCGCATTATATTTTTTTTTATATAATTGAAATATCACAGGTTGTGCGTTTGTTACTTCAATTGTGAATCCAACCTTTGGTTGTTGAGTATATTGATTGACACTTGGATATTGGTTTTTGATACCGTCCATGTTATTTCTTATATTCAATCGGGCTCGCAAATTCCTATTTGTTTGATTGCATATTGAATTAAGAAATTGAGATATAACTCTTGGATGTACTTTTCTTAAGATTGAGTCTGACTGTCTAGTTGATTCTCTTGAAAGTATATTGGAGTTAGTCCATACAGACTGCTAAACGAAATATTGGGTGTGGTTGTTAAACCCTTGCTTTTTCACAATTAACAAAAGTATCCAGAGTACACGGAGAACATATAACTTACATTTTACAAGCGATACATACTCATAAACAAATATAACTTACATCGCCTATCACTCTGATCTCAACACCTTCTCTGCTCCCCTCCCTAAGATCAACCCTTGTGAAAATGCGGGGGTACCAAAATACACCACCAACTTTTTCTTAGGCAACCCGTATGGACTAAACTCAAATACAATTCCGAGAGTTACAACTTAATGAATCTCAATCAGGAATTATATGAAGAGTTTATTTCTCTTTCTCTCACAATCAATATGTAAATGGAGACAAGTCTGTGAACCTGATTATATCGTGAGAGTACTTGGACGATTCCAAAGATCAATATACAAGATCAATCAAGTCGTATCCAACAATAAAGATGGACGTATCTACTTTGATTGATTTTATGTACAACCTGTGATATTTCAATTGTATAAATAAACAATGTAATGCGGAAAAGAAATAACACAAACACACGAAATTTTGTTAATGAAGAAACCACAAATGCAGAAAAACCTCGGGACCTAGTCCCGATTTGAACACTAAACTGCATTAATCCGCTAAAGACTCTAGCCTATTATCAGTACTTCAGACTGGAATGTAGTTGAGACTGAATCCACCATCAAAGTAATTCATTTACAGTCGCTCTCCTTACGCCTCTTGAATCTCGCAAGACTCTTCGCAATTGATTCCCTTAGCTGACGTCCTTTACAACCTAAGAATTGCTTCAAGTCAATTGGAGACGTTAAACCAATCTTTCTCCCATAGATTAGCCTATATGTGATTTCCGTTTTTATCAAAGATCAAGGTGAGATAGAAAATCATTTGCAATAGACAAATTCTAACAAACCTCAAAATTCGGTACTTACCACTCCCGAAGAGCAGCCTACATTTTTATTTACCTCACAAGTAATTTCCAATCCGATTTCAATAAAGAATTGTTATAGGGGAATATACTAGTGGAATCACAAAGTCTGAGACGAAGAAACTTTGCTATTTCTATCTATCTCGCCTGATTGGAGTGAGACCCAAAAATCAGTAGCAAGATCAGGATAAACGAACTATCAAGATAAATATAGTCGTACCTGGCTTCACGAATCCCTAAGCGAAGTCTTTTTAGTAGCCAAAAATAAAAAGTTTTAAAGGAGAGGACGACTCTAGTTTACAACTAGGACACACAAGAATAGTATCGGGGATTCCAAGATCCCAATTGCTTGAGGTTCTCCTTATATAGACTTTCAAGATCAAGGTTGCTTTAGATTTAAGCTAAGGTAGCTTTGGAATCAAGCAATGAATATTCACTGTTAGATGAAAATGTTAGAGCATAGATCGGTTGAACCCACCAAACGTTGGTATGTCAAGTATGGTTGTCATATTTTAGTGAGCCAAAACTCATTAAAGAGTCGCTTGATTATGTACTAGAGTCAACTTCGTATAGGTTAGCTTGAAAGTATTAGGATATGAGACATTACAAGTATTGCGAATATTTGAAGAAGTGAAGAAGTAAGGAGCTACAACGACAACATCATCCTTACACTTGAGGTTAGTGATATTTGACTTGAACTGTTTCATTCCCTAACGTATCTTTCAAGTCGTGCATATTGAAAATATAACCGCGAAGCATGAATGATTATACTCTAGTTAAACGTAGTATTAAGGAATAATACGAGGTTTATTGCGTAACCATTAAACTTTGTATATAAGACATCGACATAATCAAAATTATTGGTATTGTTATTCATTGCATATCTTTTGAACTACCAATATGTGTGATTAGTATAACCGCTCATGACTTGTTTATGTTCTTGGTAAAACTATTCACAAAGGCTTGACTTTTGTATTGGTATGACTTTTATTAGTGAAACCGATCTTAAGTAATCACCTGAGATGGTATGATCGATTTAGTGTTATTGGTATGACCAACTCTAGGCAAAGGGGAACAGATCCTATGAAGAGGTGCAACAGATCACAAGAGGGGAATCGATCCTTGTAAGAGGTGCAACATGTTTTTAGTAGATGGGGGAACCGATCCTATTGTAGATGGTGGATTTTCGACAAAGGCTAAATTCATAAACTCATAATTATACGAAGCTCTGATTCAGCAATCAGACGTGAATATCGAGACACGGGTCTCTCACCGAATTCTCAACGGAGAGTACCTTCTCTCAGAGTACATGTGGATATGTAGTCTCACGACTGGACAACGGCATATCTCATGAATACTGAATAGTTTCAGTGATTATTTCTATATAGTATCACGAGATGGAAGGCTCCTAGACATCTTGCTCTGCTAGTATAGAGTGATAACGTCTTCAGGAACAAACGACGAGTTTACCCTGACTATATAAAGGATATGACTTACCGACAAGCTCATATCGGGATAATTAATGCTCCTAGACAGATTGCTCTGCTAGTATAGAGCCACAAATTTAATTATTCCTAATTAAAATTGCTCTTATTCCATGGTCGAATCCACGACTAGTCCCATGTAATGGCAATAACAATTGTTCTGATTCTATGATCGAATCCACGGCTTGATCTCATAGAATAACAATAACTATATTATCTCATTACTCCGATTTCATGATCGATTCCATAAATGGTAATAGATAAATGTTAATTACTCTGATTCTATGGTCGAATCTACGATCCCATGGAATGGTAATGCTCACTTTATTATTCTGAATTCGTAGTCGAATCCTCAGCTGATCCTATGAATTAATAATAAACATCTTATTACTCAGTTTTGTGAATTATTCTCCACTGGATTCCACAATTAGTAGTAAATAATCAACAACCGGGCGTCTGAGCTACCTCTAAGTAAGCCCCGATTCAAATGGTGAAGGTGTATTCAACGACGATACACTAACAATCACCGCACGAACGAGTATTTCAAAAATACAACGAAACGATGAACCTATGCAAAATAGAGAATTAAATAATAAATAATTTAAAATATTAACCAGGGTACTGGGAGCACGGACACTGGACCAACCGACCGTGTCGTTGTCAATCCCACGCCAGTTTTATATTTTTAACGCATTTTTATTATTTTCCATGATTTGATGAAAATTCTCACATTTTATCAAATCTCCTTCGTCTCGAGGAAACTCCTCGGTTTCATGGTACTTCCATAAATCCATAAAAAATAATATAAAATTAAGGAAAGGAGTTTGGGGCATGACCATTGGCCAACCGGCCATGCCTTGGTCCCAACCGGCCTCACACCCCACGGTTCCTTATTATTTTATTATTATTATTATTATTTCTCTAATTTCATGAAAAAACTCCTTGATTTCATGGTATTTTTGCACAAATCATCAAATAATAATAAAATAAAATAAATTATGAAAACTTGTGGGACCGGGCCTTGGTCGGTCGGCCATGCCCTAGCCGGTCCCACACGCCCCTTTGTTTTATTATTTTATTATTAGTTTTCCTTGAATTCATCAAATTCCTTGTTTTCATGGTATTTCTCTCAAATTAGGAAAAATTCCCTCAATTCACCAAAAATACATAAAAAATACACAAAAATTAGGGAAACTAGATGGACCGGGCCCAAGCCGGCCGGCCATGCCTCCCACGATCCCACACGCCCTTGTTTTTATTATTTTAAATTTTCTTGCTTCCCTTAACTCATGAAAACTCCTTCAATTCATGGAAACTTCCTAAATTCATCAAATTTCTCAAAATTCATGAATTTTTCATAAAATCATCAAAATATTATAAAATTAAGAAAAAGGCACCACGAGACCGTGGTCACAACCGGCCGACCATGCCTTGACCATGGCGGTCCCACGCCTCCTCATCCCTTATTTTATAATTATTTTTCATCATCTCATGGTGTTTTCCTGAGTTTCGTCGAAACCCTAATTTTGGCATATTTTTTTATATGGATGCTCAATTGCACGCCAGAAAATATCAAAATTCTCTGGACTGAGACGCGGACGCCTTGGGGACACGAGCACGCTATCTTGACCGACCAAGATTGGCTCTTTGGCTCACGGAAGCCGGTCCCATCAATTTTCACAGTTTTGACCTAATTTACACAGTTTTAGGTCCAAAACTCTTCCAAACACTTTGGATTTTCATGAAGTGATCGTCAGGTGGTCACGTGACAACCCAAGGCCGGTTTCATGACTTCATAGTCGGTCCCTCGCCTCGTCATAATTGGTTAGGTTTTCTCACCTAAGGCTCAGACGAGCATTTTCGAATAAATGATTAAATCAGCATTTGATCATTCTTTCACCAACAAATCGTCAACTCTTCATGAGTTCTTTGTATTTGCTCATGTGAGCATATGAACACTACATGGTTGACCCACGGTCCCATATAGTCGCTCCCTCCTTCGTCCCATGGTTAAAATTCTGACGAACCATGAATTGATCATCAATTGATCAAATTAGGGTTTCTGAATCCAAGGATCATCATCATTCCAGATTCCAACCTTAATAATTTTACGACGACCTCATGGTCATTAATTTTATTAATTATGCTCGGTTCTACACCAGTATTCTAATTAATATTTTTGGTACGCTGCCAATAATCCATCAGATGAGCAACACATGCTCAGACGATCAAATATTCAACAATTCATCACATGAGAAACACTTGCTCAGATGATAAATATTTGCTCAAACCAAGGAATGTTGGTTCAACAATCAATATTCAACGATCCATCAAATGAGCAATACTTGCTCACTTCATCGTAAGAACTATACCTCTGTCTCATGACATGTTCAATTCATGAGTTTCAGAACATCATGTTCAACTCAGCAACTACATGGACTCATCATCCCATCAAACCACGAAGTCATTAATTGACTAACATACCACGAGACGTCAATCGTGTCACTTGGGGGATATCACTTAGGGTTTTGGTCTGGCGGTCTACGGCACGTGTGTTTAAACACACGATGGAATGTGAGCAAGTCGTGCAATTAGTTAAAGGAATTCACGAGGTAGTGGATGGAAAATCGACCAAGTCTCCACACGTTGAGCAACTGGTTTCAAACACGATATCCACTTCCCCACTCCTTGATTCCATCAACTGTCACACTTCATGGAATCATGGTGTCTAAAATTCCAGCAATATAAATAAGTCTCTGAATCATGATTGAATCATCAACATCAACGGTATCATCAATCTCACGTCAAACTGACAACACGAGATCATCAACTCATTAATTGAGCAATTACTCTCAATTGAGCAATTTCAATCATTCAGAGCTTATCATATTCAGAATTCACACACCCACAATCTTTGATTACCATTGATTCCACGCATTTCTCAGCTTCCCTCCTACAGATCAACCCATCCTCTCTTGTGACCGAATTTACTCTGGAACGGTCATTGTCTTGATTTAGGCCGGAGTACTACAGATTGATCTCTCGAATCTAAATCACCCCCTTTGCAGAGGTGCATCTGCGTGAGGTTTAACATTTCGCTCGGTTCGAGGAGTCTCCTCCGTACGGTCGTCTCCTCAATTCCTTAAAAACCAGCAAATCGTTTTTCCCCATCTACACCTATGAATATTTGCAACAAGTTTTTAGTGAAAGGGGAACCGATCCTATGAACATGTGCAGCAAATATAAGTATTTACCATAAGTATGTGGGGAACCAATCCTAGTACCTAGTCAACCGAATTTTTGGAAAGATAGTGTGACTATGCACAATACTCACATGGAGGTAAAACCGAAACTTGTTTTGGTAGAACCGTGAAACCCACGATTGGTGATTGAGTGTTTTTAATTAATCACATAGTTCTTGAAAGTCAGATGAACCAATTCTAAACTTGTTTGGAAGTGTGGCAAATCGGTTTCAAGATTGTAAGTATGAAAGAGGACTTACAAAGTAAAGATGTCAACATACTTTTAACACGTGCAGTAACGCTTATCTTTTATTGTTCAAAGATATTCCTTAATAGCTACAGGAAAATCCCGGATCGAAAAAAATAAGTTGAGAATCTTTTAATTAAGGTTTTTAATTTTATTTTTGGAAAATAAAAATTAGTAATGTGCATTTACTAGTTGGAGATTTTCTAAGAGATTTTCGGTCATTATTTGGAAAAAAAATTTCCAGGAATTATGGAAACCGAATTTGGAATATCTTGCATATCTTGAGAATATTTTCGGTTTTGGAAATTCCTTGGTGTCCAAACTTCCTTGGTCTATAAATATCAAAGTTTTCATTTCTAGCAAACTAATCCTCAGAGCCAGCAAAACTACCTCAGTTGTGTTTTTACTGGCGGAGCCGCCTATTCGGAGAGGAAAGTAACCTAATTAGGCGAAATCTCTTACGGCCTCTCAATTTAAAGACTTATTTGGGATTGAGAAGCTCTATTAGTACCGTTGGTGGGAAACTAGATAATTGCGGTTTATCTTTTGCTTTCGATTGATTTGATTGACTAATGGTGGTTGAAGTTTGATTGCACCTAGTTTGTTTATGCTTGAGAATCTTCTCTTCTGATATAAGATTCATTAAAATTAGATTGAAGTTTAGACGGGGATATTTAGACTGTTTGTAGATCTAAATACGTCTTGCGATAATCCATTGTTAACAGACTCCTTTCTGTGCGTTACTGATCACAAGAGATTCAAGTTGATTGTGTGCAGGTGTTTATTGAAGATCTAAGAAGATTGGAAGACAAAGAATACCTTGAAGATTTCTGATATGGGCTCATAATCTTTGGTGTGCACAATACTTGTTTCGGTTAAAGAGGATACAACTATAATCGGTTTATCCTTGTGGTTCATTGGATTGAATAGTTGTGTAGATCGACATCAATAAAATTCTTTGTAATTAAAATTATTGATTGCAAAATCTTAACAATTACTTTGGTAGTTGTTGATAAGATATATCTAAGAACCTGACAAAGGAGTTTATTGAGATAGATGGAAGAGCCTTTTGTCGAACTCACATCACTTGGTTGAAAAGAGTTGATACCAAACAGATTTGTTGTTCCTTTACTGTTTGGAATACGAACCAAAGAAATTGTTCCAAGTACGTGACTTATTACAAGTTGGAGGCGTGGGAATACAGACGGAACTAGGTGAACTGTAGGTTTAGTTGCTTGGTCTCAAATATACGAAGTTGGTTTGATTTTGTATAGCGGCTTAATCCTGAGAGTATTCAATTCTAGACAAGGTCCCGTGGTTTTTCTGTATTTACGGTTTCCTCGTTAACAAAATCTTGCGGTGTCATTTACTTTTATTTTCCGCAATTATAATTGTTGTTATTATAAATTAAAGTAAATTACACAAATGTTAATTCCTATTTACTTGATAGTAATCCTATTGTGTTTGGTTAAGTCCGAACCTTTTGTAAACATACTTCGTTGTTGTATTGTCTCGATCTCGTATCCGTAGACGATCACACGAAGTGTGAACCGATTTGTTGTATTGTCTCGACTCGGTCCATAGACAATCACTTTCGGAGAAAGGACTTATAGGTGGAAAAGTTTTAGATTGAGGTATATTTGGGTACCCTCATCTTTTCAGAAAACTTGACTTGAAATTAACATAAGAGAATATACACTCTGGTTAGGATGAACCATTACTGAACCGTGTACAATAACTTGTTCATGAAAGGTTAGCCAAAACTAGCAAGATGAACTATAAGCTTAACCATTTTCATATAACAATTTAAGACTTTAATCTTGAGTCACAATAATGTGATCAAACGTGTCTAGATGTGTTTTCTAGAGAGTCGTTCAGATGTCGATTATCTCATAGAAATAATTCTAATGCATATGAAAACATTCGACAGGGTAAGTGCGTGCACTTGGTGCGTGTACTTACTTCCAGTTCGTGAGTTATTTTGTCATGGTACGTGTATCGGGTTTGTATACCTTAAGACAAAACGAGTTCAGAAGTCCACATAATTTTTACGGTATGCAAAGTAGGTATGTGTACCATCCCGAGTTCACGAGTCAATAGAACCTTTTGGGTTTACATACTTGGTATGTGTACCAAAAGTTGTTGTCGAACTATAGATACGTCGGTACGTGTACTGTGTATATATACTATGGATCTGGACCTATAACAGTTGCGCCAGTATATAAGATGGTACATGTACTGTGATGTATCTAGATTTACAGTTCTTAGAGCATTGCTCGGTCGAACTCGCATTCGTTGCTATCTCAAGCATGTTTGTCAATGTTAGTGATCAAAACTATAAGTATTGATTTCTAGCCTACATAGATAAAGGTCTCGGACTAGGATAGAAAGTGTAGTTGAGCTCAAGAAATCCATGGCAATCATCATACAAGACGAAGGACTACTCAAGGAAATGGTGGATCTTCATCGACTAAAAGGTATGTGGAGACTTGAACTTATCTGTCACTCAAAAGTCTATCTATTCTATCTCCTACTCTGGAGACAAAAGTCGTGTTGATATATAAACTTTCATTATGCACAATTGCTATTTCGAGCCGAGTTTATCTCGCCTATCTATTTCTCGAAATATGTGTTGGTAAGCTTTCGCTTTAGCCGAATTCATCTTTACCTAGTGACGAAAGTCATGTTATGTTTCAATCACTTTGAAAATTGCTCTGACGGAAAATGGTCTGTGAATAACGGCTATATCCGTCCTCTGAGAATGTTTCAATGATTGAAATTAGAGTTTAGATTACATAACCATTGGTAGGATATAAGCATTGTTGTTGAAAAACATATATGTATAAGTCCTTATTCCTTGAACCAAAGTTTGCGAATTTTGTTGATCAAGAGAAATGGAAGTGGCGTGAGCCAAGTCCGCGAACTGGCGGAAGTTCTCGACCCGAGAATTTCTGCTGGAGTTTGTGAACTCCGTCCATGAGCTTAAGTCCGCGAACCCAGTCCGCGAACTTGAGAAGGTTATATCTAAAATCGGTTGTTCTTGAACTCATGTTTATTTAAACTAAGGAATACTTTTGCAAACTGTGGCTATAAAGTTCATGAACCGATTCGAGTGAATAAAACCGTTTTTGCTTCGATTATGTCTTCTGTAGTTACATAATATCTAAGCAATTGAACAACTCTCTAACTAGTTCATTTGAGTCATTTGAACTAGTTATGGTGAAGAAGAATATGGTTGATATGAAAGTAATCATATGGATAACCATTTGGTTGACTTGTTGAACCAACAAATGTTAATGTTTGGGTACGGTTGATATACCCAAAACTGGACATTTCATTTGTGTGTGACAAGCTAAGTTTTCGATCTAACGGTTGAGAAATATTAGCTTGAATCTAATAAGGTTTTCATCTAACGGTGAATATTGAATGCTTTGTTACTAAGCTAACATTGATTGCAAACCCTGATTTGAAAGTGTATATAAGGGAGAACTCTAGCAACTGGGAAACCTAATCCCCACGCATTCTGTGTGATACTAGTTGTGCTAAGCTAGAGTCGATTCTCCTATAACCTTTGGTTTTTTCTTCTAAACCAGGTTAACGACTTAAAGACTTCATTGGGATTGTGAAGCCAGACTGATACTACTTTTCTTGTAGTTGTGTGATCTGATCTTGCATCTTCTATCGTACGAGTACAATTGAAATAATTGGCTTGATATTTTATATCTCCGATAGGCAAGATAGAAAAGTAATCACAAACAAACTTCGTCTCATCGTTTGTGATTCCACAATATCTTTTTTCGCTGCGTCGATTAAAATTATTGTGAGGTGATTGATAATACTAAGCTGTTCTTCGGGAATATAAGTCTGGTATTATTGATTGGTTCATGTTCACCTTGATTTATCAAAGGACGGAACAAAACTCGTAGGTATATTCGTGGGAGACGGATTTATCTATTATCGTAGACTTTTCTGTGTGATACATATTTGTTTATTAAAGTCTTCGACTTTGGGTCGTAGCAACTCTTAGTTGTGGGTGAGATCAGCTAAGGGAATCAAGTGCGCAGTATCCTGCTGGGATCAGAGGCGTAGGATAATAACTGTGCCTTGGATCAGTGTGTGATTGATTGGGGTTCAACTACAGTCCAGAGCGAAGTTAATTTGGAGTAGGCTAGTGTCTGTAGCGGCTTAATACAGTGTGTGTTCAATCTGGACTAGGTCCCGGGGTTTTTCTGCATTTGCGGTTTCCTCGTTAACAAAATTTCTGGTGTCTGTGTTATTTCAGTTTCCGCATTATATTGTTTTATCTTTATAATTGAAATAATACAGTTTTTGCGTTGTTCAATCAATTAGAATATCCGACCTTTTTGTTTGTTGATTTAAATTGATTGACACTTGGATATTGGTCTTTGGTACCATCCAAGTTATCTCTCTTTGATAAAGACTCGCAGATTTCTATTTGCTTGAGTAAAGATCAAATCGGGAGATTGAGATATAAACTCTTTGATATACTTTTCATTGATTGAGTCTAACTGTCTAGTTGATTCTCATAAAAGTATATTGGAGTTTGTCCATACAGATTTCTAAGCGAAATATTGGGTGTGGTTGTTAGACCCCCGCTTTTTCAATTGGTATCAGAGCAGGCAAACACATTCAAGACCTCACAAGTCTGTGTTTGTAGCGATCTGACTCTACGGACAGAGGTGTTATCTCAATATACGTACCACCAGTCATCGATGAAAGAAATAACCTCAACATCCTCTCCAAAAATACCTCTCTTGGAAAGGTAAAAATACTTGATCCAAAGTCTGTTCAAACCTTTGCATTCAATGTTGTTTCTGACACAAGTGAAACCTCTAACTTTTCTTAGGCTGATGAATGTTGTTCAAATAGTAATTGGTTTGACAAACCATTGATAACAGAAAGGATCGAGGATTTTTTAAAAAGAAGCATGAGATGTGATAAACATCCTAATTCAGCCTTTGCTGCTAATGATTCTGAGAAAGAAAAATCTTCAATTAAAAGCTTCGTTGAAGAAATTAGAATCATTAATCCAGGAAAAAAATCTTGAGATAGACTGTCTCAATGATAAACTCACTAGAACCATTGTTCAAAAGAAAAAAGAGATTAATACTATCAAAGATGATCTACAACGATTGTCTGGAAGTTCTGACAAAATCTCAGCAATGTTATTTGGTCAGAAATCCTTTGGGAACACAAATGGTTTAGGATTTAAAAGTGTAGATGGTGGATTTTCAACAAAGGGTAAAATTGTAAAAGTATACTCCGGATCCGGCAATCGGATGAGTATTGAGACCCACGTCTCTCATTAAAGCGTGAAAGCTCATAAAATCTCTGACTGAGAAGGCTGTCTCTCAGAGTACGTATGGATGTGTAGTCTCTCAGCTGAGACCACGGCACATCTCATGAATACTGATCAATTTCAGTAATTACTCCGGATTCGGCAACCGGATGAGTATTGAGGCTCATGTCTCTCATTAAAGCATGAAAGCTCATGACATAAATCTTTGACTGAGAAGGCTGTCTCTCAGAGTACGTGTAGATGTGTAGTCTCTCAGCTGAGGCCACGACACATCTCATGAATACTGAGCAATTTCAGTAATTACTCCGGATCCGGCAATCGGATGACTATCGAGACTCATGTATCTGTGCATGAAATCTCATGCCACCTCTGATGGAGAAAGTCTCTCATAGAAGATGAAGATGTGCAGTCTCTCATCTGAGGCCACGACACATCTCATATTGTATAGAATCGAAAGATTGGGCGGCTCCTAGACAGCATGTCTGCTAGTATAGAGCAACAACGTCTTCGGGATGTAACCAGATTTTCCCCGACTATGCAAGAGGAATATGACGCTTCAGCAAGTTCATATTGCTCAACCCTCAGATAATTAATGCTCCTTGACAGGAAGCCCTTCTAGTATAGATCCAACAATTAATTATCTTAAATCGTCTGAATATCCAGCAATATTCTACGAGCCATCGTCTGAATATCCAGCAATATTCTACGAGTCGTCAATTAATCGCCTGAATATTCAGCAATATCCTACGATTCCTCGTTATATTTCGTTACTTCAATCTGTGGTTCTTCCCAGCAGAATTCCACAGGTTAGTAATAAATATTCAACGGAATAGGCATCTGAGCATCGAATAAGCCCTGACAAAAATGGTGCAATTGTAATTAGCAGATAATGCACAGACCAGCATTTTGAATGCTCGAACGAGCATTTCAAAAATACGAACGAACGAGGAACCTATGCAAAATAGGAAGGGAGAATAATAATAATAAAATATTAAACAAAAGCGTCGGGGGACTAGGCTCTCCAGCCGGCCAGTCATGATGTGACTAGTCACGTGCCCAATTTTATATTTTACCAAATTTTTACTATTTTCACGATCTCATGAAAATCCTCTCGTTCGAGCAAATTTCCTTAATTTCAAAGAAACTATCTAAATCACATGATTTTATCAAAAAATAATAAAATTAGGGAAAGGTGTCGCGGGACCGAGCACCAGCCGGCCATGTCTTGGCCGTGGCAGGTCCCACACCTCACTCTCCATTATTTTATTATTTCTCTCAAATTATGAAAATTCCTTGATTTTATGAATTTTCCCTAAAATCATGAAAATTACCTAATTTCATGTATTTTTATCTAAATCACATGATTTTATCAAAAAATAATAAAATTAAGGAAAGGTGTTGCGGGACCGAGCACCAGCCGGCCATGTCTTGGCCGTGGCCGGTCTCCATTATTTTATTATTTCTCTTAAATTATGAAAATTCCTTGATTTTATGAATTTTCCCTAAAATCATGAAAATTACCTAATTTCATGTATTTTTATCTAAATCACATGATTTTATCAAAAAATAATAAAATTGGGGAAAGGTGTCGCGCGACCGCCAGCCGGTCATGCCTTGGCCATGACCGGTCCCACACCTCACGTCCCATTATTTTATTATTCCTTCTCAAATTATGAAAATTCCTTGATTTTATGAATTTTCCCTAAAATTACCTAATTTCATGTATTTTCTCTAAAATCATGGAAAATATTAAAAAAATTAGGAAAACTTGTGGGACCGGGCTCTAGCCGGCCGGCCATGCCCTAGCCGGTCCCACACGCCTATTATTTTATTATTATTTGGTGTTTGGTTTCCTGATTTCATGAAAACTCCCTGATTTCAACAAAATATCTTGGTTTTCAACAAATCCCTTTGATTTTATGAAAAATTATCTAAAATCATCAAAATTACATAAAATTGGGAAGAGTGCCTTGGGGCCCGCGCCCATTGGCCGGCCGGCCATGTTACGGCCATTGCCGGTCCCACACTCCCATTCCCTATTTTATATTCTAATTTATGTCTCTCATCTCATGGAAGTTCCCTAATTTCGCCAAACTCTCTAGTTTCATGGAATTTCCCTTAAATCAGAGAAAAATACATAAAATCACATAAAACTGGGAAAAGTATGTGGGACCGCGTGTCAGCCAGCCGGCCATGCCCTAGCCGTGGCCGGTCCCACAACTTGTGATTCCTTGTTTATTTATTATTTTCATCATCTCATGTATTTTTGCCGGTTTCAGCAAAACCATGGATTTTGCATATTTTCTCCAAAAGTTGCTCAAACGTGCATCAGAAAATATCAAATTTCTCAGGACTGAAGCACGAACACTATGGTGAGACGGGCACATCCCCTTGACCGACCAAGGGTGAACCTGAGGCTTTCAAACAGCTGGTCCCGCATGTTTTAATGATTTTAACCTAATTTGCTCAGTTGCTCATATTAGGTTCGAACTCTTTCCAAACAATTGGAAGTTCGCTCAAACGACCATCTACTGGTCCCACGACCATCAAGAGCCGGTCTCATGACCTCTTTGTCGGCCCCTCATATTTTCTACATCAGGTTTTATGATTTGTTGCTCACTAAAGCATTATTTCAGTAAATGATTAAACCAGCATTTAATCATTCTTTCACCAACTGGTCCTCAAGAGACTTTGGTATTTTTTGCTCATTCGAGCATCTGGGCGTTATATGGTGAATCCGTCATCCCATGTAGCCAGTCCCGTGTTGATTTGCAATAAATCATCATTCGGTAAAATTAGGGTTTTGAATCCAGAGCTCTGCAGAAACGTGATTCCGTGCAGATTCGAACACTCTGAAATTTTTTTGTTGATTCCATGATTGATATTCATATTTATTTTGCTCGACCCAGCAGTCAGTAACTTAAATTAATATTTTATTTGGTCCAGCTACCAACAATTCATCAAAAGAACAATATTTGCTCGAACTAACAGTATTCGCTCGAACCGGCAATATTTATTCAATTAGCAATATTCGCTCAGACTAGCAATATTTTCTCAAATCAAAGAATATTGGTTCAACTACCAATATTCAACAATTTAGCAACACAGTTTTGCTCGTCTTAGGTTATAATGATACCTCATCTCAGCAGACACATTAAATTCATGAGTTTCGAAACATTTTCTAATCATGTTCAACTCAGCGCTACATGGACTCATCGTCCCATAAAGTCAGCAACTGACTCCACAATCACGAGATTTCAATCGTGTCACATGGGGGGATATTAACTAGGGTTTGGTCTGGCGGTCTACGGCACGTGTGTTCACCCACGACGAGAATGTGAGCAATTCGTGCAATCAGTTGGAAGAGTCGGCAAAGTAGTGGGTGGAAAGTTAACCAAGTCTCCGCACGATGAGTAATTGGTTTTAACACGATTTCCCCATTTCCCACTCTCTGATTCCAGCAACTGTCACACTTCATGGGATCATGGTGTTTTCAACTCCGGTATTATAAAATGTCTCTGAATCCTGATTGAAGAGAAGAGGTTTTTCGAACAATCGAACAACATTCGCCAAAACGAGTAATTTATCATCAAAGTTCATACAGACAATCTTTCGTCTACACGAACTCACTGAAATTACTCTCAATTGAGCAAAATCCAATCATTCAGAGCATTTTCACGATGAATTCACAACACACCTACAATCTCAGATCACCATTGATACCACGCATTTCTCAGCTTCCCTCCTACAGATCAACCCATCCTCTCTTGTGACCGAATTGGCTCTGGAACGGCCATTCTTCTTGGTTTAGGCCGGGGTCTTACAGATTGATCTCTTGAACTTAAAGCACTCCCTTCTTGCAGTGCATCTGTGTGAGGTTCAACATTTCTCTCGGTTCAAGGAGTCTCCACACGGTCGACTCTTCAATTCTGTAAAAGCCAGCAAATCGTTTTTCCCCACTCACAGATTGGCGACCACAGTGGGAGATTAATCTCTCGGTTGCAATATCAAGATTTCACAAGATGGTTGATCTTAGGTCACGCGCAATTGCATATCCTAACACAAATAATGCTAGCACTAGCAACACTAATGATGATATTCCAGAAACTATTCCTTCTTCTAACAATGGCAGTGATGTTACTCCACGCCGGAATGATTCACTCTTCATCCGGCATCCCGAAGAAATCAGAGAAAATCCGCCTACCATAGGCGATCTCATGAAGGTGCAGGAAACTCTTGCCAAGAATCAGACTGACATGGCTGCTGCACAGAAGGAGCTATTTAAACTCTCACTGACAAGATGTTAGAGAAAACTCAAGGAAAGGGGAAAGAAAAGTAGACAACCTCATATGCTGATCCTGAGGTGGTTCCAATTCATAAATTGGATGACAACGAAGTCCGCAAAGATGCAGACGGTTCATCAACAAAGGAATCATCAAATTTCATCACCCGGGGAGATTTGGAGCGCCTTTTGGAGAATCATGGAGAGGACAAGACATCACATGTCCATCGTCACCAGCCTCCGTACCCTGCTGTTACGCAAAAGATCCCTCTTCCAAAAGGTTATACTTCTCCAACCTTCACTCTATATGATGGAACAGACAATGCTCGAGAACATGTCTCTCGTTTCCTGGAATCTTTGGGAGAACATGAACACAACCACGTTGTTCGCCTCAAGGAATTTACAAAATATTTGAAAGACAGGGCATACACCTAGTACAACAACATCACACCAGGAACTATCAAAAATTGGGGAGAAATGATCAATGCCTTCTACAAAAAGTACTTATTTGTGTCCGAGCAAGTCACTCTCTTTGATCTTGGAAGAATGTTTTAGAAGAACAATGAACATCCCAACGACTACGTGAAATATTCGGAGTCCAGACCCTGGACTGTCATGATCCAAACGTCACGGAGCAGCAACTGGTAGACTTGTGTATCAACGGCATGATCTCGGTCTATAGATCTTTATTGGAAAATCTTCGTTTTCAGACCTTCTCAGAGCTTCATGAAGCAACGAAGTGATCGGCAACTACTGCACCCGCTTTAATGGAAAGAACAAAAGTTACAAAGGCTGAAGAACCGCGAGACACTCGAGGTAGCAGACGTCTGATCAAGAAGCAGTAAAACCTCCATCCTTCCACAAACATTATTGCAGAAGAGAGCAAACGGAAATCCAAATCGCCGCGCAAGCATACCTCAGCCTATTCAAAAGCACAAAGGAAGGATAAGCAAGATGCACAAGCCTCTGACCAACGCACAAGAGTTCCTGATCTAGAAGCACCTGATTCCATTGAAGAGGTGACTTCCACAGGTTCGTCAATCATCCCACAAGCGATTGTGGAGTTTTGAAGCACATTTTCAAACAGAAGGTTGATCCACAATAGCTTCAATTGGGGACTGAAGGAGTACACAAGAATCCTCTCTCAGTCAGAACCTTTACACTCTCTGAACAACCTTTCAAAGAGGCAGTCCAATCCTTGGTCGAACGTGAATTGCTTTATCTGTCGAAGGCACAAAGGAGAGACATATTCACAGTACTGAACCACATCATGTTAAGAAGTCCATTCCGATCAAGAGATATACGACTGGGGACTGCTGATCACAGTTAATCTCAAAAGAAACGAATTTGGAAGAACGTTGATCGATGTTGGCACCACCATCAACAACATTCCACTGAAAACCATCGGATTCACATGCATCACTCGGCAAGAAGATACTCACGCTCCATGTCAATCTGAGATCTTGAAGGAGCGCTCGGAGATACTTATGGCTACATCATTCTCAAAGTGAACATAAGTTCAACCAAGTTTCACATAATCAGGAAGATCCAGGAAATGACATGTCCTTCAGACGAGCGTGGATCCGCGATGAAAAGATGGGTACTTGCAAAGCACCTTTGGTTACACATCTCTCCAACGAAGAAAGTTCTGATCCTAAAGATTTGACGGACATTCCACCATCAGAGTACTTTGAGGAATTTCAAACTTTGACGAGGTTGAACCAAGAACCTGCAAAAGATGCATAGAAATTCATCAAGAGGTTCCGCACTCAGGCAAGTCTCATTCCATGTCTATGTCATTTATTTCCCCACATGCTATCCTAGCATGGGGACTTAATTATGCTAGCAACTCTACAAGACGTTATAAATGGTAGCTTCACCATATTAGTATTTTACCAAGTGGTTGAATCTGACGTTTCTCCGAATCAAGCACTGAAACATTCATTACTGATGTCCAAGAATGGAAAAGAACACTTTGGGAGTTTCTCCTGCAAGTCCATGTGTTCCACAAAATCAGAAAGCTCTGATGTCTGCACAAGTGTCGAATCCCACTACTGCAGCGAAAGGGATGCTGAATCAACAAAAGATACTCTAGGGCCGAGATGATCAAACCCCTAAGACATTCGATACCAAAGGAATATACGCCTCAACGCTCAAGCATCTAAGAAGCCATCAAATTGTACTCAAAATCAAAGAGTACATCTTCAGCACAAATATCTCAACGATGATACATTGATTCAACACCAACGCGATCAAAGTAAACTACAATCGATAAGTCTTCATTATCCCATGATAAGACTTCTGAAGTAGATGTAACATCATTCATACATGGATGGAACTAACTCCTTCAACATACATTGGGCAACCTGAGGTGATTCCATGAAACTTCATCAACGGGATTTCTCTACATCACAATCCCCTGCATGATTGAGGAACTTCTTCTCTTTACAAATCACGTCCAGTATGAAAACTGCTGATGTTATCTACCGCAACAACGTCGACTTACTGACAAAGCCAGTTCATGATAAAGTAATGCTTTCAGGAGCATTCAAGTTGAACTCTCAGTACACCTTCATCTTAGGGACGCTCAACTCATCAACTAATTCGTGAATGTAAAAGGCTCACTGGATGAAGGAGCAAAGATTATATCTATAATCATGATTCTAGCCTTTTCGGTCTTTGAAGCAACTTCAACCATGGTATCAGCATCAACAATAATCTCTAGAGGAACACAATCCATGATCTCAGCATCGACAAATATCTATGGAGTGTAATCATTCATGGTTTCAGCACCAACAACGGTCTCAGGAGCAACATCCTCAGGGCTTCATCAACTAATCATTCTCTGAAGTGTTACATATGAAGCGGACTTCTATAAGAACCAATGATTCATATCAAGATGTGTAGACCTAATAACATGATCACATGAAAGTCTTCCCAAAGATGGCATGACTGGTGGGCATAATCCAGAGTCTTCTACAAGATGTTCTCATCACCTCTACAAATGAGATACAACACACTTCAGGCCATGGGTTTGAAAAAACATACCAATGGGTGAGGAATGGGACAATGTTTACTCAACAAAAGATGTTCGTCTATGTCTCTTCTACAACATACCAAAAGGGTGCATCAATCGTACATACGAGCTGAAAGATATGGCCTTTACCGTCAGGTCTACGAAATCTGAAAAATTTGTACGGGATTACAAATTACAAATGTGCACGCTTCGTTGGATGACCTCTACAACTCCAAATTGAGTTATTATTGTCTCATTAGACAACTAAGTCTCTTATCTTCAAAATTTGGGGTCAATCATCAAATTCCGACGTCGTATGAGGTTCCTACAGCTTCCAGAGCGTACAACATGCATGCAGCAATTCTTAGACGGGATTCATAACTTCCACAGTCGATCGGTGTCCACCTGGTCTTTTCGCTAAGTCCTTCATCAGGGTACCTCCAACTTCGAACACCTGGGTCTTTACATCAAATTTTCTACCTGGGTCCTCTATCCAAGTCTTGCCAGAAGAAGAGGAAACGAAAAGGAGAGATTTAACAAAATACTGGGGACTGACGATTCACTGATCATGACGATCAGTTTTATAGTCCAAGACTCGTGAAACCAGAATCTCATGTGATAATCATTCATCATAAAAGCAATGCTACCACCGGGACATGAAACTATGGTCATTACATCATCCCGTCTCGAGAGCAACCTCAGCTACGGTCTCGTGACCAGGGTTTCAGAAGTGATGTTCTACGACTGACAGAAGCAAGATGGCGCTGCAAGCACCATGCTCATGTATCAATCAAAGGGTCCTGATCTCAAAGAAATCATTGACATTAAAAGCTCAAGACACAAGTGAATGGTCTAAAGACACAACATGAATGTTTTACAACAAGCTCGTCTGAGATGATTTTACACTGTCCTGTACAAATCGACGAGCTGGGAGCAATTGGTGAATAGTTTTTGGATAGGTCGTACACCATTCTATTCGTATGGATGTCCTCTTCAATATATCCAAAATTCACAGCAATTGAAGAAACGAGCGAAGAGTTGTGGCCAAAACATTGGACCACATGCCAGCTGAAAATTTTCTGAAGGTCTCCTGGAAGTTTACTGTTTCGTCGATTTCGGATCCTAAACATGCTCGGAACCCAAAAAGCTTCTTTGTTAAAGTTTTTAAATTTCCTAGGCATGAGGATACATGGGTAGACCGCGAAAATCCAACATCGAACGAAGATTCTACAACAATTTCAATGAATACCTAATTTCTGAATTTTCTGATGACGAATTATGGCGAAATTCTTCGTTCATCCACATCTGACTCAGGAGCTACACCATCAACATAAAGCCAAACTTCATCTTCAGCCGATAGTCTCATTTGCTGAAGTCGGCGGTGCTTATGCTGATAAGGGACAACTCACAGAGGATCTAGAGACATACAAAGTACCAGCTTTCCAGCGCCTCTGAAAGGTTGATTCATCCCAGAATGAACATCTCTGCAAACGTCTTCATGTTTGACTTGATATATCTGGAGTGTTCGCCGGAATATCCAGAAGGGTGGTTGTAACCAGAAGTCACCACTATCTGAGGCGAAATACATGGAGTCATGGATATACCAACAACAAGCACGCGCTGAAACGGTAACAATCCAACTCTTACCTATTTACAATTTCACTAGCTGTAGTGATTATAACGTCAAGATTTCGAAAATTTGCTCGTTCCTTCAAACCTGCAAAGTCGAGCAAAATTCATTATTCAAAATCATGACTTGATTTTCATCAAACCGTGAACAACCCACGTGAATTTTAACATTCATTGGTTTTTCAAAAATTGGACAGAAGTCCATTTTACAATTGTGAAAACTCACATACAGACATTATTTCATCATATATAATTGTCTACTTTCAACAGTTGTTCAAAATCAAAACATGATTTTACAAAATATATAAATATTTAACGTGAAACTCACGTAAATTTGAAAAAAGTTGTCTATATATTTTGCTCCCTCGCACGAGCATCTGTCTTTGAAGCGAGAGTATATTTTCAAAGATTTCTGAAAGCTCGAAGATAAAATTTTCATGAAAGCTCATAAACAAAATTTTATTACTAACAGACGCAAGTCTATTAAAAAAAAAACTTTTCTCTCGTACGAGCATTCACCTTTGAAACGCGAGTTTATTCCACTTTGTGAAATCTCACATATTTAAAAAAGAATAAAATTTTGTTTTTCGTGAAAGCTCATAGACAAAATTTTATCATTAGACTCAGGTCTATCTTGTTTGTTTCTTAAACTAACGAACGAACGTCCGCGGATTCCCTTTCTTGGTCCCGGACCCGTGAATCCAAAATCGACCAAGGTTCCACTATCGAATCAGCGGTTCTACACCAATTTATGCTCACTGGAGGATGCTCTATTATGCCACTGGGTTCCGCTCAAACCATGGTTTGCTCATTCAGTCGAAATCCGATAATGTCTTATCTTATGACTAATTTCAATTACTTATTTTTGTCTGTACCTGGAAAATCACCATTCAATGCTGACTGAGGAACATGATTGTTCCTCACTAAGAAAGGGACTTAATGTAGATGGTATATTTTCGACAAAGGGTAAAATTGTAAAAGTATACTCTGGATCTGGCAATCGGATGAGTATTGAGACCCACGTCTCTCATTAAAGCGTGAAAGCTCATAAAATCTCTGACTGAAAAGGCTCTCTCAGAGTACGTGTGGATGTGTAGTCTCTCAACTGATACCACGACACATCTCATGAATACTGAGCAATTTCAGTAATTACTCCGAATTCGGCAACCGTATGAGTATTGAGGCTCATATCTCTCATTAAAGCATGAAAGCTCATGTCATAAATCTCTGATTGAGAAGGCTGTCTCTCAGAGTACGTGTAGATGTGTAGTCTCTCAGCTGAGGCCACGACACATCTCATGAATACTGAGCAATTTCAGTAATTACTCCGGATCCGACAATCGGATGAGTATCGAGACTCATGTCTCTGTGCATGAAAGCTCATGCTACCTCTGATGGAGAAAGTCTCTCAGAGAAGATGAAGATGTGCAGTCTCTCAGCTAAGGCCACGGCGCATCTCATACTGTATATAATCGAAAGATTGGGCGGCTCCTAAACAGCATGTCTGCTAGTATAGAGCGACAACGTCTTTGGGATGTAACCAGATTTTCCCCGACTATGCAAGAGGAATATGACGCTTCAGCAAGTTCATATTGCTCAACCCTCAGATAATTAATGCTCCTAGACAGGAAGCCCTTCTAATATAGAGCCAGCAACTAATTATCTTAAATCGTCTGAATATCCAGTAATATTCTACGAGCCATCGTCTGAATATCCAGCAATATTCTACGAGTCGTCAATTAATCGCCTGAATATTCAGCAATATTCTACGATTCCTCGTTATATTTCGTTACTTCAATCTGTGGTTCTTCCCAACAGAATTCCACAGGTTAGTAATAAATATTCAACGGAACAGGCATCTGAGCATCGAATAAGCCCTGACAAAAATGGTGCAAGTGTAATTAGCATATAATGCAAAGACCAGCATTTTGAATGCGCGAACGAGCATTTCAAAAATATGAACGAACGAGGAACCTATGCAAAATAGGAAGAGAGAATAATAATAATAAAATATTAAACAAAAGTGCCAGGGGACTAGGCTCACCAGCCGGCCAGTCATGCCGTGACTAGTCCCGCGCCCAATTTTATATTGTACCATATTTTTACTATTTTCACGATCTCAAGAAAATCTTCTCGTTCGAGCAAATTTCCTTAATTTCAAAGAAATTATCTAAATCACATGATTTTATCAAAAAATAATAAAATTAGGGAAAGGTGTCGCGGGACCGAGCACCAGCCGGCCATGTCTTGGTCGTGGCCGGTCCCACACCTCACGTCTCCATTATTTTATTATTTCTCTCAAATTATGAAAATTCCTTGATTTTATGAATTTTCCCTAAAATCATGAAAATTACCTAATTTCATGTATTTTTATCTAAAACACATGATTTTATCAAAAAATAATAAAATTAGGGAAAGGTGTCGCGGGACCGAGCACCAGCCGGCCATGTCTTGGCCGTGGCCTGTCACACACCTCACGTCTCCATTATTTTATTATTTCTCTCAAATTATGAAAATTCCTTGATTTTATGAATTTTCCCTAAAATCATGAAAATTACCTAATTTCATGTATTTTTATCTAAATCACATGATTTTATCAAAAAATAATAAAATTAGGGAAAGGTGTCGCGGGACTGAGCACCAGCCGGCCATGTCTTGGCCGTGGCCGGTCCCACACCTCACGTCTCTATTATTTTATTATTTCTCTCAAATTATGAAAATTCCTTGATTTTATGAATTTTCCCTAAAATCATGAAAATTACCTAATTTCATGTATTTTTATCTAAATCACATGATTTTATCAAAAAATAATAAAATTGGGGAAAGGTGTCGCGGGACCGCCGGCCGGCCGGTCATGCCTTGGCCATGACCGGTCCCATACCTCACGTCCCATTATTTTATTATTCCTTCTCAAATTATAAAAATTCCTTGATTTTATGAATTTTCCCTAAAATTACCTAATTTCATGTATTTTCTCTAAAATCATTGAAAATATTAAAAAAATTAGGAAAACTTGTGGGACCGGGCTCTAGCCGGCCGGCCATGCCCTAGCCGGTCCCACACGCCCATTATCTTATTATTATTTTGTGTTTGGTTTCCTGATTTCATGAAAACTCCCTGATTTCAACAAAATATCTTGGTTTTCAACAAATCCCTTTGATTTTATGAAAAATTATCTAAAATCATCAAATTACATGAATTGGGAAGGGTGCCTTGGGGCCCGCGCCCATTGGCCGGCCGGCCATACCACGGCCATTGCCGGTCCCACACTCCCATTCTCTATTTTATATTTTAATTTATGTCTCTCATCTCATGGAAGTTCCCTAATTTCGCCAAACTCTCCAGTTTCATGGAATTTCCCTTAAATCAGAGAAAAATACATAAAATCACATAAAACTGGGAAAAGTATTTGGGACCGCGTGTCAGCCGGCCGGCCATGCCCTAGCCGTGGCCGGTCCTACACCTTGTGATTCCTTGTTTATTTATTATTTTCATCATCTCATGTATTTTTGCCGGTTTCAGCAAAACCATGGATTTTGCATATTTTCTCCAAATGTTGCTCAAACGTGCATCAGAAAATATCAAAATTCTCAAGACTGAAGCATGGACACTATGGTGACACAGGCACATCCCCTTGACCGACCAAGGGTGATCCTGAGGCTTGCAAACAGCTGGTCCCGCATGTTTTAATGATTTTAACCTAATTTGCTATGTTGCTCATATTAGGTTCGAACTCTTTCCAAACAATTGGAAGTTCGCTCAAACGACCATCTACTGGTCCCACGACCATCAAAAGCCGGTCTCATGACCTCTTGGTCGGCCCCTCAGATTTTCTACATCAGGTTTATGATTTGTTGCTCACACGAGCATTATTTCAGTAAATGATTAAACCAGCATTTAATCATTCTTTCACCAACTGGTCCTCAAGAGACTTTGGTTTTTGCTCATTTGAGCATCTGGGCGTTATATGGTGAATCGTCATCCCATGTATCCAGTCCCGTGTTAATTTGCAATAAATCATCATTTCGGTAAAATTAGGGTTTTGAATCCAGAGCTCTGCAGAAACGTGATTCTGTGCAGATTCGAACACTCTGATAATTTTATGTTGATTCCATGATTGATATTCATATTTATTTTTGCTCGACCCAGCAGTCAGTAACTTAAATTAATATTTTATTTAGTCCAGCTACCAATAATTCATCAAAAGAATAATATTTGCTCGAACTAGCAATATTCGCTCGAACCGGCAATATTTATTCAATTAGCAATATTCGCTCAGACTAGCAATATTTGCTCAAATCAAAGAATATTGGTTCAACTACCAATATTCAACAATTTAGCAACACAGTTTTGCTCGTCTTAGGTTATAATGATACCTCGTCTCAGCAGACACATTAAATTCATGAGTTTCGAAACATTTTCTAATCATGTTCAACTCAGCGCTACATGGACTCATCGTCCCATAAAGTCAGCAACTGACTCCACAATCACGAGATTTCAGTCGTGTTACATGGGGGATATTAACTAGGGTTTGGTCTGGCGGTCTACGGCACGTGTGTTCACCCACGACGAGAATGTGAGCAATTCGTGCAATCAGTTGGAAGAGTCGGCAAAGTAGTGGGTGGAAAGTTAACCAAGTCTCCGCACGATGAGTAATTGGTTTTAACACGATTTCCCCATTTACCACTCTCTGATTCCAGCAACTGTCACACTTCATGGGATCATGGTGTTTTCAACTCCGGCATTATAAAATGTCTCTGAATCCTGATTGAAGAGAAGAGGTTTTTCGAACAATCGAACAACATTCGCCAAAACGAGTAATTTATCATCAAAGTTCATACAGACAATCTTTCGTCTACACGAACTCACTGAAATTACTCTCAATTGAGCAAAATTCAATCATTCAGAGCATTTTCACGATGAATTCACAACACACCTACAATCTCAGATCACCATTGATACCACGCATTACTCAGCTTCCCTCCTACAGATCAACCCATCCTCTCTTGTGACCGAATTGGCTCTGGAACGGCCATTCTTCTTGGTTTAGGACGGGGTCTTACAGATTGATCTCTTGAACTTAAAGCACTCCCTTCTTGCAGTGCATCTGTGTGAGGTTCAACATTTCTCTCGGTTCAAGGAGTCTCCACACGGTCGACTCTTCAATTCCGTAAAAGCCAGCAAATCGTTTTGCCCACTCACAAAAAGCAAGACTGCAAATATCGTCAACCCTGTTTCGAAATGTCATGGAAAATTAAAGGTTGACAGTTGTGATAAACAGAAGGAACTTCAACAAGGCAAAGGATCCTCAATTTGTTCGTTTTGTGGAAGTGTGAATCATGTTGAAAGCACGTGTTGGAGGTTCAAGAGGATCAACAAAAGAATGTCCAATCTGCAAAAGAACATGCAAAAGATGAATCTGGATAATAAACATAGGTCTCAAAACCAATGCTCCCAGAATCAGAAGAGGTAGGAAACCTATTTATACAACAAGCCTTGGCAAATTACTATGTGATAAACAAGGGGAGCGTTTAGCTCACAACATCTCTGTCTAGTCGCAGAGACGTTCACATCCTCATTTTTAACTTGAGAAAATGAGGCTTTCCATCTTTGTGGCTCAAGTATTGTATTTATTTTTGTTAAAAAAATATATATTCTCCTAACAATATAGACATTGAATCTTTAAACAACGGAAGACTTTTTCTTCTAGGGTTTAGACGTTCACAAGTCTATTTATTTCATTTGTAGACTCCTTTCTTTTCTTAAATAGATACAACTTCATGGCTCTTGTAACTAGAAGCATCACGAGCAGAGATGCAGTCGAAGCAATCAACGTGTATCTTTGTAAAGGAATCTCTTCCTCAAGGGTAAAGAAAGTGAAAACTACAAACTGTGGAGAAGGTTCTTCCTCTAACTACCTCTTGTCTTTTTATCATCATGATGATAACTTCAGGGGTTTGGTTAAAGATTTCATCAACAAAAGAAACAATTTAAAATCTCAAATTGTTTCATCTTCAGAAGAGATAGCTCACTATGAACAAATGTTGTCTCTAACCAAGAACACCTTGCATGAGCTCAAAAGAGAACTTAGTGAGTTGACTGATATTTCTGAAGATTTGGAGGAATTGAACAATCCCATAATCAATGGGTTTTTCAATAATGAGAAGGAATTCTCAGTATAGGCTCTGAGAAAGATCTACAACGACTAGTAAGTCTTCGGATGAGAATTCTATTTTCTTGTTTCTATTAGAAGAATAACTAGAGTTTGGAATAGCCATTATTGTGATTACACATAGCTATATCCAACGTTTTCATCTTCATGTTTTTAGATTTATTGGTTTAAATTCTAAACTTGTTTGGAAGATGATTTTTGCCGTACTAATCTTTATGGTTTTATATATTGCAATATTGTTATGGGATATGTGTGTTTGCGTCTGTGAACTTGATTGTCCCGTATCTTGTCAAAAGTAAAGTCGTTCATGAATTGATATGCATGTATTGATGAAAGAATGAATGGACTTTTGACAAATACAAAAGTTAAGCCTATATTGTCAATTATCGATGGAAGATAGGTTAAAATCTTTTGTTTGCAAGGATTATGTCTATTGTATGTCATTGTGCAAATAGTGATGGAAAATAGAATGAATCCTTGTGTATTCCGCAGTAATTCATCTTCCCTGGTCCATATTTTATGTATTACTGTGAGGCTCCGTAATAGTGTCTTATGTTGAGAATTAAACAACCAAGTTGATTATTTTTGATTAGCTGTGTTGTTGTTCCGTAAGGTACTTTATGTCGAGCATTTAGAACTAAATTAATCATCTTGTTTGGTTATTTAGTTATGATTCCATAAGTCTTCTTATGTTTGAGCGTTCATGACTGGGTTGATTGTTTCATGATTAACCTAGTCATTGCTCCATAGACTCTCTTATGTGAGTATGACCAATTAAATTGATTACGTTGTGATTAGTTTAATTGTGTATTTCGATTAGATTAATTATGGGTTTTCTTGTGATTAATCTAATTGAGCGCTCTTAAGTCTCCATAAGTTTACTTGTATTGAGCATTTTTGGTTAAATTAATCATGAACTTCTTGTGGTTAATTTAATATTTTGGATTCAAATTCATACTTGTATGTGATTTGTTATGTCCAAAGAAATCCTTGTTTTCTCTTTCGAAATTAAGGTCGCTCTTGTTGTTCCCTTGGGAATGACATTTTATGGGGGAGAGTTCTTTTGAACTTGCGCTTAATTGTCATATCTTTGTGGGGAGTGCGGCTGTGGAATATTATAGGGGTTATCTTGTATATTTATAAACTCCTTGATGAATGCATTTAGCTTCGGCTTTATGATTGCATCTAAATAACAAGTTGATATTTTTGCTTTCTTTTGGTCATGAAATGTCTCTTTCGGAAATTTCATTAGGATCCCGTCCTTGTACCTTTGCCAATTTTATTGACAAAAAGGGGGAGAATTAATATGTAGTTCACACTACAAATACATATGGTTTTCGGATCATTATGTAAGGGGGAGTGCTTTCCATGCGAGATGGAGTATTGACTAAGGGGGAGTGATATATATCACCATAGTATTGTTGTTGAAGTTGTGATATAATTGAACTTTGGCGCTGTATAATGATACTATGACACTGTATAACAATGATTGAGAACTATTGTTTTCTTGTTATTATAGCTACGGATTTTCAACAACGATGATGCTAAACTTACAACCTTTGGGATCATTGGAGTACTTGGAAGTGACGAAGATTTCGAGTAATGTTGAAGATTAGGCATGTGGAATAGGAGCTACAAAACTTTATTTATTTTTTGTATTCCATATGTATTAATAGTTTCGCCACTAAAATTGACAAAGGGGGAGATTGTTAGAGCATTGCTCGGTCGAACTCGCATGCGTTGTTATCTCAAGCATGTTTGTCAATGTTAGTGATCAAAACTATAAGTCTTGATTTCTAGCCTACATAGCTAAAGGTCTCGGACTAGGATAGAAAGTGTAGTTGAGCTCAAGAACTCCATGGCAATCATCATACAAAACAAAGGACTACTCAAGGAACTGGTGGATCTTCATCGACTAAAAGGTATGTGGAGACTTGAACTTATCTGTCACTCAAAAGTCTATCTATTTTATCTCATACTCTTGAGACAAAAGTCGTTTTGATATATAGACTTTCATTATGCACATTTGCTATTTCGAGCCGAGTTTATCTCGCCTATCTATTTCTCGAAATATGTGTTGGTAAGCTTTCGCTTTAGCCGAATTCATCTTTACCTAGTGACGAAAGTTATATTATGTTTCATTCACTTTGAAAATTGCTCTGACGAAAAATGGTCTGTGAATAACGGCTATATTCGTCCTCTGAGAATGTTTCAATGATTGAAATGAGAGTTTAAATTACATAACCATTGGTAGGATATAAGCATTGTTGTGGAAACACATATATGTATAAGTCCTTATTCCTTGAACCAAAGTTTGCGAACTTTGTTGATCAAGAGAAATGGAAGTGGCGTGAGACAAGTCCGCGAACTAAGACTGTGAATTGGCAGAAGTTCTCGACCCGAGAATTTCTGCTGGAGTTTGTGAACTCCTTCCATGAGCTTAAGTCCGAGAACCCAGTCCGCGAACTTGAGAAGGTTATATCTAAAACCGGTTGTTCTTGAACTCATGTTTATTTAAACTAAGGAATGCTTCTGCAAACCGTGGCTATAAAGTTCATGAACCGATTCGAGTGAATCGAACCGTTTTTGCTTCGATTGTGTCTTGTGTAGTTACATAAGATCTAAGCAATTGAACAACTCTCTAACTAGTTCATTTGGGTCATTTGAACTAGTTATGGTGAAGAATAATATGGTTGATATGAAAGTAATCATATGGATAACCATTTGGTTGACTTGTTGAACCAACAAATGTTAATGTTTGGGTACGGTTCATAAACCCAAAATTGGACCTTTCATTTGTGTGTGACAAGCTAAGTTTTCGATCTAACGGTTGAGAAATATTAGCTTGAATCTAATAAGGTTTTCATCTAACGGTGAATATTGAATGCTTTGTTACTAAGCTAACATTGATTGCAAACCCTGATTTGAAAGTGTATATAAGGGAGAACTCTAGAAACTGGGAAACCTAATCCCCACACATTTTTTGTGATACTAGTTTTGCTAATCTAGAGTCGATTCTCCTTTAACCTTTGGTTTCTTCTTCTAAACGAGGTTAACGACTTAAAGACTTCATTGGGATTATGAAGCCAGACCGATACTACTTTTCTTGTAGTTGTGTGACCTGATCTTGCATCTTCTATCGTACGAGTACAATTGAAATAATTGGCTTGAGATTTTATATCTCCGATAGGCAAGATAGAAAAGTAATCACAAACAAACTTCGTCTTATCGTTTGTGACCACAATATCTTTTTTCGCTGCGCCGATTAAGATTATTGTGAGGTGATTGATAATACTTAGTTGTTCTTCGGGAATATAAGTCTAGTATTATTGATTGGTTCATGTTCACCTTGATTTATCAAAAGACGGAACAAAACTCGTAGGTATATTCTTGGGAGACGAATTTATCTATTATCGTAGACTTTTCTGTGTGATACAGATTTTTTTATTAAAGTCTTCGACTTTGGGTCGTAGAAACTCTTAGTTGTGAGTGAGATCAGCTAAGGGAATCAAGTGTGCAGTATCCTGCTGGGATCGGAGGCGTAGGAGCGTAACTGTACCTTGGATCAGTGTGAGATTGTTTGGGGTTCAGCTACAGTCCAGACCGAAGTTAATTTGGGGTAGGCTAGTGTCTGTAGCGGCTTAATACAGTGTGTGTTCAATCTGGACTAGGTCCCGGGGTTTTTTTGCATTTGCGGTTTCCTAGTTAACAAAATTTCTAGTGTATGTGTTATTTCAGTTTCCGCATTATATTGTTTTATCTTTATAATTGAAATAATACAGGTTGTGCGTTGTTCAATCAATTAGAATATCCGACCTTTTTGGTTTTTGATTTAAATTGATTGACACTTGTATATTGCTCTTACCATCCAAGTTATCTCTCTTTGATAAAGACTCGCAGATTTCTATTTGCTTGAGTAAAGATAAAATCGAGAGATTGAGATATAAACACTTTGATATACTTTTCATTGATTGAGTCTAACTGTCTAGTTGATTCTCATATAAGTATATTAGAGTTTTTCCATACAGATGGCTAAGCGAAATATTGGGTGTGGTTGTCAGACCCCCGCTTTTTCAACAGTAGTTATATATCTCTCTAATAATTAGTTTGAAACATTCCCGAATAACATCAATGACACATATCACTGTTCCCGCCTATTTTCAAATAATTAACTTGAGTCACGATTTAGGTCATAAACAATAAATTGTTCTTAACCAAATTTATCAAGTTTGAACAAATGTTATTAAGCTTAGTCAACAAACTTCGAGAATGATTAACAAGATAAACTTGTCCCGAAATTTATGTTGTGCATGTAAATTCCAATTTAGTCATGCGACATTGTCTCATAGATAAAAAAAAGGTGAAAACTTGAGTAATATGTGGTTCAGTCTTCACTTACCTTTTGTTGATGAAGTTCTTCAAAATCTTCGGTTGATCTTCGCCTTCAAACGATAGAATGCAGTGATGTATGGTACTTAACTACACAATTCTATCTTAATTCTAGATATGACTAAATATAGACTAGAATTCAAGATATTGTTTTGATCAACTAAATTTGATAACAAGCTTGAGATAACAACACTTGTGAGTTCGACCGAGCAATGCTCTAACAGAAATCTCAGCATTATTGTATTCCTTGACAAGCTCAATTTGGTCTTCCACGACTTCAATTAATTTGGTTTCATTCTCTATCTCCATCTCTTCAACAATCTCATCATCGTAATCAGAATCTTCCCTCCAAAAGTATAGTTCATTGGTGCACATCCTAATATCTTCGTTTGAGTATGTTACACCACTTATAACTATAGATATTTCACACCCGATCTCCTCATTTTGAATAGGTGTTGAAGGTGGATTTTCATTTAAGGCTAAAATTGTAAAAGCCAAAACTATGCGCTAACATCCTGCAAAGGATAAAGCCACTGATAACGTGGAGAATACTTCTTCACTATAAACTTATAGCATTACCAATTAATGCATGACCAGCCTTGTATTTCCTGTACTACTCTATTCTCATTATTGGTGCGGCATGACGACTGAGTGATCGTTCTCAGCAGAGCAACACGAATCTCCAAGCATTAAATAAGGAGGCATGTACGAAATACCCATACAGGCTATAACTCTCGGAGTGTTATACTAGCCCGATCGAGCATCTGGACAATCCGTATCAGTCTCAGAAACGATCACGACCATCCAACTTCACCAACATGATAGGATGGATTAGATCGGATCCATAACCCCCAAGCAGGTATTGGAGTATTCACCACCGACCCAATGCGGGCCCCGCATGGTCGGCCTCCCAAAAATGGTAGCATGGGTTTCCAAATCGTCCAGCCAAAGCAGCGAGGACGAGAAACCCTAATTTAAGGTCTGCGGCACATTAGATGTGTCGCAAAGCAGTCTCAACCATCCATCTTCGCATGCATATATGGAGTGTGTAGATGTATATTCAAAGGGCCCACAACATGTCAACACAATCACCGTGGGCCCGCCTACATACATGACCGATCGGTCAGGACCAACTATAGTTGGTTGTTTGATGTATTTTCAAATGTTGTTGTAGATAGTGGTGAAAACTGGGTTCTTTTCGAACTTGTGAAGGTAACTTTTTTCTAGATTTAAATAAATAAAATTATATGCACAATATTAACAAAATATGGGAGAGAATTTTTACTGGGGGTCAGGATTCCACCATCCACCAAAATTTATGTGATTCAATAACAATTCTTATCATGCAATTCTAGACAGTATAACTCCAATCAAAGGGAATTGTGATTCTAATCATTGCCTAAATTAGATTTTGAAAACATCCATTGTTAATCGCGAGCATGAAGTATCAAAAGCAATTTACTAAGCATACTCCATCAAGAGAAAACACAATTGATTAATAAAAATCATTTACTCCATATTTATTCGGTGCAATTAATCATAAAAGAGTTGCATAAATAAATTTAAATAAATTTTACTACATAACTTTTGGAAGAACGGCTTCCTCCGTCACCCCTGGGATTGGATTTAGCTACTCATGATGAAAAACCTCTCAAAATGATTCATTGATACTCAAAAGTTGTTTACAATCAAGAGAAAATGGAGAAAAAATGGTTTACAACACTGTTTGCAACGCATAAAAACGTTACAAACAGCTGTTAGAACAGCGACAAAAGGGAAGTGTCGTTTCCTGGTTGAATACGTCCCTCACTTGAGCGTCGCAGACGCTTGGGTAAAACGACTTCTTATACGCGTCTGTTCTTCGCGTTCTTCAGTTTACACCAGCAGAAAACTCTTCACTGCGTGTTCTTCTTTTTGATTTTTTTCGACTCCTAAACTATCCCCCAGACTCTCCAACTCTTCTCAACTATTTAGCCTTGTATTTATAGTGTTTTAGAACAAAAATATCCGACCATAACACCGTATAATCTCCCATTAATCCCGTCATTGCTCGCTGCCCATATTTAACAATAATTTCCATTTTTGGCTTCTACACACGTAAACTTTGATCCTGCACGCTCTAGTTAACCTTCCCCACGCCTCCAAAGTCATCGAACTCCTCCAAAACACTCCATGCATGGCAAACACACAATCAAACTCGTGTTACATGACACGTTGATCTGTTTTGAGCTCGTGACTCAAACCAGGATTTCCAGCCAATTCCGATCAAATCCGATGCCCACAATGTGTTCCTTAAGCTATATCACATCTTCCTACCAAGTTTGAGCCATTGAATCGCAACACAACACCTTCATTTTGTCGATTTAAAATCTGCCAGTTGATGAACCAATTTTCCCGCCAAAAAGTTTATTTGAATTTGAGAAGAAGGTGCCCCTTATCCAGAGTGCTGGGGTGCGAATAGTAATTTGGGTGGAAATAGTAATTTTTCTGGGATCCTCCGGTACATTTCTTGGGACGTTTCCGGTGCATTTATGGGGGTGTAAAACATTACTTATTGAGCAACTCTTTCTACACAAGGGGTATTTCTCCAAAAACACCTAAACAAACATAAAAAAACCACAATAAGCAAAAATGGGTACTAACAAAATACACAAAAGAGATGAAAATAGACACATAAATGCGTCTATCATTGTTCCAGTTCGTGCGCCCAAACAAGGCATGACGCACGGCCGGTGAAACCCTAATTAGGGTTTGAACATCACGAGTGTCCATTCTCTCCTGCACGAATGAAGGGTCCGGGAATAGACTAGGCAGGTCTGGTGCGCATCAACATGATCGTCGTGGACCCATCTATCTCCACACCAGATTGGCCAAGGTATATCATGCATGGTTGCCTTGATTTGCACGCCCAAACTAGGCGTGGTCACACCTCCCAATTGCAAACTAATCTCGAACACTCAACTTTGACGGACAAATTGAGTGGCTTAGATCACGTTTCTATGGGATAATGAAATACATGCGTCTACACCATCCCGTCGTATGCACACCAGACTAATCGTCCAAGACCGACCAGGCTTGGTCGCCTCGAAACGCGCGCCCGAAGTTGGCATGACGCGCGGCCTTTTCGGCACCGGATTTCTGTCTCAAATTGATCTTAACTGGTCAGGAGTTAACTGGTCAATGAGGTGTCGTGGTGATTACCATCCATCACTCTACCACACCAAGTGATCGGCCAAGTCAGGACTTACCTGTACAGCCCTAAACGATCACTTGAAGATGGCTAGACATGCATCTATTTTAAGACGCTTAATCGTGACTTACTCCATTAAGCCTTAAAACAACGATGTTTCACTCATGCTAAATACATTCAATGCATTAATGCATAGAATTCACGTGATATTTTACAAGTATCAAATTCCCAAATAACTTAGTTATTTAACCTAGCATTACATGTTACTTCCTGTGGGCCCCACGATCCACACAATCGAGACATCAATCATGTCACAAACTGGGGGATACATACTGGGGTATTGGTCTGGCGGTTTACAGCGTGCAGCGCACAACGCGCCATCACAAGAACGTGTCAGGAAGTTATGGACGGTTAAAGATGATGGGAGAAGTGGGAAAGACTGATCGTGTAACACTAATACACGCAACTCCACTACTTCATCACTCCACTTTCTCCACTTCCCATGAGAGACGTGGGTTAGGCTCAATGACTTGTATAAATAGGTTTTCCTCCCTATTTTCAAACAAGACAAGACAACATAAGCAAGTGTTGATACAATTGTATTCAAACACCGGAACTGATAGCTTACATTCTGCAAGCCAGTTCAGCTTTCTGATACAAGTCATACATAGCCAACACAATCTCAACACCTTCTTCGCTTCCCTCCCTAAGATCAACCCCATCTCCTTCACTTTGTGACCGAAGCAAGTTTGGAACGGCCATTTCTTGGTTTAGGCCAGAATTGTACAGATTGATTTCTCGAATCACAAAGCACTCCCATGCAGTGCATTTGTTTATGGTTTAGATTCATTCCTCATCCACACACCCCAAATTACCAAATTCGGCAGGAATAGTTTTCACCCATAAACAATTGGCGACCACGGTGGGAGATTAATCTCTCGGTTGCAAAATTGGATTCTCAATATTCATTCCAACCTTATCAATCTTGGGATAGATCTTGGATCCGATTCAATCATTAACCCATCCATTTTTGGTTTTTATCTCGATCTTCATCTCACGATGTATCCTCGCACGCTAGATTCTCCGGAAACCATAGATGATTCAGGTATTATGGGAAGTGTGGCTAGAATGCTGGAGGATGTCCTGGAAAATCAAGCTGGTATCGCTAGAAGGAAGAGCGAAACATTCCGCCTTTTGAATGATATAACATCTCAATTACAAGAAGGTTCAGCAAGCATTTACCCAGACGGTGCAAGAAACGCTGAATACTTATCTAGAAGTCATGCCTTTACCAGCGGAGATGCAGATAGAGCGCGTAGATACATGGGACTTAGGAGAGATGAACAACATGGTCCATTTGGCGACAGAGACTCGGGACAACTCCGTAGAAGAAAAGACTTGTCCGGGATGCCACATCTGCCGGATAAAGAAAGGGAGCTTGCAGCTTACGGAGCCTTGCTGGAAGATTTATATCTCAAGACTCTTGCTGAAGCTCAGAAAACTTCCCAATCCACAGCGACCTTTCAGCCAAGTGAAGAAATGCTCGAGGAGGGAGAAATCAACCAAAGGACGCGTGAGTGTGGAGGATGGGAGCATTCAACTCATTCACTCAGCAGTGATATTACAATTCCTTCCGCATTCCATCACCCAATCAAGCGAGCCGCGGATATGATGACACATGCTGGTTTACCAACTCCATCTCCGAAGCGTGCTCCATATCAAAACCACAGAGAGACGTCACGACGTCCACTAACGCAAGAGAAGCTAGACTCAAGATATCCACGTTTCCCGCTTCCAATTGAGAAGATATTGGAATTGCTGGAGGCATGGGTACGAGACGGAGAAGTGCAACTGCCTTCTGTGTGGTGTACGCCGACTAATCAATAAATGACAGACCCGAGGTATTGTCATTATCATCGATTCCTTCATCACCCTACCAGTGAATGCAACGCCTTGAAGCGCATCGTTCAGGAGAATCTTAATTCGGAGGAGTTTCCTTCCCTCTCTGGAAATTAATGCGTACGGTTTCCTTGAAGAGGTTGCTCGGGAAGATTCAGTTTCGTACAAATGAGACTCCAAAGAGAAAGTAAGTTCTATCGAACAATTTTACGAGAAAGATAGTTTTAGAATTTACTGGGGACTTGACATCCCACACATGAGAAAGAGATTTGATAACCAAACACCATGTTTGTTTCCCTTTCATACTTCCCTTTTCGTATGATATTTGCAATTTCATATGACATGTGATATCATTCAAAAGGTTGTTGACATGTATGGGAATACCCAAAAGGTTCTGTAGGATATTGATTGTAACCAAAATATTGGTTTTGATTGTACTCATGGTATGGTTGGTAGTTATCATAAGATTGAGATTGAAAACCATATTGATTATCACTGTTGAATGTGTGATCTTGTGCTCCGTACATGTTATTTTCGTAAGGAGACATGACGACTCACAAGAACGAAAGAACATCTAAAAATAAAAATGAAAACAAGCTAAACAAATAACAAATCAATTAACAAGCGCTCCCCGACAGCGGCGCCAAAATTTGATGTGTGTCGTAAGTGCAACAAATTACTTAAGATATTTACCACTAACTACTAGTAATATAGTGGTAGTAAGGATCGTTCCCGCAGAGAACTGTGTAATTGATAGGTTATTTGTATTAGAAATTTTTTTTTTCTTAAAAAAAGAGGATTGGTTGTAAGATAAATAAAAAGATAATAAGAAAGAAAAAGAATGATCAAGGAATCCTTCGTTGTTACAAAGCGTTGAAAGGATCAGAATACTTATCTATCTTATGTTAGATCCATTCATCACCAACCGTAGAATAACAGATAGATCACTGTTATCCCCAAAACTCCTTCTATCACTGGATACAGAAGTTCTCGACTACCATATTCTATCCAACCGAACCACCAAGTAGTAGATCACTCAAGGTGTAAACCAATCGAACACTTTAAGCTTTGTGAATTTAGGTTGATCCAAGTAGTTAAACTCTTAGATCAAGGTACACTAGTTGATGTTGTCTGCACTTGTGTACAGAGTTACAAGATTATTACTATCTCACAACTTCTACTAGCATTAGAACAATCAATAGAACAATCTAGTATGCATCCCAAATCATACTAAGAATCACTTATAAACCCTAAATATGGTAAAGACAAACGATGATGATAAAAACTCTCAAAATATTTGTATTAATAATAAAGCTTCACGCTTAGAACATTGAATTCATCCTTAATCAACAAAGGATTTAACTACTCATATTACAAAGAGGATGAAGAAGATGAATAATGGTGGACTTATGTAATGGATTATTTTCTTTTCTTTGTAAGGCCTAATACCTATTTATATAGGTTTACAATGATTGGCCTTCAAGTATCCTAGTCGGTTCCGGAAACCGACCTAAAAAGTAGTAAAGAAAGACCTAAAAACGGTTTGTGGACTTTGGCCTTCATGGTACACGTACCAGGTACGTGTACCCTCATTTAAAATAGAGTTCAGGAACTTTTAGTATGTGTACCAGTTATGTGTGCCCCTCCAGTTCACGAAATTCCATATTCCGACTGTACACGTACCCAGTACGCGTACCCTCCTGTAGACGTCGATATTCGATAAGCTTGTTTTGCCTGTAAGTTCTTCGTCTGAACTCGGAATGACCTCATTCTTTTTGCGTTCTTTTTTTAATTGAATTATCTTCAATATGGTGATGAGAAATCCTTAATTTAAATGAGTTAAGCTTAGTCATTGGCCCGTATCTTGATTTTGAGCACTTTTTCTCCTTTTCATCGCACTTCTTCCACTTCTCTTCGACTTGGGCACTTGGATAATTGCAGTACTTCTCTTCTTAGATCTTTTTAGCACCTTGTAGATATTTTTTGTATGATTCACCGAATAGAAACAAATAAGAGAAAACAAGAGTAATAACAAGAAAACATGCAATAATTATAGCTAAAACAAGTATGCAATGGACCCTAAAATCATATGAGTTATGCACTTATCAAGCTTTTCAAGAGATATGTTTTGATTGCTGGAAATAAAAAACATATAATTCGAAAATCTTAATTAAAAGATTCTCAATATTTCGGTTTGGGATCACCTTGAGTATCAAGGAATATCTTTGAACAATCAACGATAAGAATTACATACATGTTCAAATTATGTCGACATCTAGAACTTTCCTATTCAGCAAACCCTAATTCCAAACTCATACAAACCCGTAAAGTAATATGTGAATGTTGAAAATCGGTTTTGCTCTTGGGACCGATTCTACCATGACTCCCAACATAGGTAGGGATCGGTTCTACCAAGTCTTCTAATATAGGTAGGGTTCGGTTCTACCATGATTCTCAACAGAAGCTAGGATCGGTTCTAGCTTGACTCCCAACAATAGCTAGCATCTACCTTGACTCTCAACATAAGTTAAGATCGGTTTTACCTGAATTCCCACCTTACGTTCGAATTGGTCATCTAATATATCTTCATAGAAAACCGTACCAAAACACCTATTGATTTCTTTTCAATTATGATACAAGTTTCGTGTATGTACTTCATTTAAACATATGTAATGAAATATAGTTTCCTAATATGAAATCACACTTATATCCAATACACAATCAAGTAACGAGTTACATAAACTATGTCGATGTCGCATTTACGAAATTCAAAAGATAAAAGTTATACTCCGGAATTCAATATACTTCCTTGACACATTAATCATACTAATATGACCAAGTCTAATACTAGAGTATTAATTCAATATAACCTCGCATGTCATGTTTTCAATCTTAAACGGCTTGAAAGTAGTGATAGGAATGGAAACAAGTCAAGTCAATATCACTAACTGATAAGCACGTAAGTGCTACATTTTATACCCATATTTATATTAGTTGGGACTCGATATTTTGGCTAATGACACTACTTTAGTTCTTTTGTAGAAAATACAAGTAGAACCGATCACTGATACAATAAACGGCTAAACTCAAAGCTGGAATGGCATTTTGATCACCAATGTGGCAATGAGTCGGGGCAGAAAATACAAGTACAACCGATCACTGATACAATGAACGGCTAAACTCAAAGCTGGAATGGCATATTGATCACCAATGTGGCAATGAGTCGGAGCTTAATTAATTGTTGGTGGTCAAGTGACAACAATTTATGTTGTCAGCCCAACTTATTCATTTCCACCAACTATTCGGTGCAAGAGGAGCCAAATTAATCTTTTTATAATGCACTTGAACTGTCAAACTCCTTGGCATATGTGGTGAGTTTTGGCTAAAGGAGTCCATACTCCTTGGTGGCACAGTAAGGAATTATCTTACATCCTTCCCAGAAGAATTCGATCTCAAATTGAAATGGGAGTTTCATTATTCTCTTTCAAGACCAGACATCTCCAATAACAACAGCTTATGATATTTATCATCCGTCGGCGTCAATTGGTGATCCTAAAGAAGAGTTTGAATGGCTGCGACTCCGGTGTTTTACAACAACAACATCACTTGATTTGGGCGATTCCTGCATGGTCTGTGATTGGATGTATTTCGAAGATCTCGAGAAGACTTTGAAAATGAATGTTTCAACGGGTTTTCATCGTGAAGATTTGGTTCGAGCAGTGCAAGAGATGGCTTCAGTCAGGTGCTGTGTATGCGAAAGAAAGAAAGGTGGCTGCATGGCAGTGTCTCAGGCGTAAATAGAGAATGATTGGCAGCAACGACATGGTTCCGTGGCTTGATGGAAGTTCGAGCTGGGCAGCTGAACGAAGAACTGAGATGCTGGTGGTTGGCCTGACATGAAAGATCAATGGACGGACTGAAAATCGAGAAGGATTGAATCGGTTGCAGTTGCAGGCAGCAGTGGTGATTGCATCGACAGAATTGTGGGGTTTTGTGATGCTTTAACTTCAATTAGTTAGCTAGTGGTGCTCGAATTCAGGTGTTGGTACTATGAAACAGTACGTATCTCGATTAAGGGCTAGTCGGCATCAGCTTGGAAAAGAATGTTGTAAACGATGTGGAGAAAGTGATGTGACCTGAGTTGATAGAGAACGGTGATATTTAGGGAAAGTGGTAATGGGCCATGGATTAGGAAATTGGTGGTATTGTATTGGACCTATTGGGTTGTTTCTCATTTGGTCTCATTCGAACCCTTGGCAGCACTATACACTATATCAACGAAGAGATACAGATTGAAGGAGGAGGCCGGTTTTTTGGAGGAGAGTTTTGTCTTCCCTGTTAGTGACAGACAGAGAAGGTTGGCGGCCGCGAGGGCTCTTTCAGGGCGGAAGAACAAGACAATCGATTCCGGTTTAATCATTTCTCTCTTATTATTATTTTTGATGGGTTTTAAGAAACCCATAATCATGTTTTGCTAGAAGTTTATAACTAGGGTTTGTGCTGAAACCACTCTTGAGCATATTAGACCACTTTGATTGGAAACATATATGGTTTTGAGACTATTATGATTTGAATAAATTATTTCCATGATTTTATTTATTGATTTATTGATGAAATGAGTTGTTGCTTCACCGGTTTTAAAAACCTATGTGCGTGATTGATAGTTTTACAAATTTGTTTGTCTTATTATTTGATGATCCATGCTTGGTTAATTTCTTTGATGGGTTATGCTTAGAAAAGCCAAATAATATTTGTGAATCGATATTTAGTTTCGTATAACTTTCTCGCTAATGCAATTTGATGGTGCATGCTTTGGTTTAGTCTTTTGATGTGCCATGCTTAGGGCGTCCCAGTGATATTTGCGACTCTAATACATATAATAGGTGATGTCAATTGAACGAACAATAATTAATTCATGAATTATGTTTCATTTCAGTAATCGAATAGAAATAGTGGTGGATACTAAAAACCATGGTTATTGATTCTCCCAGTGCATTTATATCATTCGTTTAGTTTATTTTTCTGTTACAAAAATCCAAAAACATCTTTATTCGTTAGTCAATTAGAGATATTGATTATAGTATTTCCATCGCTCCTTGTGGGAACGACCCGTACTTGCCGTTGTCTACATTGTAGACGCCGTGCGATTGCGGTTATTACATATAGGCAATCCCGAAAGCCTATCAATTTTTAGCGCCGTTGTCGGGGAGCGGTTGTGGAGTTTTGTAATTGGTATTTTTTATATAGATATTATTTTCTGTACATAACTTATTTTTCTTTTCCTTTTATATTTTCTTTTAGTTCTTTTTACGCAGCTTATTTGATTTTTTCTCAGGTACCTTAGTCTGAAGAGCGGTGATTGGAGTCAATAAAAGGCCTAAAGTAAGTATTTGATATTCTCACAAAGCTTTTGCAAGGTGAGTTATTGGGAAAATTTTACTTTGTATAATGGTTTCCAGTGAGTTGACTTCTTTTATAGCTTTTTGGAATCTTACCAATAGAGCTGAGACAGAGGAGTCATTTGATATTTCACCTGAGGAGTATGCATATGCACCTTCTCATTATCAAGAACATGCCGAGTGTGTAAATAATGATTGGAATTATTCTCATAGGTACGATCATTCCGGACCTTGTGAAGGTTATGATCATTACCAACCTTACCCTGGTTATGAGCCACAATTTGTTGATTTCAATTATTATTCACACATTTCTCCGTCACAGTATGAGAGAGATGATCAATCTTACTGTGACCCATCTGCATTACAACTATCTTTAGAACGCCTCAATATTGAAATTGCTGAACAGACCAAAGCTAATGAGCTATTTTTTGCTGAGCTGAGTGAAACCCAAGCTTATATTGATCAACATTCTGAACAAACTGATTTATCGATTGTTCAACTAACGCAGTCGGTAAAAGATATTGGTCTTACAGAGGAAACATGTTCTAATTTTTCTAATACTCTTGATATTTATGATGGGACCGTTTTAACTAATGAATCAATGTGTATGGAGAATGATGATGAACTTGATAGTTGTGATCATAGGAATAGAGACATTTTCATACCAAGTGAAGGTGGTGTATTTAGTCCAACTCCTCATCGTGTTAATGATCACTCACCTATTCAAAAGGATGAGTTTAGGATTGAGAACACCATTCTTTTAGACGGTGTGACATATCAGTGCTATAACAATGATGCTTATGAAGAATGTGTTAATTCCGAGGAAATCGTAGTTAAGTCTAACGACTTAGAGACATTACACTCTATCTATAAGGTTTCTTTTAATCATCTTTATTGTGATATTCCTATTGACTCCTTGGTTGATGATGATTATGATGATGATTTAGTACAGGGTCACAAACCCGGTGGAGAAGTTCATATACCTAGAATTGTTAGCACAACTTTTCAGAAGATTCCCAATTTTGGATTAGAATTGCGTGCTTCTCCAGTATTACTAGATTATTTTGCATCTCGTGACTTCTCTTTGCATGTGCATGTCTCCCAGATCGTTTCAGTTCCCATCCCCAGTGAACCACTTGAGTCATTAATTCTGTCAACTGACGATATAACCTTTGCAAAAACTAGGATTGAGGGTGGTTTTTTTTTTTTGATAGTCTCTATATCTTTATGTTGCTACAACGAGGATTTGAGGTTGTCATTGGTTGTTTATATTGTTCTCTGGGTTGATCCCCAAATTTTTAGGTTGTTGATATATAGAGAGTCTTGTTTGTATATTCAGTAGGTATATGTATGTTTTTTTTTTTTTTATTTGTTTATTTTCGTATATTATGAATTTCCCATCTTAATTTTTACGTTGGATGACTCAATTATATTTAGGACAATGTAATGTTTAAGTATGGGGGAGTGGTTAACTTTTTACTTTTCTTTTTTCAGAAATTTTCTTGCAAATTTATGACCAGCTGTTGAGCGGGTCTATTATAGATTTGCAGGTATATTATGACCAACTGTTGAGCGGGTCTATTTTTTTATGTATTTTCTTATCACATTGTGACCAGCTATGTAGCGGGTTTAAAAAAATTGAAAAAAAAAATTATTATAAAAAATTAAAAAAAAAAAGATGATCAGTTGTGTAGCGGGTCTTAAAAAGAAAAAAATTATTATCATAATGATTTTCAGGGTTATGACCAGCTGTGTAGCGAGTCTTTTGTAAGGTTTTTTCTATGACCAGTTGTGTAGCGGGTTTTGTGTATGATATTTCAAATTCTCATTTTATGACCAGCTGTGTAGCGGGTCTAACTCTCTCTTATGATATGAGCAGCTGTGTAGCGGATCAATTCTTTGTTTTGCTCGAGGACTAGCAAAATAGAAGTGTGGGGATGTTGATAAGCACGTAAGTGCTACATTTTATACCCATATTTATATTAGTTAGGACTCGGTATTTTGTCTAATGACACTACTTTAGTTTTTTTTTTTAGAAAATACAAGTAGAACCGATCACTGATACAATAAACGGCTAAACTCAAAGCTGGAATGGCATTTTGATCACCAGTGTGGCAATGAGTCAGAGCTTAATTAATTGTTGGTGGTCAAGTGACAACAATTTATGTTGTCAGCCCAACTTATTCATTTCCACCAACTATTCGGTGCAAGAGGAGCCAAATTAATCTTTTTATAGTACACTTGAACTGTCAAACTCCTTGGCATATGTGGTGAGTTTTGGCTAAAGGAGTCCATGCTCCTTGGTGGCACAGTAAGGAATTATCTTACATCCTGCCCAGAAGAATTCGATCTCAAATTGAAATGGGAGTTTCATTATTCTCTTTCAAGACCAGACATCTCCAACAACAGCAGCTTATGATATTTATCATCCGTCGGCGTCAATTGGTGATCCTAAAGAAGAGTTTGAATGGCCGGTGTTTTACAACAGCAACATCACTTGATTTGGGCGATTCCTGCATGGTCTGTGATTGGATGTATTTCGAAGATCTCGAGAAGACTTTGAAAATGAATGTTTCAACGGGTTTTCATCGTGAAGATTTTGTTCGAACAGTGCAAGAGATGGCTTCAGTCAGGTGCTGTGTATGCGAAAGAAAGAAAGGTGGCTGCATGGCAGTGTCTCAGGCGTAAATAGAGAATGATTGGCAGCAACAAGACATGGTTCCGTGGCTTGATGGAAGTTCGAGCTGGGCAGCTGAACGAAGAACTGAGATGCTGGTGGTTGGCCTGACATGAAAGATCAATGGACAGACTGAAAATCGAGAAGGATTGAATCGGTTGCAGTTGCAGGCAGCAGTGGTGATTGCATCGACAGAATTGTGGGGTTTTCTGATGCTTTAACTTCAATTAGGTAGATAGCGGTGCTCGAATTCAGGTGTTGGTACTATGAAACAGTACGTATCTCGATTAAGGGCTAGTCGGCATCAGCTGGGAAAAGAATGTTGTAGACGATGTGGAGAAAGTGATGTGACCTGAGTTGATAGAGAACGGTGATATTTAGGAAAAGTGGTAATGGGCCATGGATTAGGAAATTGGTGGTATTGTAGTGGGCCTATTGGGTTGTTTCTCATTTGGTCTCATTCGAACCCTTGGCAGCACTATAGACTATATCAACGAAGAGAAACAGATTGAAGGAGGAGGCCGGTTTTTGGGAGGAGAGTTTTGTCTTCCCTGTTAGTGACAGACAGAGAAGGTTGGCGGCCGCGAGGGCTCTTTCAGGGCGGAAGAACAAGAGAAGAACAAGACAATCGATTTCGGTTTAATCATTTCTCTCTTATTATTATTTTTGATGGGTTTTAAGAAACCCATAATCATGTTTTGCTAGAACTTTATAACTAGGGTTTGTGTTGAAACCACTCTTGAGCATATTAGACCACTTTGATTGGGAACATATATGGTTTTGAGGCTATTATGATTTGAATAAATTATTTCCATGATTTGATTTATTGATTTATTGATGAAATGAGTTGTTGCTTCACCGGTTTTAAAAACCTATGTGCGTGATTGATAGTTTTACAAATTTGTTTGTCTTATTATTTGATGATCCATGCTTGGTTAATTTCTTTGATGGGTTATGCTTAGAAAAGCCAAATAATATTTGTGAATCGATATTTAGTTTCGTATAACTTTCTCGCTAATGCAATTTGATGGTGCATGCTTTGGTTTAGTCTTTTGATGTGCCATGCTTAGGGCGTCCCAGTGATATTTGCGACTCTAATACATATAATAGGTGATGTCAATTGAACGAACAATAATTAATTCATGAATTATGTTTCATTTCAGTAATCGAATAGAAATAGTGGTGGATACTAAAAACCATGGTTATTGATTCTCCCAGTGCATTTATATCATTCGTTTAGTTTATTTTTCTGTTACAAAAATCCAAAAACATCTTTATTTGTTAGTCAATTAGAGATATTGATTATAGTATTTCCATCGATCCTTGTGGGAACGACCCGTACTTGCCGTTGTCTACATTGTAGACGCCGTGCGATTGCGGTTATTACATATAGGCAATCCCGAAAGCCTATCACTAACCTCAAGTGGAAGGATGATGTCTTCGCTGTAGTCGATACGTCTTCACGTTCTTCGGGTCTTCAAGGCAATACTTGTATGTCTCAACATTCCTAGACATTGTAGTCTAACATAAACGAAATTGACTCTAGTAATCTTAATCAAGCGACTCTAATTGAGTTTTGATACTAAAATATGACAACCAAACTTGACATACCAACGCTTGATGGGTTCAACCGAGCAATGCTCTAACATTTTGTATTTTCAGAATAGTTTGATCTTGACTGAAGCTCTCAATTTTTGCATGAATGAGAAAGTAGGGGTTTGATACTAAAATATGACAACCAAACTTGACATACCAACGCTTTGTGGGTTCAACCAAGCAATGCTCTAACATTTTGTATTTTCAGAATAGTTCGATCTTGACTGAAACTCTCAATTATTGCATGAGTGAGAAAGTAGGGTTTTGCTCACACTTCCAAATATTAAAATAATGATATTTTAATATTTATTGGTGAAAGGTCATGACGGTCGTGGGACCATTTGATTTGTAGGCTTTTGGAGAATTGAGCAATTTTTGACAAAATAAGGAGAACCGTGGGTTTGCTCGAATGTGGGAGTCAGGGGGAATAATAATAATATAAAATAAAAAACAAAGAGGTGTGGGGCCGTCCAAGGCATGGCCGACCGTCCGGTGGGCCCGGTCCTGCGCCTCGTTTTTTTTTTCCTATTTCTATTTTGCATATATATTTTTTTTATTATTTTCCTTTTCCTATTTTTCATAGCTCTCCATATCCTCATTCCTCCATTTTTTTGGTGGTCGTTCATGCATTAGTACTAAGTACACTCGCACCATTTTCTCGGGGCTTACTTGGTGATGGCCCATATGTCCGAAAGGTAAATATTTATTATTAATCCATGGAATTCAGCTGAGAAAAGCCGTAAATTTATGTAATAAAATATTGTGATGAAAATATAATATTTTCTAGGAATTCAATTGACGAATATTGCACTAGAATTAATTAATCGATGACTATATACTAGCATGAAATCTGTCTAGGAGCATTATATTTATTCGAGAGTTGAGGTATGAGACGGTAGAGGCATCATACTCGTTCTGAACATTTATTCTGCATAGTCAGGGAACATTTGTGACATCTTAAAGACGTTTTTTTTGTATACTAGTGGTCAATCCATCTAGGAGTCGTCCAATCATTTTCAATTTTATACAGAAGTGTATACTGGAATTGCTCTGTATAAATGATGAAATATGAAGAATATTGAAAGCTTGACTGAGAGACTTTAATAATTACATATTCATGCACGCTCTGAAGAGGCTACACACTCAGTCAGAGATCATTGTGACATGATATTTCATGTATAAATCATAAAATATGAATTTCATATATTCTTCTGAAGCTAGGTCAAAAATATACAAAATTATAATTTTATAATTTTAGCCTTCGTCAAAAATCCACCATCAACACCATGGAAGTTGGGGTTTATGGAAGAAGAAGAACAAAGGAAGAGGTAAACTCAACATAATATGTCTTGTTATTTATCGCTAGTGGGTTACATAACTAGATGATTATATGATGTGTGTCGATGCAATAACTTGTTATGATAATGAAAGATTCTTGGAGTGGTTTTGGCCGTGGATGTAGTCTACAAAGGGTAGGTGAACCACGTAACCTTTGTGTCGTGTGTGATTTTTTACTGTCTTATTGATTATATATTCGTGCTAGTATTATAAATCATGCTAATCTAAAGATGTAAGTAAAAGATTCGTGCTAAGTTATCTAAAGTAGGATGTTTCATGGAATTGACTTCTATGGAAACATGTCGGTTCGAAATGAACGTAATCTCATTTTCCTAACATAAGCTTCCTCAAAAAATCGAATTTGCAGAGAGACCACCTGTTGCTGCTGCTGCTGCTGCCATTGAAGAACACTGAAGAACACGAAGAACAGACTCGCCACAACCGTCGTTTTTAAACAGTGTCAGCGACTTATACTGTGGGTCGTAGATCAGAGACAGACTTAAAAAACGCAATAGTACAGTAACATCTCTTTGTAACGGCTTTTGCAACAGTTATAAGCATTGCAAACCCGATTTTTATTATAATTCTCCCTTATTCATCATTTGTAACCCCTTGAGCATAAATGAAATCAACTTTTGAGCGTGTTTCCAACATGATGAGCGGCTAATTCTCTCGTAACCAAGGCAATGGATGAATCTATTCACACATGAACAATGGGTAACTATTTCATTTTCTCTAATATTTAATTATAGTTCACTCAATCACTGCTTTTGCAGAGTTCTTAAAAGTTTACATAATTTTCTTCATTAGTTGTGATTCAATTAGATAGGTTATGCTTTGGTTAGATAATCTATGCTTAAGGGATACAATTAATTTTTGAGAATATGTTTGATTATTTGTGGATTAAGAAATAAAGGATTAAAAGGATAATTAGAGTTATGAAATATTTGACATCATTCATGTGTAATAGTGGATTCTAGTGTCTTGGTTATATTCCAATCACTTGAAATCAATTTTGAGTTAAGTTTTCTATATTTTTAAGTTCTATTAAGTCTAGAATTAATTGCCTTCGCAAGCCTCAACGAACTCTTTACTACAACATCATTGAAAATATCATCATGAAGCCAGACCCAACTATTTTCTCTGTAGTTGCGTGTTCTGATCTTGTTGTTTTCTATCGTTATTGAGTACTATCTTCTTTAAGATTTTCTCGATACTTTATCTCCGACAAGGAAGATTGAAAATTAGTCACAAACACCTTCGTCTCATCGTTTATGATTCCAAAATATCTTGTTTCGTTAATCGATTAAGATTTTTGTGAGGTGATTGATATTTCTAGGTTTTTCTTCGGAAATATAGTACAATATATCAATTGGTTCATGTTCTCCTTGATTTATCGAAAGACGGAACAAAACTCGTAGGTTTATCTGTGAGAGACATATTTATCTATTCAATATACTTTTGTGTGTGATACAGATTTGTTTATCAAGTCTTCGACTCTGGGTCGTAGAAACTCTTAGTTGTGGGTGAGATCTGCTAAGGGAATCAAGTGCGCAGAATCCGGCGTGGTTCTTGAGGCGTAAGGAACGCAACTGTACCTTGATCAGTGTGAGATTAATTAGGTCTCAACTACATTCCAGTCTGAAGTTAATTGGAGTAGGCTAGTGTCTGTAGAGGCTTAATACAGTGTGGTGTTCAAATATGGACTAGGTCCCGAGATTTTTCTGCATTTGCGGTTTCCTCGGTAACAAAACTTCTGGTGTCTGTGTTATTTCTTTTCCGCATTATATTTTGTTATATAATTGAAATATCACAGGTTTTGCGTTGAATCTATCAATTGGTAAATCCAACCTTTGGTTGTTGAATGAAATTGACTGATCCTTGAACATTAGTCTTTGGTATCGTTCAAGTTATTTCTCTTATATTCAATCAGGCTCACAAATTACTATTTGTTTGATTGCGGATTGAATTTAGAAATTGAGATATAACTCTTTCATATACTTTTTCTTAAGATTGAGTCTGACTGTCTAGTTGATTCTCTTGAAAGTATATTGGACTTAGTCCATACATATTTCTAAGCAAAATATTGGGTGAGGTTGTTAGACCCCCGCTTTTTCAAGAACCCTCATCTAAAACCTAAAGGGTTACAGAGAAAAGAAGTCAAGAAGGCAGCACTAGTCGCGCAAACTCCAAAAGAAGTCCAAGGACTAACTAAACCCAACTCAAAGCAAAGGAAAGACCTTGAAAAGATGATCCTAGGGAGCGACTCTTCACAGTGAATATGCAAGTCAAAGCATCATTGGTTGATGTTGTTATTGACCCGAGAAGTCAGAAGAATTTACTTTCACATTCTTTGGTACAGAAGTTGGGTTTGAAGACTTTCAAACATCCAAAACCATATCCTTTAGGGTGTCTTCAAAAGGAATGAGAGCTACAGGTTGGAGAGCAGTGTACATTCAAGTTTGCTTTTGATGAGTCATACATTGATGAAGTTACATGCGACGTAGTACCTTTGGATATCTGTCAAGTAGTACTAGGTAGTCCTTATCTATGGGATAAAGATGCAACTCTACATAAGAGGGAGCAAAAGTACACCTTCACCAAGAATGCATAGAGTTTTGTGATTCGATCTACAAATTCTCCTCTGAAGGGAGCAAGCTTAATCACATCCACTCAGGCTAAGCGGTTGGTAAATACTAGCACGAAGTTAATTATCCTTGCGATCTGTTCTCTTGAGGAGAAGCCGAGTAGAGTTTGTTTGGCAGCCTTGTTTGCACAACAAGAAGGCGACCTATAAAGGTTGAAGTTGAAGTATAAGGATTTATTTTCATATGTCACGGGATTACCGCCAAAGAGGAGTGTGGAGCATGAGATCATGTTGACCCGGGAGAGTTCTCTACCTAATGTAGGTCTTTACCGCACATCCGTAGAGGAATATGATGAGATCAAGAAACAAGTCCAGGAACTTCTTGAATTAGGAATGATAGTACTAACTGCTTCACCTTGTAGATCAGCGGTATTGTTAGTACCAAAGAAACATGGAAGCTGGCGTATGTGTATTGATTATAGAGCATTGAACAAGATCACCATCAAGAATCGTTACCCTCAACCTAGGATAGACGACATGATGGATCAGTTGGAAAAAGTTCGAGTCTTTACAAAGTTAGATTTCAAATTCGCATACCACCAAGTGAGAGTCCGAGATAGATTTCAAATTCGGATACCACCAAGTGAGAGTCCGAGAAGATGATACATGGAAGACTGCTTTCAAAACCAAACAAGGCTTGTTCGAATGGTTGGTGATGCCTTTTGGTTTGTGCAACGCTCCAGCGACGTTTATGCATTTGATGAATAATTTTTTACGACCTTTTATAGAATATTTTGTGATAGTTTACTTGGATAATATCCTAATATACAACATAACTTGGGAAGAGAATCTCGTTCACGTTGAGAAGGTGTTTAAAGTGTTACACGAAGGTCAGCTGAAGTTGAACGGAAATAAGTGTGAGTTTGGAAAGGAGGAGTTGGTATATCTCGGATTCATTGTTGGTGGTGGGCAACGGAAGATTGATCCAAATAAGGTTGAAGTGATCACTAAGTGGCCTAGACCTAGTACTGTAACTGAACTCAGGAGTTTCTTAGGGGCTTGCACATACTTGTGTAAGTTTATCCGATATTTTTCGACTATTACAGGACCATTACATGGTTTGACGGGAGCTAAGGCAAAGTTTGAATGGCAGCAAACCCATGAAGACACTTTTCAGTTACTTAAAAGGAAGATTTCAGAAGCACCGGTGTTGGCATTGCCTAACTTACAGCGTACTTTTGAAGTTGAGACCGACAATTCTAACTACACATTGGGAGGAGTGTTGTTACAGGATGGTAAACCAGTGGAGTACCATTCAGAATTGTTCTCAGGTGTTATTAAGAACTACGCACCTTATGACAAATAATTTTATGCTTTATATCAATGTATCAAGCATTGGCGGGTGTATCTCTTAGGTAAAGAAGTAGTGGTATATTCAGATCACAAACCATTGGAGTATCAACATGCACAAAAGAAATTACAACAAGCCCGACACATGAAGTGGATATCTTACTTGATGACTTTTAACATTCTCATTAAGTACAAGAAGGGAGTAACAAACAAGTTGGCAGATATGTTGTCTCGTCCACCAATTCTAGCATTAATGGTGGCCATGAGAATTCAGCCGATTGAGAGTATGCAGAGTTATACACATCTAGCAAAGACATCAAGAAGGTGTAAAGAATGGTTTGAAAGGCGAGTTTGAACTCCGGGATGGATTGTTGTACAAGGGTCAATTACTTTGGATTCCAGAAGATGAAGATCGTTTACAATGGTTAAGATAAGCACACACATCCCGAGTTGCTGGACACTTTGGGATGAATAATACTCTTCTTAACCTTCGTCGTTATGTCTTTTGGCCTAAGATGCAAGATGATGTGGCTAAGTTGGTTAGAGGGTGTAAGTTGTATAGCACTTCTAAGCCTTCTAACAAAAAACGTGGATTATATCTACCATTACCAGTACCATCAAGACCTTGGAAGAGTATCTCTACGGATTTTCTTGGTGGGTTACTAAAGACCAAGTCTGGTTATGATTACTTGTTCGTTGTGGTCGACCGATTCAGCATGATGATCACATTAATTCCATGTACAAAGACAATAACGGGAGTCGGTGCAGCAAAGCTCTTCTTTGAGCATGTGTGGAAGCATTTTGAGTTACCTACTTCGATTATTTATGATAGGAATATTCGATTCCTTAGTCACTTTTGGGATTCTTTATGGAAGATGATGGACACTAGGTTGAAGAAGAGTACAGCTTTTCATCCACAAACAGACGGACAAACAGAAGTGGTCAACAGGATTATGGTTCACATGTTAAGGGGATATAATTCCAAGCACCCTAAAACTTGGGATGAGAGGTTACTATATCTACAATTTACATTCAATAGAGAAGTTCATAGTTCTTCGGGAAAATATCCTTTCGAGACGTGCTATGGTTACTTACCATCTAGCCTTTCGATCTAGTATTTTCTAGTGACACCTCAATGGGGATAAAGGAAGGAAGTGAATGACAAAAGGCACAAAAGTTCTTGGAGAAGATATCTCAGATACATGCAACTGTTGAAGCACAATTAAAGAAGTCACAAGCCAAATATAAAGCAAGGCATGACAAGCATCTTGTGCCTTGTAATTTCGGTGTTGGTGACTTGGTATGGTTAAAATTAGGTAAGGAACAAATAAAGGGGGAAGTTAAGAAGTTGAAGCCATTGAGGTATGCACCATTTCGTATTCTCGATCAGATTGGTGACAATTCCTTTTGTCTGGATCTACCACATTATCTAGGAATGTACTCGGTTATAAATGCCGAATACTTGAAGTTGTTAGAACCACCATTACTAGATGATGACGGCGACGACACTATGATCTTACCACGAGTAGAAGACTTATGGTTTGATAGAGAGGAACCACTCAAGGAAGATTGCATATTGGAGCGAAGAGTAACTAAAACACGACAAGGAGAGAAATAAGCTTTTCTAATTGGAGTAAAGGTAAAGTTCCTAGCAAGGCCAAGTGGTTTCACAAGGAAAAGGGACTCTCGAGTTCCCTAACCTTCATTTTTAACTCTCACAGGAGTTCAAGTTCTTAAAAAGTGGACCCATGATACAAGTGTTTATGGGTGAAAGCTATTTCTGCTGGTTTTGGTAATTTTGTGGTGTGTGTGGATGAGAAATGAATCTAAACCCTAAACAAATGCACTGCACGGCAGTGATTTCTGATTCGAGAGATCAATCTGTACAATTCTGGCCTAAACCAAGAAATGGTCGTTCCAGACTTGCTTCGGTCACAAAGTGAAGGAGATGGGGTTGATCTTAGGGAGGGAAGCGAAGAAGGTGTTGAGATTGTGAAGGTGTTGGTTGTTTATGACTTGTATTAGAATACCGAACTGGCTTGCAAGATGTAAGCAATCATCTCTGTGTGTTTGAATACGAATTGTGTTGACACTTGGTTTCTGTCTTGTCTCTCTTGGAAATAGGGAGGAAAACCTATTTATACAAGTCGTTGAGCCTAACCCACGTCTCTCGTGGGAAGTGGAGGAAGTTGAGTGATGGAGTAGTGGAGTCGTGTTAGTGATTGTCACACGATCAGGTATGAGCCCACTCCTCCCATCATCACTAACCGTCCATGTCTTCCTGACACGTTCTTTTGATGGTGTGTTTCACGTTGCACGTTGTAAACCGCCAGACCAATACCCCAGTATGTATCCCCCAATTTGTGACATGCTTGATGTCTCGATTGTGTGGATCGTGGGACCCACAGAAGGTAGCATACGGTGCTAGGTTAAATAACTAAGTTATTTAGGAAGACGATATTCATGAAATATCGTGTGTATTCTATACATGTAATGCATCGAATATAATTAATGTGTATGAAGCATCGTTGTTTTAAGGCTTAATGGATTAAGTCGCGGATTAAGCGTCTTAGAACAGATGCATGCTTAGATATCTTCGAATGACAGTTTGGAGGTTGCACAGGCAAGCCCTCCCTTGGCCGATCACATGATGTGGTAGGGTGACGGATGGTAATCACCATGACACCTTATTGGCCATTTAACTCCTAGCCTGGGCTGCCTAACCAAGCTGGTAGAGTTGGACGGATGAGATGATATATGACGCTCATCTACGACCGTTGATGAAGTTTTAGGGTTTTGAAGAGGTGCAAGCATCACTCTTCAGCTTGGTCGAAACCAAGCATGGGAGGTGTTCTTGGCAGGACCGACCGGGAAGGCGTGTAGACGTCTTGTTGGTGTGTATGTCCATACCTCACTGCCCCATGAAGATGCTATCTAGGCCACTCAAGTTTACCGGTAAAGAGGAGTGGCTGAGATCGATTTGCGACAGGAATCCTGTGCCGCAAAGGATTTCCAAAGGGGCGCGGCATGCCATCTTCAGGGCGGACGAACCGAGGCGTCTGGTCCTTCCTTGCTCTGGTCGGTCGGACATAGAGGTAGACGGGCCCACGGTGATCATGTAGATACTCTCTGGATTCTTGCACCCTTCATCCAGGCTGGCGAAGATGGACGCTCGTGATCGATTTACGATACGTAATATGCCGCAAACCCTAATTAGGGTTTTATGTTGGTCGCGCGCATGCTACTTTGGTCGGACAAATTTGCATGCTATGCTCTTCGTTTGGATTGGCCGACCACGTGGGACCCATATTGGGCCGGTGGTGAACATGGTGATACCTGGATGATGGTCATAGGCCTGATCTAAGCCATCCAAGCATGCTGGTGAAGTTGGATGGCCGTGATCAATCTGAGACCCTTAGTGGAATTTCCTGCGACTCTTTAAGCCTCACGCCGACCCAACTTCAGGCAACTGCACGTCATTCCGTAGCTAAGTCATGGAGGGATCGATTATGCAGGTAGGAAGCGGCCCGTTGGTGTACACCTCGGTACTTTTCCGACCGGACTTGGAACAATCTACACCGTCCAATAGTGCCGGCGAAGTTGGACGGCCATGACTGTTTTTAAGTCTGGTTTGTCCGGCCTTTGTTGCGCGATCCTTTTTAGCTGCTCCACACCAGCCTGGACATCCAACTCTGGGCTGGCGTTCGGTGGCCATTTGAAGGGCGTGGTATGTATTCGACTAGCCAGGGAATAACAGGGCCCGCTGGTGGTCATTGTGGCGATATCCTGCTCTTATTGAGGAACGTCTAGGCTATCGAATCATGCGACCAAACTGCGTGGCCATGATTATTTCTGAGACTGGCACGGGCAGTCCAGATTATACTCAATCGGGCTAGTATAACACACCGAGAGGAATGCTCAGTCGGGCTAGTATAACACACCAAGAGACTTTACTCAATCGGGATAGTATAACACACCGAGAGATAGCATGTACGGGAATTTCGTGCATGCCTCACTATGGACACTCGGAGATTCGTGTTACCCTGTTAGGAGCAACACTCAGTCCTCATGCCGCATCAACAGTGAGGGTTCCCGGGAACAGCATAGGAAATACAAGGCTAATAAAGCATTATTTAATAATGTTATAAATCCACAGAAAATCGGGATTGTTGCTACATGCTCCGTTCCGGGTGTATTTAATTCACATAGATTGTTGCCACATGCTCCATTATGGGTGAATTAATAAAGTGAAGAAGTATTCATCACTCAAATGGCTTTATCCTTTACAGAATGTCAGCCTATTAAAATTTGGCTTTTACAATTTTAGCCTTAAACAAAAATCCACCATCAACAACAGGTGTATCCGTACTCCTTTAGGGAACTTAGTTAACCTCAAGCTAAGTTGAGGGATTCAGAAATCCTTGTTTAGGCAGAATTCCTATTTAGGGAAGAGTTTTGTTTTAGGCAATACTCTTAGTTTAGGAAATAGATTCCTAATAGAAGTCCTTGGTCGATTGAGTACGATGAAGTCTATAAATAGAGGGTTTTGGCTAATAACTAAGGACATATACTAGATACAGAAAACTTAGAGAAAGCTTGGAACAATACTTGTGCAAGCTTAGCAAACAGTTTAAGGTTGATCCACTATTTAGAGAAGATTGTGAGCGTAACAAAGAGAGATTGTAATCGTTTTCTTGTTCATAATCTAGAGAAGATATTTTTCTTCGAAGTACTTTCTTGTGTCTATGTTTTCTAAGTGTTTTCGTCTATTATCATTCTGAATTCCGCATCTATAGTAATATCTACCAAGGTAAAGGGATCAAACGTATCACATAAATATAAACGCGGAATACCTTGAGTCCAAACGAGAAGATAAGAAGAATATCGATGATGTCATCTTAGTGGATACCTGGAAAGCTGGATAACTATGACGAAGAGTTATCCCAAATCCGAATAAATACAAGGCGGGAAAATATTATTGGGTCCCATCTTTCACGTGCTTAGTTCTTTTACATGTAATCCCCATGTTCATACAATGTGTAAATAACCAGAAAGGCTAAGAATGTAGACTTCAAATATTTCTCTCTTTGCTTTGATTAACTTCCAACCGCCATATTCTAGAATCTCCTTAGAAGATAATCAAAAAAACTAACTTGACATCACCGGAAATCGATCCATAGATCATAGATTAGAGTGATCATAGTGATTGAATTCTCAAATCAATGACTACGATCATCAAATTGTGAAGGTATGCTTCTCGATATAGTTGACGTTGTTAGAGCATTTCTCGGTCGAACTCATAAGTGTTGATATCTCAAGCTTGTTTTCAAATTTAGTTTTCAAAACTATATCTTGATTTCTAGTCTACATTTAATCATTTACGGTTCATCCTAACCAGAGTGTATATTCTTTTATGTTAATCTCAATTCAAGTTTTTTATTTAACGAAGATTATTGATTGCTTGATTTCAAAGCTACCTTAGCTTCAATCTAAAGCAACCTTGATCTTGAATGTCTATTAAAGGAGAACCTCAAACAACTGGGATTCTTGAATCCCTGACACTATTCTTGTGTGTCCTAATTGTAAACTAGAGTTGTTCTCTCCTTCAAACCCTTATAGGTTTTACCGACTAAAAAGACTTCACCTAGGGATTTGTGAATCTAGGTCCAACTATCATTATCTTGATAGTTCGTGTATCCTGATCTTGTTTTGATTGTCGATCCTTGTTCCAACAAACAAGATAGATAGAAATTACAAAGTTTCTCCGTGTCAGACTTTGTGATTCCACAAGTTTATACTTGTGAGGTGAATAATAATCTAGGCTGCTCTTCGGGAGTCATAAGACCAGGTTTTGAGGTTTGCTAGACGTTGTCTATTGTAATCGATTTCCTACCTCACCTTGATCTTTGGTCAGAACAGATATCACATATAGGCTTATCTGTGGGAGGCAGATTGGTTTAAAGTCTTCAATTAAGTTTAAGTAACTCTTAGGATGTATAGGACGTTAGCTAAGGGAATCAATTGCACGAAGTCCTGCTGGGATTCAAGAGGTGTAAAGAGAGCGACTGTAACTGAATTTCTATGACGATTTAATTCAGTCTCAACTACATTCCAGTCTGAAGTTCTGATAGTAGGCTAATGTCTATAGCGGCTTAATACACTTTGGTGCTCAAATCTGAACTAGTTCCCGGATTATTTTTTTTGCATTTGCACTTTCCTCGTAACAAAACTTCTGGTGTCTGTGTTATTTCTTTTCTGCATTATATTGTTTGTCTTTATAATTGAAATATCACAGGTTATACGTTAAAATAATTCAAGTAGATAAGTCCATCGCAATTGTTGGATACGACTTGATTGATCTTGGATATTGATCTTTGGAATCGTCCAAGTACTCTCACGGTATAATCAGGTTCACGAACTTGTCTCTGTAATATTCTGATTGTGAGAGAAAGAGATATAAGCTCTTCATATCTTTCCTGATTGAGATTCATTAAGTTGAACTTTCAGAATTATATTTGGGTTTAATCCATACAGGTTGCTTAAGAAAAGGTTGGTGGTGTATTTTGGTACCCCCCACGTTTTCAATTGGTATCAGAGCAAGAAACCATGCGACGACCTAATAAGTTTGTGTTTGAAGCAGTGTAATTCTATGGATGCATGTATTATCTCGAATAAAATTGAGATTAATTTATGTCGATATTTAGGATACAAATCCATGTGATTTGTTAATATCCAAAAAAATCCTTCTTTTCATTAAAGTAAGGTCACTCATGTTGTTCTCTTGGGAATGACATCAAATGGGGGAGATTTCTTAAATGAACTTGTGCTTAATCGTTATATCTTTGTGGGGAGAGTGGATGTGGAATTTACAGGGGATGCTTGTATTTTATAGATGAACGTTAAGTATTTCATACTCTATGATATCATCTAAATAAAAGTTGATATGTAATTCCTGTAAATTCTTGAAGTATGTTTTGTTTGAATTCATTTCGATCCCATAGTATTCGTTCCTTTTCCAATTTTTATTGAAAAATAGGGGGAGAATTAATTAGTAGTTTCGTACTACATACATATGGTTTACGGATCATTATGTAAGGGGGAGTGTATCAACATTGATAAGTTTCATCTACTATGCAAAATATGTAAGTATTGACTAAGGGGGAGAAACATATCACCGTAGTATTACTTCGAAGTTGTGATGCAATTGAACTTTGGAGAAGATAATAATACCATGTTTCTATATAACAACGATTGGGAATCTCTTTTTCAAACTTTTTATCGCTACGGATCTTCAAAAACAACGATGTTCATTGAACACGTACAAAATCATTGCAACTTGAAGTAACGAAGAATTTAAGGAGTTGAAGAACCAAGGAAATCAAGCATGGTGGATTCTGGAGTTTTAAAGCTTTATTTTTTAGTTCATATGTATTGATAGTTTTGTCACTAAAATTGACTAAGGGGAAGATTATTAGAGCATTGCTCTGTCGAACTCACAAGTGTTGCTATCTCAAGCTTGTTGTCAAATTTAGTTGTCAAAACTATATCTTGATTTGTAGTCTATATGACTAGTCAAGTCTCAGATTACGATAGAAGTGTGTAGTTGAGATTCTGATATCACTGTGTTGCACCGTTTGAAGGAGAAGATCAACACGAGCTTTGGAGAACTTTTTCAACAAAGGTAAGTGAAGACTGACCGGCCTATTTCTCAAGTTTTCACCTTTCTATCTATGAGACATTGTCGCATGACTAAGTTCAGTACATGCATAATAGAAATTTCGAGTAAAGTTTATCTTGAATATCGTTCTCGAAATATGTTAATCTTAAGAACATTTGTTCATACTTGATGAATTTGGTTAAGAAAAATTTATTGTTTATGACCTAATTATGATTCAAGATTTTGAAAATAGCGCGGGATAGTGATATGTGTCATTGATATGTTATTCGGGAATGTTTCATATTGATTATTACAGAGGTATGGAACTACTGTAAATCTGGATACATGACTGTATGCATACCAAGCCACATACTGGGAGAACTGTTATAAGTCCATAGTCACGGTACATGTACCCAGTACACGTACCGGCGTAGCCATAATTCGGCAACGACTTTTTGGTATGCATACCTGGTATCCATACCATAAAACGTATGTGTACTCGTGAACCAGGAAAGGTACAAATACCTAGTACGCTAACCGAAAAGATATGTTGGTTTCAAAACCGGAAAGGTATGGATACCCAGTACGCATACCATAAAAGATCTATGTGATCGCTGTCGTATGCGTCAAAAATAATTCACTTTCTTACTCAACTCGATATAAATATAGTACGTGATAAGAAAGAGTTCGTTCCCACAGAGAGGCTTTTTTTATTATCAATTTTCAGTTTCTTAGTAACCAAAAGGGGGGGGGGGGGGGGGGGGGGTTGTTTTATCTAAATAAACAAAGCAATAAAAGTAATCGAAAGTAATAAAATAATTTGAATAATCAATAAGGAGAAGATATTGGTCATGGGATCATATCATTCACAAACATGTATTTTCATCAATGACTAGAATTGGAATTTTAATCTCTCATTTACTAAAAGTCCTAGGATATCTTGATCGCAAGAGTATCCCGTTTATTTCCCAATTTTATCACAAACAACATTAAAAGATGCTATTGTGAAATCTACCTAGAAAGCAACCTAAAGTGTAAAAGCACAATTAAGTTTAACTCCCTAAGAGCAATAAGTTCTATGAAATAAGACTAATCAATGCAAACAAACGTGTAAAAGCACTAATCTGTTTTAACAAAGGTTATGATTCATATGCTATTATAAAGATGTATGCTACTTAGAATCAGGGATAAACAACTATTTCGTATTGAAAACCCTAATCTAGCAATAGAGATGAAGACTAATCTAATTGATTCTGGACTCAACCAAACTAGCATTCAAATCATAAAACAATATCAACCATGAGTCATAAACAATAAAGTTTTGAGACAAAACTAATTCATTGATTGAAATAACATGCTTGAGAAATCAACTTTTATCCCATAACCAATAATTGAGTTTAGTTACTCATAATAATGGAGTTCATCATAATCATAATCATAAAATAATTGAAGAAGATGAAAAATAAAACGAAAGCAAACCCTAGTTGTAGCTATCTCCAAAGCTCCAAGAATAATACGTGCTTTTAAAAGAAAATAGAAAACTTTTCTTTTTGTAGCTTTTCTCCCTTCCAAAACTAGGTCATATCTCAAAAGCCTATCACCAAGAAGTCCACCAAGCCCATGTAGAAAATTTGTCCAAAAAGTGTCGCCGGAATTTGTCGGAAAACGGCCGGAAAACATCTCAGGTGACCGGCAAATTACCGGTCAGCGAGTCAACTCGGTCAGGTCAACGAGTCAGAACGATCAACTCAGTCAAACCTGGTCAGCTCATTGAGTCAGAACTGAGTCAGGGTGAGTCAGTTCTAGTCAGCATCTGACTAGTCTTGGCCAAAGCCTAAGCTGTCTTGCTCAGGCCAAAAGTGTGTTGCACAATGATTGTGCATCACAGCTCCTTGGCCAGCCATCTTGTGGTGCACCATCATTGTGCAACACTGCCAGATTGCCAGCCATTACTTCCATCCATTGGTTGTAGCTTCAAATCCACATTTTAGCACCAACAAGCATAGCACATTACAGTCCCTTGTTCGCAGCAGCGACAGAACTCAGGCCAACACAAACAACCACCTGCAATTGCCTGTACTGAACCACCTACAATGATTGTGCATCACAGCTCCTTGGCCAGCCATCTTGTGGTGCACCATCATTGTGCAACACTGCCAGATTGCCAGCCATTAGGCCCATTACTTCCATCCATTGGTTGTAGCTTCAAATCCACATTTTAGCACCAACAAGCATAGCACATTACAGTCCCTTGTTCGCAGCAGCGACAGAACTCAGGCCAACACAAACAACCACCTGCAATTGCCTGTACTGAACCACCTACTCCATACATTCCAGCCCTGTATCCTACACATACATCTAAGCCAGCATTACCATTTCATTTCTTGCAACTGCAACGCAAAAACTCCCTGCAAAATTCAACATTCACTTCCATTAAGCATTCATCTAGTTCAGTTCTTCCATGCTCTTAATTGCATTGTACACTCATCATCACACTGATTTCTGAGCAAGCACTACTTTAGCTGCAACTTATACCCCCTGCTCAAGCTTTGAGTCCTCAGCTGCAACCACCAACACACTCCCATGCTAGCTCTTCCACCTGCAATCACCCAGCCAACAAAACATCCATTTCAACGATGAATTCCACCAGCTCAAAGCAGTCACCAGGACCATCACTTACTACTGCATCTGCACTTTCATCTACTCAGTTTCACCATCTTCAGTTGCAACTGCTTATCAGCCAACACCTCCAGCATCTTGACCACAACTTCTTTTGCAATATCTACCACTCTTTCACCTCATGGCAACCATCTCAAACAAAATATCTCAGGAATTCCGTAGCAGCATCAACATAAACCCCATTTCTGCATCACAACATTCCTTGCATCAGTTCAGCTCCAGAGCATTTCCCTTGCTTCCTGAAACACCTGCAATGCTCCTAACATTCATCTATATTTCATCAAATACCCATGGCACAAATTCTCTGCAGTAACACTTCAATATCTCATCAGCAACAACTTCTTTCATTACAGCAAACAATCATCATCAACTGCAGAAACCCATTCCTGATTTCCTTCTCAATTTCTCAGATCTCATCTGTAACTCTGCCAACACACAAATCATCTCAAAACCCTTTAATCTTCTCTTCTTCAGTGTACTCTTCGAATCCAATTCCAAACTCAAATTCGAGTTGAACCCTTCATTCATCAACACCTAACTCTTCACAGATCGAAACCCTAACTTCCATTTCAGTTTCAAATCAATAACCAGATGACAACAGCTTCATCTTCCCCGTAAATGTAACAATAATCTTCACCAGTTCTTCTCAAATTCACCAGATCCAAAACCCTAAACTGAATCGAGCTCTGAATCTCGTTCTTCAACAACAACAGGGTTTTCTCGATTCATATTAAATGAACCCTAACTTTCGATTTCTGCTTCTCGATCTCTCACCAACATCACCAGAATTGAACCCATCAAAATCCCTCGAATTTCATTAACGATTCTCTGATTCCTTCTCTTAATTTCAAACACACGGAGATCCTGAACTCAGCCGCACACTCTTCTGAGTTAGAAACCAAATGATTGAGAAATAACTCTCTTCTGAATTCTAGGGCTTGTGTAGTAGAATGGATGCCACCACCCAGGTGAGGCAGATAAGGGGTCAACCAGAATGATTCCAGGCACCCGATGAATTGATATAGGCCACCAAAATGGAAGCCCCTAATTCCATAGGTTGACTCCGCGCAGCATTAGCCAGTGAAATGTCGTTTTTGTCCTTTTCGCTCCAAATGAGTGTTTTCTTCTTCTTTTGCTCATAATGACTATATTGCACCTGATAAGCTCAAAACTAAACATAAGAGATGCAATTCAAAAGAATAATAGCAAAGAAAGCATAAATACTAGATATAAAATTAGGTGTTTTACAACACCTATCACTATGAGTTCCTGAACTTGTTTTTGTCTTAAGGGAACACATACCCGGTATACATATTATGACAAGAATATTCACGAACAAGTATAGTACACGTATTTACCCTTTCGAATATTTTCAGATGCATAAGAATTATTTGTATGAGATAATCAGTATTTGAATAACTCTCTAAAAACACTATATAAACATTTTTGATCATATGTGTGTGATTCAAGAAAAGTCTTAAAGTGTTATATGAAATGATTAAGCTTGTTGTTGATTCAAGTAGCAGTATTGGATAACCGTACATGAACAAGTCATTGTACACGGTTCGGTTATGGTTCATCCTAACCAGAGTGTATATTATATTAAGTTAATCTCAAATCAAGTTTTTCATCTAACGGTGATTATTGATTGCTTGGTTCCAAAGCCATCTTAGCTTAAACGTAAAGCAAACTTGGTCCTGAAAGTATATAAAAGGAGAACCTCAAACAACTGGGATCTTTGAATCCCTGACACTATTCTTGTGTGTCCTAGTTGTAAACTAGAGTCATCCTCTCCTTTGAACCCTTCTAGGGTTTAGCGACTAAAAAGACTTCACCTAGGGATTCGTGAATCCAGGTCTTTATCTTGATAGTTCGAGTATCCTGATCTTGTTTTGATTTTTGAGTTGCTCACTCAAACAATATAGATTGAAATCACAAAGTATCTTCGTTTCAAACTTTGTGATTCCACAAGTTTCGACTTGTGAGGTGAATAATAATCTAGGCTGCTCTTCGTGAGTCATAAGACCGGATTTTGAGGTTCGCCATACTTTGTCTATTGCTATCGATTTCCTACTTTACCTTGATCTTTGATCAGAACGGAAATCACATATAGGCTTATTTGTGGGAGACAGATTGGTTTAAAGTCTTCAATTGATTTGAAGCAACTCTTAGGCTGTAAAGGACGTCAGCTAGGGGAATCAATTGCGCAGAGTCCTGCTGGGGTTCAAGAGGCATAAGGAGCATGACTGTAACTGAATTGTTGTGAAAGTTTAATTCGGTCTCAACTACATTCCAGTCTGAAGTTCTGATAGTGGGATAGTGTCTGTAGCGGCTTAATACAGTTTGGTGTTCAAGTCTGGACTAGGTCCCGGGGTTCTTCTGCATTTGCGGTTTCCTCGTTAACAAAATTTCTGGTGTATGTGTTATTTCATTTTCGTATTATATTATTTATATTCATAATTGAAATATCAAAGGTTGTACGTAAATCAATCAAAGTAGATACATCCATCCTTGTTGGATATGACATGATTGATTCTTGGATATTAATCTTTGGAATCGTCCAAGTACTCTCACACATAATTAGGTTTACGGACTTGGTTTTATAAACAGTTTAATTGTGAGAGAAAGAGATATAAGCTCTTCATATAATTCCTTGATTGAGATTCATTAAGTTGACCTCTCGGAATTGTATTCGAGTTTAGTCCATACAGGTTGCCTAAGAAAAAGTTGGTGGTATATTTTGGTACCCCCGCATTTTTAGGCATGTTATTTGAATACTAAAAAAGCGGGGGGTCTAACAACCACACCCAATATTTCGCTTAGCAATCTGTATGGACTAAATCCAATATACTTTCAAGAGAATCAACTAGACAGTCAAACTCAATCTTAAGAAAACTATATCAAAGTGTTATATCTCAATTTCTTAATTCAATCTGCAATCAAATAAATAGGAATTTGCGAGCCCGGTTGAATATAAGAAATAACTTGGACGGTATCAAAAAACAATATCCAAGTGTCAATCAATTTAATCAACAACCAAAGTTTGGATTCGCAATTGATTGAACTTACGCACAACCTGTGATATTTCAGTTATATAAACAAATATAATGCGGAAAAGAAATAACACATACACCAAAAGTTTTGTTAACGAGGAAACCGCAAATGCAGAAAAACCTCGGGACCTAGTCCAGATTTGAACACCACATTGTATTAAGCCGCTACAGACACTAGCCTACTTTAAGTTAACTTCAGACTGGAATGTAGTTGCGCTCCTTACGTCTCTGAATCCTAGTAGGACTCTACGCACTTGATTCCCTTAGCTGATCTCACCCACAACTAAGTGTTGCTACGACCCAAAGTCGAAGACTTGATAAACCAATCTGTCTTACACAGAAAAGTCTATTGAATAGATATATATGTCTCCCACAGATATACCTATGAGTTTTGTTCCGTCTTTTGATAAATCAAGGTGAACATGAACTAATTGATATACCGGACTTATATTCCTTAAGAATAGCCTAGAAATATCAATCACCTCACAATAATCTTAATCGTATGGTAGCGAAACAAGATATTGTGGAATCACAAACGATGAGACGAAGATGTTTGTGACAACTTTTTATCTTGCCTATCGGAGATTAAATATCGAGCCAATCTTAGAGAAGATAGTACTCAATCACGATAGAAAACAACAATATCAGAACACGCAACTACAGAAAAAATAGTTGGGTCTGGCTTCACAATCCCAATGAAGTCTTCAAGTCGTTAACCTACAGGGTTTCGTGAAAAAACTAAGGTTAAAAGATAATCGACTCTAGTCGCAACTAATATCACACAGGAGGTGCGGGATTGAGTTTTTCAGTTGCTAGAGTTCTCCCTTATATAGTTTTCAAATCAAGGTTTGCAATCAATGCTACCTTGGTAACAAAGCATTCAATATTCACCGTTAGATGAAAACCTGATTAGACTCAAGATAATATCTTTCAACTGTTAGATTAAACTTAGCTTGTTACACACAAATGAAAAGTAACTTCATTTAGATATGAGTAACCGTTCCTAAATGTGTGCACCTTTGTTAGCTCAACAATAGTTAACCGAAGTTAGCCATATGAACACTTTCATATCAACCATATTCATCTTAACCATAACTAGTTCAAATGACTCAAATGAAACTAGTTCTAGAGTTGTTCAATTGTTTATATTCTCATAGAAGTATATAAGACACAATTGAAGCAAAATCGATTTTGATTTACTCGAATCAATTCATGAACATTATAGACATGGTTTGCAAAAGATTGCATTCCTTATTATATAAATGTTTTAGTTCATGAACAAACCGATTTTAGAACATAACCTACTCAAGTATGCAAACGGGTACGCATACCTAAGTAGTCGGACTTGGCCTGTGTTCGCCAGTATGCAAACGGGTATGCATACTGTCGTTCACATCCGAACTCAGTTGAATATAGTGCGCGTCCGGGTACGCATACTAAAGTTCTCGGACTTCAACTGACTTCGCCAGTACGCATAAGGGTATGCATACTATATCTCCCGGACTTCACCTGATCAACCAGTACGCATACGGGTATGCATACTAGATTGCCGGTCTTGGACTACACATATGCAAGTACGCTTGCTGTGTTAATATCCAATCGTGGTTAATCGTTCTAAACTCCCATTCCAATCATTGAAACATTCTTGGAAGACAACAATAACTGTCTTACACAAACTATTAGCTTCAAAGCAATTTTCAAGTGATCGAATGATCAATACGAAACATTCCGAGTCTACATCAAAAGACTGTCTCACACAAATCATGTAAGATGTTACAAGGAGATTTTCACATGATCATCTCTTGAATTTCATCAAGAATATAAGATGAACTTGGTTAAAGCGAAAGCTTACAAACACATATTTCGAGAAATATGTAAGCGAGTTAAATTCAGCTCGAAATATCAAATGTGTAAAATTGAAGTCTATATAGCTATACGAATTTTGTCTCAAATAGGAGATAGAGTAGATGTAATTTTGAGTGATAGATGAGTTCAAGTCTCCACATACCTTTTGTTGATGGAGTTCCACAAGCTCCCCTTAGTAGTTCTTCGTCTGCAATTGATGAATGCCGTGAAGTCTAATGCTCAACTACACTTTTTATCCTAATCCGAGAATTAGCTATAAGTAGACTAGAAATCAAGAATTATAGTTTTTATAACTAAACTTAACAAATAAGCTTGAGATAGCAACGCTTGCGAGTTCGACCGAGCAGTGCTCTAACAAGTACATCCCTGTTGACTATTTATTGGTCGACACTATATAGATTATAGACTTCGCCGACTAATTGCTGACCAAAACCAAGTTTCTCTGTGTACCTTCTTGTTATTCGTCGTTACTGTTTTTTTTTTCCTAAGGTGACGACTAGGGTTTAGTTGGCACCTAATATTATTGTCGTCCCTGACGACTAATCCTATTTGTTAGTTAGTCGTTTCCTGGTTCAAATATTGACCCTGACGACTAGTGGAAAAATATTTTCATTGTTTTTGTTTAGGATGCAAAAGGTCAGGAAAGGAAAGAAAAATGCTACTCCTCCTTCAAGACCTCCTCGTGTAGGTGACAAACTCTTGACTGCAATATATCGAGGGGAACATGTGGTACCGGGAATGCTTAGGATTTTTGAACGGGAAAAGACTCATCCACCTGAACCAAGTGATTCGGATGAAACTCCAATTGAAGACCAATCAATTCCATCTGGTAGAAGAGGTAATGATGATGATGATCAAGGAAATCCACCTACTAGAGGTGGTAATGATGATGATGATGATGATGATGATGATGGTGATGATGATCAAAGTGTCCCACCTACTGGAGGAGGTAATGATGGTAGTGATAACAATGATGATGGTGATAAGAATCATGACAAAGATGATGGACAAGGTGAAATTGCTGAAGAAGAAGGTAATGGTCAATAAACAGAGGTTGTTCAAGAACCACAGGTACCAAAATAACCACAAGCTACAACGACAAAAAAAAAAGTTTATCAATAAACCTATTGATTCCCACACGCCTTCCCCTCACTTGAAGAAGCAACATAAAGATGGTGAGCCCGTCCTAGGGTTACCCGAAGATGGTGGACATGTTCTTTTTAGATAGAAAGACTCATGGGCGTATGAAGTCTATTCTACTATCGTAAGTAATCTCAATCTCACTTTCTTTTTATTTAAGTGTATCTATCTTAAATTTGCTTCAAGTATTCGTATTTCTTTTGTAACTATGTGTTTTAGTTTATGTTATTTAGGATCATAAGAATGCGTTCCGTCTTTTGAGGCGCCAAGCTTCAAATACTGTGATGAAGAGATGGCCACTTGACCTTGAGTGTGACGCCATGAAAGAAATTGTCAACAACTCCTGGTTGTGGCCTACGGTGAAGAGTTCAGTTGTTGAGTTTGACAAAGTTCTCATATCTGCATTCTGTGAGAGGTTCTACGGGGAGACAGATTCAATGTTATTCTCATTCGGTGAGATGGCGAAAAAATTGATGACTGTCATCAAATTCTAGGCCTTGAGGTTGATGGAATCCACCAAAGATGGCTACGATGATCAAATTTCTTGGGATGATCTCTTTAAATTGACCAAGCTCTTGTTTGGTTTGGATGAAAAGCAGTCAGAGTCTATGTTTGTGACGAAGGATGATTATAGAATCAAGAAGTTAAGTCTGAAGCAGTTGAGGGACCCAGAAAATCTATGATAAGGAAGGAAGTGTGTACTTGGTGCGAATCAATGCTACTGCGTCAGCTTATTTGTTGTACGTCCTAGCCAACTGTAATTTCCCCGACAGTTCCGGAAACTTGGTCGACGCCAAGTATCTTCAACTATTGCATCCCCTTGATGAGATGCAAAGGTATTCATGGGGTACTGCGGTGGTTGGCTTCTTGAATGCAGAGTTGACAAAGGCTTCAAGGGCTCTAGTCAAGCAAGTTAACGGGAATCTAAGTATCTTCCAGGTAATTCAATTGTCTAAATCATTTATATTCACAAAATGCTTGTAAGATGAGATTCTTACTATACTTTGTGTTTGCATAGATCTGGATATACGAGCACTTCCCGTCCTTGGTGAAAGCCTATCCCAGCATCAAAATCAATGTTGATCTTCCAAAGCACAATCCAAGAGGACGCAAGTACACTTTTACTGGTTATCACGAGAAGGATATTCCACGGAAACTTATCAACATGCGAGTTTTCTTGGACAAAATGACTGCGGATGAGGTAATCTTCGAACTGTATCGATAAGATATAAATTATAAAATGATCATAAGGAGAAATGATGTTGCATTTTACTACGGTCCCTTGTTATACCCCCCCCCCCCCCCAAGATTTTCAATGTACGATCCACATCGGGTAATGCGATAAGTGGGTTACGTCCAAAAAGTACCCTATCCAGGTGATGAACCATTCTATAAAGTGGTAAGAGAGGAGTGAAGCACGTCCCAAAAAATTATTGACGTCGTTTACGGTCCACCATCAGAGATTTCTTATTGGGACTAAAGACGTGCTCATAGAATCGATTTGAGTCTTTTGGACGAAGTGATTGAAGGTCATGAAGCTCACGAAAATTACATGTCATGGTACTCCGGTTTTGCTCGTCCTACTGTGATTAAGGAAGGAATTGTTGAACAACCGGCCCGTAAGAGGAAGAACACCGCAAAAGACTCAGCAACAAGTCTTAAGAATTTTGTAAGTATTTTAGAGTTGCTCTTATTTTTTAAGATTATATTATCGAATAAGTTTATTAATTGTTTGTTGATTAATTTAAAATAGAAGGAGCACTTAAAGACCTTTGTGAAGATGATGCGTTGCGCAAGAGATAAAGGAGGGCCTTTGTCCGTTGAAGAGCAAACTAAGTACATTGACTATGCTAAGAATGTTGAGAATGAAGATGCCACCGAAATGTTTCAAACAGCTAATGCTGAACTAAAGAAGCCTCATAGCCGTGTAAGTGGTAGCCAAAAAAGCGAAAGTGCTAAACGGGGCCGGGGTGGTGGTGGTTTTCGTGGTCGTGTATGAATGAATTTCTAGTTTGTTTCTTTATGTGTTAGACAATATGTTAAGGTTAACGGTTGGACAAATGTTTCTTTAAGGTTGCGGACATTTTTTTTTTAATTTGGACAAATGTTGGATTCCTAATTGTTGAATGAATGGTTTGCTAAGTTATGTTATGTTTCGATAATTTAGTCGGCAAGGTGTTGAATGAATGGTTCGTGTAGTTACAGTGGCGACTAAACCAGAGTCGACAAGGTTGTAAACTGGAAGACTGCCCACCCTAACAGCAGAAATGATGCAGTTACCAGGGTCATTTGGTTAAGAACACTACGACCTAATCGATTATATTTTAGTCGTCAATATATTAAACCACTACCATGCCGACTAAAGGCAGATGGAACTGACCTTTTCCTATGTATAAAAATCCTAATAGTAGTTAGGTTAAGAAAAATAAGACCTAGACGACCGTGTATAAATCGGCATCTTCTTAGATCAATATCGCGCCAGCTAATATTCAGCTTAACAAAATTCGTCAGCTTAACAATTTTACGACCGAGCCGAATATACGTTAGTCGTTATTGTAATAAACAGATGTCGTGTCGATTATTGGCAGAAGAATATGATCTTCTCCCGTGTGTGAAAATTCTATTAGCTGTCAGGGAACAAAATTACAACCCTTACGACTAAGGATGATCGGCATTTGGGGAAAATAAAAACCATGACGGCGAGTTCAAAGTTCAATTTTTTCAAGTACAATTGCATTGATTTGCTATCCCAGCGGCTAGATTTTGGCGTTATCCTATAAATATTTTAGTTCTCTCTACAAAAAACAAACCAATTTACATATACTATCCAAAGCTCAATCCATCATCTACTCTTTATAAATCTATTTATACCTCCACATACAAGAAATGGCATCGTTTGACTCCGCGGAATATTTGGAAATCATCAAAGCATGGTACGCCAAAAGTCGAGTTCTAGATCACTCCTCGTCCGAGACCTTTTGGGCGAAGATATATAACAAATTTAGACAAGATAATGGGAATAGAAGAGAAGAAGTCTTCAACAAAATCCATGATAGACACCAAGTCATCCTAGATGTGATAGTTTCTTTCATAGCTATCCAACAACGTATTTTGAACGCTAGCCACTTTAGCTTGTTCCTTCCACAATTTATAAGTATTTTCATGGTTTATTCTAGACAATCTACTTTTATCAATTTATAACTAACAAAGTAAGTTTGTGTCGTGCTTTTGTAGCACGAAGCCGTGAAAGCGCGCTAAAGGGGGAAGCATTCACATTCGGTGAAAGCTATCACTTCATGGTATCCAAAATTTCGGAGTACGGCCCGCACTTTATGGTGGGTGAATCAGACTCGGATTCCTCCGACGAAGATTGATAGTTTTAGGAGTTTTGTGTAGATTTTGTGGGTAGATCTCTATGTAAACCCTCACGAGACTATAACTCGTTCACTAGGATCTCCTAGGGGTTCAAAGTCTTAATGCACGTGCTAAGTGCATCCGTGATTCCTACGGCAAGGAGTTAGATTTTATGTTTCAATCAATGTAGTAACCAATATCGCAAGAATGAAGTAGATTACATCTTTTTAGATTCTGTTTTTTTGTTGGGTATAACCAAAGGTCGGCAACGTTGTAAACTATACATCGTGCCGGATAATCCAGGGTCGTCATGTTCCAAAATTACTACCATGCCGACTATATATTAGCCGAAAGGTTAAGAAATCAATAAAATGCCAACTAATAAAGCATTTACAACACCTTTCATGTACGTCATATAGTCGGTATAATTTATTATCAGCATGCTAGCTGCGAGTGGTCGTTGTCTTCCCAATTTGTCGACCTTGCCGACTTTTCATACTTTCAGAACTGAAAGTGTTGATCCCTTCTGTAAATTTGAGTATGAAATCACTCAGCAGCATTGCAATACCCTTTTTAGAAGTGTTTGGCTAGTGTGGTTTCTTTTCCGTTACAAATAAAGTTCTCAAAAGAAAAAATAAAATAAAATCCTCAAAAATCATAAAACATAATCCATGATTTCAGTTTAAATAAAACCTAATTTTTCAAAATTTTAATCAACTAACTAACTAAATTAATTGTCCTGAATAGATTTTTAATGTTAATTAAGCAAGAATAGATTAACTATTTTGAAAAAATACGTATCTAAGAGGTTTTGATTTTTACCTCATAATAATCTAATTTTGTCTCATTAGATATATCCAAATTAATATGAGTATATCCCAATTACTCTGACTATACCCACTCCGGCGAGTATACATAATAGTCTTAGTTTAAGGAAAAAAAGTTTCAGCTCCAATAGAGGGGCTTCACTTGGATTCTTAATGTCCAAAAAAATGGTTATGGGATATCCTAACACATATACAAAATGTCTAGATTACCCTTTAACTAGAAGTGATTTTACGTCCAGGTTTGAATTAATTTCAACCGTAGAATTTTATTTGCATGTAATTTTACGTCCAGGTTTGGATTAGTTCCAACCGTAGAAGCTCATTTTACGTCCAAGTTCCTTTTAATTCCAACCGTAGAATCTGATTTTATGTCCAGTTTCCTTTTAATTCCAACCGTAGAAGTGATTTTACGTTCAGGTTTGGTTTATTTCCAACCGTAGAAGTGATTTTACGTCTAGATTTGGATTATTTCCAACCGTAGAAGTTTATTTTACGGCCAGTTTTTCTTCCCACAAAAACTTTGTCCCAGAATTCACCAAGTATACAACAAAATTCATTAATTTAATTTTTATCTAATTAAATTAAATTAAAATTAACTAAATAAGTGTTGTTTAGTCATTACAAAATTATTTGAGATAAGAGGTTTTTGATATTATTTATGGGTAACCCGTTTTTGTCCTATTAGGTGACGCCCCTCTAATTGAATGTGACGTCCCAATAATAGCCTTCAAAGAAAAATATGCTCTACCTCTTGTGTTTGCCACGTTAAAATCGAGGTTGTTAAAGTGCTCCTGTTTTCTAATTCACCTTACAAGAGGGGTGAGCAAAACCACAAGCTCTACATTTTAGTGATTAATTAAACAAAACTAGTCATAAAAATTCAAGGTGACCAAATTTGTGGTACAAAAACTCCACTCAAATGTTGGGACCCATTAAAACTCCATCGTAAACAAAATTGATACAAAAACCCTAAATTTAAATGTTGGTTTCATCAAATTTTATTTTGGTTTTATCATAAAATTTGATGAAACCAACATTTAAATTTGAGGTTTTTGTGTTAATTTTGTTTTAATGGGGTTTTTGTGTTATTTTTGTTTTGATGGGTATTTTGTGGAAGAATGGTGACACCTCTGAGATTATACGCGGACCGTTAATTAAAATCGACCACCCTACCTACCACTACCTCACCACGTGGTGCTTCCGTTAGAAAGCCACGAATTACTTCCAAACTCTTTGCCCCAACCAATAGCATATATGAACCTTATATCATTATTATTACCGAATGATCCCCAAATGATGCATCATGAACTTGTTTCCTTGGCACACAAGAAGTGGCCCCACTGTGGTAACAAGGAAGATACTAATGAGTACGTGGTGGGTTATTCTCAGGAAGAGGGAAATGAGGCTTGATAGAGAAGGAAAGTTGGTGAAGAATGGAAAAGAATAAGAAAAAGATAGCGAGTATATATAAATATAAGTGTGAAATGACTATGTAGAAAACTTGTGGCCTCTTGTAGAACAAGGGTTACAATAGTAGTGACAGTGACAATGTACCTAGAGACGATAATATGTGTGCATGATTAAGTTGCAAGGGAATGAAAAAAATTGCGTTAGCTTCATGTAGATGTGGTGATGACATTGACATAGACTTCACTTCACCCTTGTCTAAGCAAGCCTCTTCCTTTCTCTCTACAAAATATTTCATTTCGCTCTGCTTAAAAAGCCTCCTTTTATCTCATTCTCTTCTTTCAACTACTATGAACGGCCAACTGCTGGAAGTTATCAGTTGATCTCCAATGAGGTGGCTTCAATCCCTCTTCACTCCTTTGAAGAAGATGTGGATTCGACTAAACTCTGCTCACAAGAAGAGTACGTTTATTCCTCACTCTCCCTCTCTTCAAATTTTTCTTCATTCTAACTATTTTCTCTTAACTTACTTAAAGTTGAGAGCGTTTCACTCCTTTGAAAACCAATTTTATAAATCACCAAATCTACTCTTTCTCCAAAACTAAATTAACTCCTGATATGCTCATAGCTGAATCTTATCATTTTGTACATTGTATCTTGTGTACTTCTCCTTTCTTTTTCTATCAACACTTCTGTATATTCTTGTTTCTTTTAAATTTCCATCCATGCTTCTGTTTTGATGAACTTCACTAATTTGGGTTTGTTTGAATAAATTTTCAGGCAGAGGGATATATATCTTATACGAGGACATTAAATCGTGTCCATACGAAGACGTTCACGTGATGTGGTCAATCCTGGTTGAGTCGAGTACACCCAAAGAATGAAATCTATGTATAGCTCACATCATTTCTCAGCTTGCCAATGACCATCACAGACAGATTGCGTGTGTTTTCATATACCAATGTTGTGTACATAAATATTTATATACAACCTTTAACTTTCATCTTTAATTCACATTTATGTGTAGAGAGTTCAGCAGTAACATTTGAGTTTATGTATACATAAAAAGGTTTTTCTTGGATTCATGCATACTGAAAACTGAAAGATATTGATAGGCTTCTCTTCTCTCTTTGTTTCCTTGGTTTCTCATTACTCATTGGTGAAGCATGCTAACCAAGTTTAAATCAAAATGAGCAGAAAAATCACCATTAATAGTCAATAATATTTGACCTTGATTTCGCGGTTTTTAGACTTACATGGAGAGGTATCAAATCAACCAATACATGAGAGGGATTGTTTATTTGTGGCAGTTGGGGACGACTGTTCAACCATCTTTTCAGAAGTTTAATTCGCCGACGAGTCCGTAAAGTGCACTGTCATCAATCAATCAAGACTGTTGGATGAGATTTCAAGAGTCATGAACTTTGAAATCATCCAAGCCAGGGGTTTGAATTAGGGGAAAGATTTACCAAAGCAGACAATATTTCATTTTCTTGATATGAAATTGATAGCACACCTTAGTACCTTACATGATTTTCATTGTCTTTTCAGAACATTTTTTTTCTAAAATAAGTAGGTCAATTTTTTCAAGCAAAAAGTCTTTTTTCATTTATTTTTTTTGTGGTCTTGTTTTCGTCGGTAGACTAAAAAAAATAAGTAAGAAATAAGCTTTTGCGTCGTTTTTCCCTCAATTTCTAGTGCAAATACAGTGAGTGATATCATGACTTTTGTCAAATGTAATGTAAGCTAATAATTAAAAGAACCGAACTCAGCAGCAGATTGCATCTTCTAGCAATGAATACTTTGAATCAAATCTCCCACAAAGGGTGGGTTTGGCCAGATTGGATGGTATGAATACACCCTATTTCTGGTACCACAAATGACTGCTATTGCATTTGGGGTTCAAGGTAAGGTTTTTATGCCCGAGTTTTCTTGTTAAAAGAAAAAAAAATGACCAACATAAGTACTTGATTGATGGACTGCCTGGAAAAACAGTGTTTAAATTATGCAATCAGTAATTGTGGTAACTACAGTAAGACAAAATTGCCTTCGCAATGTCCACGAACCAGCTATCTCGACCCCCACGACCCTAGCTGTTGTACAAAATATTGAACAAGTTGATCACAATAAAACGGTCAGAAAAACATGTGGTCCGTAACTAATGAACTGTAGTAACCTGACCAGATATCATATGCAAATTCACAGACATGGTTGTTGATATTGGCCCCAAAAATATTACACGACCCCAATTATTTCGATTTGATGCATCAAGGTACAATAAGAGAGCCACATAAATAGATCCAATGACATTTCATGAGTAATTGACAAGGATTCCAAAGTACAATCTGATCCATCAGTTTTTTATTCAACTAAGACAAGCATTAGAATTCAGGTAAGTATTTGAAACAGTTGTATGAATTGTTCCAAGTTTATCATTATATACCCCCACAATAAAATACAGGGCTAAGAATGATACATAAAATTTATAAGATATACATAACCGATAAACATACACCACGACCTTAGAGCTCAATGACCACCAGCGCCATAGAAGCCTATGAATATCCAAATGAAGATGAACTTTCAGCATACTAAAAAAAAAAGCAAACTAAACACAGTGCATGTACAATTTTAGAAGTTACGTAAAGACATGTATAGTTAGACTTACTACTCTATAATGCTGATGGGGATGAATGATCGGTTACATTGGGTAGCCAATTCTTTAAGTGGTTCTCACAGTCAGCATCTGCGCGAGAGAGGGCATCGAGAGGAGTGACCGTTATCTGGAACAAAATTATGATTAGCAGGATAATAAGTTCAATGCTATAATCATTTCATCAAGTCTTGAGAGAAAATACATACATATCCTTCTTGCAGAGCTTGGAAGTCCACATCTTCTCCATCAAACTGTAACCCCTTTACCTACAGAACATTATAAACAGAATTCCAGTAGTTGCTTAATAGGTTATAATAAGCTGAAGCAGAATAGCCTATGTCATTATATTCCCCAATTTTCAGGACTGCATTTGTTGTTATGAAAGGTCACAGGTGTTCAGATTGAGCCCAGAAATCCAATATAACAGGTTTTTCAAAAAAGAAAAAATTAATGGAAATCTTCATGAATAATGTTGTTAATTCCACAAAGGTACCTGTTCTGCAAACTTAATAGAAAGACAGTTTTCAAATAATAACAGATGCAAATCATCCAAAAATGAACTGAGGTTGACTGAAATTGTCACAAAATACAAAAACAACAAATGCCATTACCAAAAAAACAGAATAAGAGTATGCAACAAAACGAGTATGGAAGAGGGTGGACCTGTTTCTTGAATAGAAGATTTTCTTCTGACGGAGTTGAGGAGACTTTTGGTCCCTCCCCTGCGGTCGAATTATTCTCCATGGTCATTGTTGATAACATGTTTCCTCCTTGTGATTCTGAAACAACTTGTCTCCAACCAATCTTCACAATACTTTTACCCTGTCTCGTTGCCTTATAACCCTATTGTGTTCAGTAGAATATTTTCATACCCAACAAATGAAAACAAGGATTCATGAATTCAATCATTCATTTCTTCTAGTTAAAGTCTTTGCTGCCATACCTTGTCAAAAACATGAGGAATGACATGGAAGGCAACGTCTTTTTGGCAAAACACATGTTTAGAAGGTCTTAGTACCTCTATGGGCGCCTGGGCGGTAGTGTAGGTATGTATACATACATATATATATGCTACCAAAAGAGAACTAGTCTAAAAATGACAAAAGGATAAAACAGGGATCCGGAGTTGATGATCACCTTATGATGCACAACATCTGTTGGGATATCAATATTTAGAAAGCATCTTTGAAAATAAGTTCCATTCTTTATCTCAGTTAGCACTGCGTTTATTATGGGCAGACATGCCTCGGCACCTAGTTTGTAGTCATCATCACTACTCTTTCCTCCAACCCTGAAATTAAAACTCCAAAGTTAGTCATGAATCAGAAACAACAGAAATAACAGACAATCATCAGTTCCTCCGCAGAAAGATGTTTTTTTCCAAAATGTGTGCACCTTTTGCCAATACAGAAAGAGAAAGAGAAACTCATACCAATCATAGGACATAGCTAAAGAAGGTACACCAAGAAAGAAGGCTTCTCGAGCACCAGCTACAGTCCCCGAGTAAACACTGCAAATCCCGAAAAAGATGAAGCCTACCAGAGTGTGATTAGAACAAAGAAAGAGACCCAAATAACATATAATAAAAACAGCATGAGTGCTAAGTGATAAACCAAAAAAAGCAGTAACTGTATTATATGTTACTCTTTTCAATGATATATTAAAGCAGATAACAACTCGTGAACTTCCTCCAGACCCCATTACCTATCTTTTTTTTTACTTTCTTTCATTTCCCCTATTAAGAACAATAATATTTCTTTGTGCCGCATACTGGTACCCTGGCAGTTTTAATAAGTTTCGTACTTCAGAGTATTGTTACAGATGTCTGATTGAGCCAGTGATCAAAACTACATTGAACGTGACAAGTTTTGATAAAGAGTAACATAACCAACGACAACGAAAGAATTGAATAAAGAGTAACATAACCAACAACGACGACGGAAAATAGGATAAGGTACTAACATGTGATAACCGCAGTTGCTACCCTTGTTGATGCCACTGACAACCTGTAAAGTGTATGAACGGCGGTATTTCATAACAAGTTAGGACATTGTGCCACAGAAAAGTTTTAGAAAAGACTCCTTATGGATAAGACTTGAGGGGGTTTCTATAACTTTTAGAAAGCTTGTAATGTTTAGATAGTTTATAAAGAACTACCAGATCAGGAACTTCTGGAAAGAGCATTTGGGAAACACCAATAGAAGCACTGTCAGCTGGAGTTCCTGCGTATAATAATCACACGGAGTATCTTCATAAAAACAAAATCTTACGGAGTACTGAAATATTATCCTGTACTTCTCAACTGGAAAAAACAAATCTTTGCAGGCTGGAAAAGAACAATGAGGAGTGCAACTTAATCCCCTTCCTATGCTAAACAACACAAAACATCTTCAATTCATATGATAAATAAGTCATATAACTAACCGCAAACTGCAAATGCTGTTGCTCCTTCAATTTGTACTCGTTTGACAGAGAGCGCATGCTGCCAAGTAATACAATGACTAACGGCGGATTTTTCCCTGCAGAAACAAGGGAATAGTGAATCCTTTAATAGACACGTACTGATGTATTTATTGATTACTTCAAATTGCAACATGAACACTCAAGAGTCTAGAAGGTCCAATCCGGTTTGCTTCAATTGGTTTACCCCTGAATTATAAGCATTGATTTATACATGTTTCTTGGTGGGGAAAAAAAACAAGAGAAAAAACTTAACTTCTTATTCATCTTCGATTGGTATGATGAAGTGTACGCACTTGCCTCCTAGCTAGGGACTCAATATCCAGATTCTAGACTAGTTGAGTGAATTATAATTCTGAGATCTGTATAACGTTCACATTCACATTGAATTTGATACTAATATTAACCAACATTAATCTCAATCTCCTAACAATTGAGAATTTAGGTAAATCAAATAAATCATGACATTAAAAAGATTCTAGCCATACCTAAGAAATCGAGTAATGAAAATTCAATCATAATTAAATTAAACAAGGAGAAATAAAGGAAACGGCCGAGGAAGAAGAACTTACGAGTCAGGAGCGCAAACCAATACCTCGTAACGATTGGTAGAAACTAAAACCTGAACGAGGGCACGTAAACCAGGTGCATCGATTCCGTCGTCATTAGTTACCATGATCCTTGGACGTCTATTACTACTAGGGTTTACACCATTGATTACAACACCTTCCATTTTTCTAGAGAGAATGAAGACGGAGTTTCAGAGAGAGATGTAGGGACAAAGACCGAAGGAGGGGGTGATTGAGAGAGGAATGAGAAAGTGAACTTTTTAAGGAAGGAAAGTTTAGTAGAGAACGTATTCCTCCTCGGTATGACCAGTTATCGGCTATTCTGTTTGAATCGAACACCTGATTTTTGTTTGTGACTCAGTTACAGTGGTGGTGCTGTTAGGTAAGTGTCGCATTATCCCTGCTAATTTTCCATCTTTACAACGTCACTCTATTGATTAGGTGGAGTGGGCATGGGCCGAATGGCAGTTCGAAGGAAGGTAGGTACCCAACCAATACTTTTTTTTGAACGATTTTTTGGGATCATGGTTTTTTTGGGAGACCATGGTTTTATTTTGGGTAAAGATATTAGAAGTAAATCTAGATCATCCCTTATCTAGATATTTATATTAATACCTAAATTACCCTCCTGATTGATTTTGGGTGATAATTAGTTAGTGTTAATAATAGTTAGTGTAATGATTAGTGAGATGATTAAGTTAAAGATAATTAGTGAGATTAAAAAATCAGATGGTTTTTTTTCAAAAAGAAGTAGAATTATTGAGAGAGTAAAGTTAGAGAAGATGAAGAAGGAAAACATGAAAAACGATGGATTTTACCAACCACAACCGTAGGAAGGGTATTTGGGTACCCAGGTATGCTTCAAACTTAGATAATGTTGGTTGAATTGCTCCAAACTTTCAAAAAAAAAAATGAATTTTTTTATGTAGATTTGGGCCAGTTCGGTTACCATATGTCAAGAACATGTAAACGAACACACCTGAAAGTGTAGTTCGGTTATGTTTTCCAAACACGCAGGTTACCGAGCTCGCTCGTTAATTGAGGTTTTGGTCGTACAGTGTAATGTTCGGTTACCTAGGATAAAATGATAGGAAACCGAACTTTGAACTTAACAATTTATCTGGGTACATCTTGTGTGTTCGGTTAGTTTGCAAACTTCAATGCAACCAAGTTCCCAACCGAACTGCAGGTTAAAAGTAACCTAGTGTTAGAAGTTCGGTTGGTTCGCAAACTTTAACATATTTTGCGAATCAACCGAACTGGGCTTATATATGCATATATGCAATTAGGCAAACGTTCGGTTACTACGAAATTTATTTCTTGGCGAATTAGGTAGAGTTCGGTTACGAAGTTTCAAAGGTAGAGTTCGGTTACAAAGAAAACTTAACATTTTTGCGAACGAACCGAACTTGTGGACTTCTCATTATTTTCGTAAACTAAAGTTCGGTGATATCCTTATTTTGCGAAGGAACCGAACTTATGGACTTGTGTTGTTCTAATACGAGGAGTTCGGTTAAAAGTATTTTTTTGCGAATCAACCGAACTCTGAGTTCGGTTCAGAAAAAATTAATTCGTGATAACCGAACTTTTCTCTGAAAAAAAAACCCTCCATTAAACCTCTCTGCAACTTCCATTTTCAACTCATTTTAATGATTACTTCTCATTTATTCAACCAAAAACGAATGACAAGTAATGAGTTTGTGAGAATATCTTTGTTAATGTTTTAAATTAAGCTATATATATATATATAGTGGTGGTGGTGGTGGTGGTAATCGGCGGTGGTGGGCGGTGGTGGTGGTGGTAATCAGTGGTTGGTGGTGGTGATAATCGGAGGTGGTGGTGGTGGTAATCGGTGATGGTGGGAGATGGTGGTGGGAGGAGGTGGTGGTTATATATATAGGTGGTTATTGGGTTGGTTTTAAATTAAATTAGGTTAAGGGTAGGTTAGTCATTTCAATGCTTTAGGACACCCCTTATAACTATAGGGAAGGTGGTCTAATAAAACCATGGTCCCCTCAAAAAAACCATGGTCCCTAAAAAATCGTTTTTTTTTTTTTTGATTAAACCGCACAAGGGGAAGCGAGTTGGAGCCCATCTTGTCGCTAGGTTACCAACCAAAAGTTTTGTATGATTTATAATATTTTTATTAATTATAAAAATAATCATTTTATTAAAAAAAAAAAAAACCTAACAAATCAACTCTTGTTCGAAGGAAGGTAGGTACCCAACCAATACATCCACCCGCAAGGGAACAAAAAAACCTAACAAATAAACTTTTGTTTAAGAAGAATTACATATGAAACAAGGAAAGATAAGAGGAATGAGAAGAATAATTTTATCAGGAGATTAGGGTAAAAGCATTACATAGTTTCCTTTATGTACAATCCTAGGAATCTAGTTGGACCGCGCATCCATGATCGTAGACCCTGTAACACTCCCCCTTGTGCGGTTCAATAACAAAACTGTAAGGGCCCTCAAGCTCGTCAACGCTATTAGACCAGTCAAGAGACGTCTTAGCCAATAATGACTCGATTATTTAACGAAGATTTTAATTAATAGAAATTAATTTAACAATAATTTAGATACGAATCTAGTGTCGTTAGATAGATCTCGAAAATTTATGCGATATGGACTACTCGAATGCGTCTTTCGGATACCGGGCAAAGAAAATATTTTCAGATATGTACGAAGGGAAAAATTATCATTTCTTATCATAACCGCCTGGCTGTCATTATCCATTTCTCGGGTGTCTTTATCATTTTGGATCGGCCTTATCCCAAAAACCGAACGAGAAGAAAATTCATTCTTCTTTTCTCTTCTTTCTTGTTCCTCTCTTTCCTATTTTTCTGTGTTGATGCTCGAGAGATGAATTGAGGATGATTTTGTTTGAGAGAATCGATTGGTGATGTTGTGTAATTGATGAGGGAATCGTGGTTATCGTGAATCTTGAAGGAGAACAAATTGTTAGGGTTTGGTTGAGGTGATAAATCAAAGAGAATCAAAGAGTTGGGGTTCTGAGCTTGAGTTTGTATGCAACTGAAAAGCATATTGAGTCATTGATGTATTTTCAAATGATGTTTGTAGTTGTAGTGGTAAACAGGTTCTTTTCAGACTTGTGAAGGTAACAAAATTTCTAGATTTAAATAAAATTTAGGAAAAATAGCAAACTGAAGTAAAATTTTATGGAGAAATAGGGGTTAAGATTCCACCAATCAACAATACTTATGTGATCTAATATTTTTTTACTATGAAATTTAAATAATTGGGTTGATTCTAAATATTGCCAAGAGCAGATTTTCCAAAATATCAAATGTTAATCACAAGTATAATGCATCAAAAGTCTAAAACTAAGCATGCATTATCAAGGGAAAACACAGTTGATTAATAAAAACCATTTAAATCATTTTTATCAATGCAATTAATCATATAAAAATATTACATAAATTAATAAAATAGAGATTACCACATAATTATTGTGAGAATGGCTTCCTTTGTCACCCCTGGGATTGGGTTTAGCTCCTCATCTCAAAAACACACTCACAAGATGTATTCATGGCTAAATAAGTGTTTTTATTGATGAAAATAATTGATAATTGAAGTTTGTAACGCTGTTATGTTGTTGCAGCGTCACTGTTACAAAGGGGTGGTGCTGAAAATAATCGATACAACACAAGTGTTGTATAACAACGATACAGAGAGTTCGCTGTTTGCACTGTTGAAGAACGACACTTCGGTACTGCTGTAATGAAGAACACGGGATACTGTTGTTTAAGACTGTTAAAGAACGACTGACTCTGTGAGTCTGTTCTTCGTGTTCTTGAAGGTCTTCAATGGCTGGCAGCAGCAGCAACAAAATCTCTCTGTAACTCGATTCTCTCGTCTCTCCTGACCTCTAAACTCTCTCCAAAACTTTTCTAAAACTTTTCTAAAACTTTTCAACCCTTCTATGACTTGAACCAACTTTATATAGTCTTTTAATCCCCAAAAATCTCTACTGAATCCGACTTTTTCTTTTCTTTTTCTTCTCTGCGCTGTTGAGAGAATATCTCTCTCTGATCTCCCTGTACGCGTTTATGAGCTATTCTATTGCCCCAAAACTCTCCCAAGACTTGAACAGGACCAAGTAGAGTTTTCTTTAGCGTAAAACTCTCCCAGAATCTCCTCAAAAAAAAAATCTTTGAAACGTAAACAGAACCATACGTGTCCTATTTGGACTCTGATTTCTTCTCCCGGCTATTCCAGCCCAATGTGATCGATCAAAACACATGTACCAGCTCTGTTTAGTCCATTCACATCCAGCCCAACTGATTTTGGGGGTTGAATCTCTTTAGAAACCGTCCATTAATCGAATCCAACTCTGCCAGTAAACATGCATGAAGTTTCCCGCCAAAACATTAATTTGAAAACGTGAAGAAATGTGATCTCCCCCTATCCAGTTCTGGTGTCCCTTTAGCAGCTGCCTGGAAATGGGTCACCCCTTAGTAATTAGGTTACCCCTTATCCAAAATCAAGGGTCCGTATAGCAAGTGTCCTCTGGGGCATTTTCCGCACTTTTTTCGGGGTTCCTCCAGGGTATTTCTGGGATACTTCCGGTACACTTCTGAGGCGCTTCCGGTACGTTATCAACGGAGGTCCAAATGCCACATTTTTAGCCAAATTCGCCGCAAGAGATTATTTTCCAAAAACACCTACAAATACATAAAATAACCAAATAAGTACAATATCGAGTACTAAAAATATATACAAATGAGCTATATTATACACATAAATGCGTCTATCAATTACCCCCGAACTTATTATTTGCTAGTCCCGAGAAAATCAAAAAAAACTACAAAATAAAATCCTAACTCACTGTCGCAGGCATCGTCGATTGCATTTAGCGTATGCAATAAGCCTTTAAACCCCTAGGTGGCCCTAGTGGCCGAGTTATAGTCTCGGAAGGGCTTACCAGAGATATACCCACAAAACCTGTACTCCAGACCTTATCTATCTACACAGAACCTTGGAAGGCACTAAAGAATCTCCTTGGTTGGCATACTTATTGACTATAGGAAGAAGTACCCTGATGCGAAATTCCAATTGTTGTACACGAGTTTGCACTCAAGCATACTAAAATTCATATAAAGTGACAACGCTCTACTCAGATAGTTGCACTATGGACATCATATTCGGAGTCAAAACTAATCACATGGATAGATCAATAAGATGGATATAGAAAAACATGTATGGTTTTGATGTTTACTAAGTGAACGGCGTTTCCCATATCTGTCTGAAGGCCTCCGCCAAAATGAACCTATCCTAATGGATTGAGATACTAGTCTGACTAATATCAACACACTGGCATATACAAGGGTACCAGTGGTCGATAACCTAACTCTAGGTCAACACAACTGGCATATACAAGGGTACCAGTGGTCGACTTTATTGAATTTATTCCTTTTGGTCAAATGGTCTGGTCTCAATTTTTTTTTTTCATGGTATCTCAATCACTCTAATTCACCCTAGCATTGGTAACAACTTGAATCGTGGGCCCCACCTATCACTTAGAGAAACATAGTTTAAAAACAAAATAAAATAAAAATAGAAGTGAAAAGGACTCAACGAGATATGGTGAAACTATCATGTTATTTATAACACCTGAGCTCTGTGCTTTTATGAATAGACTCTTTAGATGTTTCCATCTAATCAGATTGGTTCCTCAAACTCCTACAATCAAAATGCTTCCATCCACTTAGATTAGTTAGTGCAATCCTCAATAGGCATAAATTTTTAGGCTCTGGAGTTTATTTATAGCAAAAAGGTGACAAAAAGTGTTTCTTCCCCACCCCCAAACTTAAATCTTACATTGTCCTCAATGTTCTAAAGATGAAATTAAAAGCATGAACAAGGAGAAACTATTACCACTGGAGGGAAAAGAAATAAGGAAGGATATTACCGTATCACATGAACGCGGGAGCCTCCCAGTAAATGCTAAATTTATAGTCATTAGCTAGACATCAAATACCTCAAAAAGAATTTTCACCTTCCAAAGTCGTATACCAATAGTCGAAACAATTGTGGGTTCATAAGACCAAATAGAACTGCCACTAATAGGAGACAAACGGTCAAGATCAGAAAAATGAGCAGAAAGAGCACAACCTGATCTAAAGTTTCTCGCAAGACAACTGGATTTATCTGGAGTGCCCAATTGGGCTTCATATGAGTGTCTCGGCAAACAGATTCATCCGAAAAACGGGCCTCTAACATATGGATTTTTCCTGGACTTTATCAGGCGGATCAGGTTGTGGAGTCTGAATACACTCAAGCGATACCTCAGATGCACTAGGCTTGAGTCCCAAGTTAGGGACTTCTATTGGGGATAATTGACAATCTCTACCCCCAAATTTAGGGTAATCACTATTCTCCGTAAGACCTTTAACTATGGCTTGAATTTCCGGATCCGGAGAGTATTTAAAATACTCTAGAGCTTCTTCTAGTTCACTACCCCCAAACTTAGAGTTTTGGGTGTCTCTAGATAAACTAGTCACAATATTCCTAATTTCTAGACCATCCGGTTCCTGAAAAAGGTCAATTGCTTTCTCTGAGTTATAATCAGGTGGTTCATCCTCTAAATTCTTTTGAGGTATACTAGCTATAGGACTTATATGTTTCATATCCTCTATGGTCATCCCTAGAGTTTCCTTATTGTGTTGAAGCACGGTTACTGGCCTAATCTCATGATCACTATCCAAATTGGAAGTTATAGGCAAAATCTCAGATGGGCCTACAAATGCATAATTGGGGTCCAACTTAGGAGGATCTTTAGGCTCTTCGAAATAAGGGCTTAAGGTAGATTCGGTAGCTAGTAATGGTTCAAACCTAGATTTCCATCTATCGGTATCTAACATAGGAATAGAATCCAACAGAGCATTTACTTGTTCAATGTTGCTATCATCGTCAAAATCCATGCTAAAACGGGCTAGACAACTCTCTAATGGATCTTCCGATTCGGTGTTTGGTACAGACTTCGGAACTAAGGTTCCTATCATGTTGACCTCTTCAATGCACGTGTCATCTAGCTCAGAATGTAGCTTATTGACATTAAAAATATTCAACTCAATAGTCATATTACCAAAAGATAGATTCATAATACCATTTCGACAGTTTATGATCGCATTAGACGTGGCTAAAAACGGGCGACCTAAAATCACTGGTATTTGGTTCTCTGGATCAGGGACAGGTTGGGTATCTAGGATAATAAAATCCACTGGATAAATAAACTTGTCAACCTCTATGAGAACATCCTCTATCACACCACGAGGAACTTTAACCGACCTATCAGTTAACTGAAGTGTTATCTGGGTAGGTTTCATCTCACCAAGTCCTAGCTTGAGGTACACATGGTATGGAAGTAAGTTGACACTGGCTCCTAAGTCAAGCAACGCTTTCTCAACACGGTACTTACCTATTGTACAAGCAATGGTAGGGGACCCTGGGTCTTTATACTTAGGAGTAGTGGTATTCTTAATAATAGAACTCACATGACTAGCTATGAAGGCTTTCTTCTGGACAATGAGCTTACGCTTTCGCGTACACAAGTCCTTAAGGAACTTGGCATAAGAGGGAATCTGCCTAATTGCATATAATAATGGAAGGTTGATATTAACGTGCTTAAAAACCTCCAATATATCATTAAAGTTGGACTCCCTCTTATTCGGAACTAGCAGCTGGGGAAACGGGGTTCTGGGAACAAAGTGAGGCTCAACATGACCCTCATTGGTCTCTTTAGAGACTCTATCAGTCTCCTCATTTTCTGGCTCATAAGGGTGAACTACAGCATGTTCACTTTCAGGTATGTCGACCTTATTATCAACTTTCTTTCCACTCCTAAGGGTCGTGACAGCATTCACATGATTGTACGATTTCTCTCCTCTAGGGTTAGGATCAGTATGACTAGGGAACCTTCCATCTTCTCTCTCACTTATAAACTTAGCTATTTGTCCTACTTGAAGTTCTAACTTGGCAAGACTCTGGGAAGAATTCTTCAATTCCTGCCTAGTTTCTTGTTGAAAGTTCATGTGGTTCTTTGATAGCATGTCATGGTTACTTACTAACATAGTGATAGCTTTCTCTAAGGTAGAGATCTTTTTCTCGGAAGTGTTCTGAAACTGGGTTTGACCTGAAGAGTTCTTAAAACCAAAACCTGGGGGAGGCTGAGAATTGCTAGACTGGCCTTGACTCTGGCCCTTAGACCAAGACAAATTAGGATGGTTTCTCCAACCAGGGTTGTAGGTTTCTGAGTATGGGTCAAACTTCTGACGGTTCTCATACCTAGCATTGTTATAGACAGCATGGGCTTGTTCTTCACTAACCTGACCTTCCCATAATGAATTATCGGGCTCTATTCCACAACTAGAGACTTGAGAGGCTCTATTAGGTTCAACAAGGGACCTATTTTTAGACTGACCCATTTCCAAAGCTTCTAACCTTCTGGACAAAGCAGCAAACTTAGCATATGACGCAAAACTAGTATCTACCATATTGGTGCTACTTCTATTGACCAAGAGTCTTTTAGGGGGTTCAACACAAGATTCCCACTGTTGGGATTTTTCAGCGATAGCTCCTAAGAAGGTTAAAGCATCATCAGCATTTTTACTAGTGAACTCACCAGCGCACATAGACTCAACCATGGCTTTCTAAACCATCATAAATAATCTGTACGAGTTTCATATTATCAAATACATGGTGAGGACACTGAGATAGGAGATCATTGAATCGCTCTAAAAACCTATAAAGAAACTCTCCCTCTTGTTGCACACTAGCACTAATTTTCTGCCTAACAGCTGCAGTTTTATGCTTAGGGTAGAATTTCATATAGAAGGCAGCGATAAGTTCCTGCCATGTTTCTATGGATTCAGACGGTAGGTTGTTAAGCCAGGTCTTGGCTTTATCTCTCAAGGAAAAGGGAAACATTTTAAGTTTCAAGACTTCATCAGTAAGGTCTTTTATTCTAATTGTCCCACATATTTCCTCAAAGTCCCTAATATGGAAATAAGGGTTCTCATCATCTTTTCCTAAGAATATAGGGATCATCTGAAGAATACTAGGTTTTATCTCAAAATTAGCCGTAGTGGCTGGCAATTTAATGCATGAAGCTCGGTTGGTCCTAGTTGGGAACATGTAATCTTTCAAAGTTGCCATCGTTGGCACAACTGGAGTACTAGGGGTACTTTTGTCACTCAGAGATAAATTCTCAAAACTGAAGTTTCCAAAAACAGGGCTCTCCAAAGAAGAGTCTTCGAGCTCCCTGCTTAAATCAGAAGAACTACTAGGTTTTTCGCTAATCAATCGACCTAGAGTATCTCTTTTCCAAGCCCTATTAACAAAATCGGGCATACACTAAAAAAAAGTTGAAAAAGAAAGAGATGATAAAAAAAAAATATGAAAAAAAATGGCAGTTACCAAAAAAAAAATCTAAAAAAAATGCTAAATAAACACAGGTCCGCGTCGGCGGCGCCAAAAATTTGATGTATTTTCAAATGATGTTTGTAGTTGTAGTGGTAAACAGGTTCTTTTCAGACTTGTGAAGGTAACAAAATTTCTAGATTTAAATAAAATTTAGGAAAAATAGCAAACTGAAGTAAAATTTTATGGAGAAATAGGGGTTAAGATTCCACCAATCAACAATACTTATGTGATCTAATATTTTTTTACTATGCAATTTAAATAATTGGGTTGATTCTAAATATTGCCAAGAGCATATTTTCCAAAATATCAAAGGTTAATCACAAGTATAATGCATCAAAAGTCTAAAACTAAGCATGCATTATCAAGGGAAAACACAGTTGATTAATAAAAACCATTTAAATCATTTTTATCAATGCAATTAATCATATAAAAATATTGCATAAATTAATAAAATAGAGATTACCACATAATTATTGTGAGAATGGCTTCCTCTGTCACCCCTGGGATTGGGTTTAGCTCCTCATCTCAAAAACACACTCACAAGATGTATTCATGGCTAAATAAGTGTTTTTATTGATGAAAATAATTGATAATTGAAGTTTGTAACGCTGTTATAATGTTGCAGCGTCACTGTTACAAAGGGGTAGTGCTGAAAATAATCGATACAACACAAGTGTTGTATAACAACGACACAGAGAGTTCGCTGTTTGCACTGTTGAAGAACGACACTTCGGTACTGCTGTAATGAAGAACACGGGATACTGCTGTTTAAGACTGTTAAAGAACGACTGACTCTGTGAGTCTGTTCTTCGTGTTCTTCAAGGTCTTCAATGGCTGGCAGCAGCAGCAACAAAATCTCTCTGTAAATCGATTATCTCGTCTCTCCTGACCTCTAAACTCTCTCCAAAACTTTTCTAAAACTTTTCAACCCTTCTATGACTTGAACCAACTATTATATAGTCTTTTAATCCCCAAAAATCTCTACTGAATCCGACTTTTTCTTTTCTTTTTCTTCTCTGCGCTGTTGAGAGAATATCTCTCTCTGATCTCCCTGTACGCGTTTATGAGCTATTCTATTGCCCCAAAACTCTCCCAAGACTTGAACAGGACCAAGTAGAGTTTTCTTTAGCGTAAAACTCTCCAAGAATCTCCTCAAAAAAAATCTTTGAAACGTAAACAGAACCATACGTGTCCTATTTGGACTCTGATTTCTTCTCCCGGCTATTCCAGCCCAATGTGATCGATCAAAACACATGTACCAGCTCTGTTTAGTCCATTCACATCCAGCCCAACTGATTTTGGGGGTTGAATCTCTTTAGAAACCGTCCATTAATCGAATCCAACTCTGCCAGTAAACATGCATGAAGTTTTCCGCCAAAACATTAATTTGAAAACGTGAAGAAATGTGATCTCCCCCTATCCAGTTCTGGTGTCCCTTTAGCAGCTGCCTGGAAATGGGTCACCCCTTAGTAATTAGGTTACCCCTTATCCAAAATCAAGGGTCTGTATAGCAAGTGTCCTCTGGGGCATTTTCCGCACTTTTTTCGGGGTTCCTCCGGGGTATTTCTGGGATACTTCCGGTACACTTCTGAGGCGCTTCCGGTACGTTATCAACGGAGGTCCAAATGCCACATTTTTAGCCAAATTCGCCGCAAGAGATTATTTTCCAAAAACACCTACAAATACATAAAATAACCAAATAAGTACAACATCGAGTACTAACAATATATACAAATGAGCTATATTATACACATAAATGCGTCTATCAGTCATCTACAGATGTAGAAAAAATGGGTTGATGTTCAATTAATGTTCTGAAGTTGTTTTGAAGATAAATTGAAGAGATAGGGTTTTTCTGTGAAGAAAAGGTAATTTAAGATGTCTTTGATTTGAATCTGTTTAATGATAATTTGTTTAAGTGTTGATGTATTTTAGATGGATTCGTTTAGATTGAAGTTGATTCGGTTTTTGGAGATTCATTTCGGTTTGTTGTGAAATTGAGAAACTAGGGTTTCATGTTCTTCCCCAAATTAGTAAATTAGAGTTTCTGGAAATTGAATTAGAAATTGACGATGGTAATGGGTGATTCGATAGACTAGATTACTGCTGAAGCGGTGTAGGACGACGAAACACTAACATTTTTACAACGCAAGTGACATTTTATTTTTTTTCCTTTTCATCCCGTAACATTTTTGTCCAAAATTTGATATGTTAACAAATTCTTTCAATTCTATAGACTACTTAATTATGCATTCCATGTGTTGTAAAATTATACTCTGCCGCATGCAATAACCGAAATGAGGGTAATCCGTTATGTTATTTTTGAAACCTATTATAGGAATTCCAAAACCCAGATTTTGTCATCTTACGAGCCCTCAAAACCAATGTTTAGATCTCCAATAGGCTTCTTATTTTAACAGTCATAGATCCTTGTTACAAAATAAGGTGCTTTGAGAAACCCAAGTGTATTTTTGTTTTTTATTTTTTCGATAAGAGTCGGGCATGGTTAACAAGTGGCTGCACTTCTGAAACATATCAAGGGTAAAAATACTAGAACCCCCTACTATATGGGTTCAAACATATAGAAGCCCCACTATATGGATCATCCACTGTCAACTCCATATTTTAAGAAAATGATATTACTAGGCCCAAAAAATCAATTTTTCTTCAGATCTGGCCCATAATTAATTATTACGAATTTTAATAATACCAAGACTACCCTTTAGTATTTATACAAGAGGAATATCAGAAGATATTTTCATTTTCTATTTCATTTTCTCTCTCCGTCTAAACCAGAGCTGCTCTCATAGATTCATTTTATAGGATTTTATCTATTCGGTTGTACAAGATCTAATCTTCTGATTTGATTTCACATCAACAATTTTCAAGCAAATCGATCTGTGATTTAGAAAGAATCAATTATGTATAGAGATTTTTGTTCTACTCTATCTTCTGCTAAAAGAATTTAGTGGTTTTCGATCTATGTCATCTATGGCTGCCGATGTACGACGAAGAGGAAAAAATGACATTGATCTCTACTTCTGTATCTGTATCTACTGATGATGTTTCCAGATCATCATTTGTTTGTGAATAAGTCGAAATCGAGATGCAGAGACAATAAAATTCGTCATCAACTATTAGATCTGAAGATTCAACAACAAAAAGCTGAGAAAGATAAGTTTCTCCCTTCTAATCATGTTTAATTCAATTAAAATTCCTAGTTATGTGATTCGAAAATAAAATTGACTCTAATTTGTTGTTTCGAAGCTACTTCAGGTAAGGTTTTCTATTTGATTCAATAGGTTTTCCTGATTTAGTAGTTCTACTTTCTTAGTTTGATAAGGTTCTGATTTTTGTTTCGTTGACTTTATTCAGATCGGAGAAGAACATTATTTTTATTGAATCAACAGGTTTTGAATCTAGGTATGTTTAGGTTTGTTGTTTGTTTCTGCCGATTTGTTGATAATACTAGTTAAATTCTCCATTTAATAAAAACGCTGATCTTTCATAATTCTAATGGAGCTAGTTGTGGACTCTTGTTGGTGTTTTTATGTTGCTTATCTTGACTACACATGTTGAGTTTGGTTAACGAATCTATGGTGGTGTTGATGGTGGATATGCAGGTTCTGGAGGAGTATGTGGTGGTAGAGGTGGTGGTATTGGAGCAGGTTTGAAAGAGGATTTTGAAGTCAGTGGTGGTGTTTTTCAGAATTGATGAATTGAAGGAGATGATGAGAAGATAAAGGATGAACTATTTTAAGTTTCTACTACTGGTGCTAGTGGTGACATGTAATTAGCTGATTTCACAAGGTTCTCTTCTTTTTAAAATGTTTATGTTTTTGTTATGATCAAGGTTAACTTTTTATGATAAATTTACTACGGTAGCATCCCTGTCAATGATTGGTTTTTACTGTTGACTTATGCATCCTTATAAAGGTAGTATATGGATTCTGTAATGTATATCAAAGGGGTCGATGCTTTCCGTTGAATGAATGTATATCAAAAGGTAGTATATGGATATAGGTCTGCACATTACATCTGTTTAACTGCACATTAGACAAGCCATATGCATGACAGTTTGCACATTAACTAGCATTGGCAGACTATATATGTGTAACTAGTAGTTACACATCTAATCAAATGTGTAACTTCTAGGTACACAAGCTAAATGAATGTGTATCTACTAGTTACACATGCAAATTAGATGTGTAACTTATAGTTACACATGTTAATTTGATGGGATATGCATATGTAACCTAATATGAAACTTCTATCTAACTGTAACATTTTTAATTTTACCTTCTTTTTGTAGAGTCTGTAACTCTGTAAGGGCGAACTATTAAGTTTTGTATACTTGCTCTAGTTTATTCAGTTATGAGATAGATTTGACTATTCTATGTCCATTGGTTTTTGATTTTTGGATGTCCTGTTTTGTTCATTTGTATGAGAAGTTTTCTAGCTTCTATGGTACTGATATCATTTGCTTGTCATGTAGTTACTAAGAAGGCTGACCCAAGGTGCTGGATAACAAAGCTTCCAAGGCTGTCAAAGCTGGAGCATCAACCATTAAGAAGAAGGCTAAGAACATCTGCACATCAGGCCAAAGACATTGCAGAAGGCAAGGAATCCCAAGTACCCATGTATTAGTGCACTACCAAGGAACAAGCTTGACCATTACCAGATCCTGAAATACCCACTCACCACCGAGTCCGCAATGAAGAAGATTGAAGACAACAACAAGAAGAAAACAAGGATGCTTTCAAGAAGATGTACAACATCCAGATAGATAAAGTGAACACCGTTATCAAGTAAGCCTTCTTGATTACTTACGACTAGATACTTCTTTTTCTTGAAAGGTAGTATACGGATATAGGTCTGGAATGGTTTCACTTAACTCATACATCTGTTTAACTGCACATCACACAAGCCATATACATGACAGTTTGCACGTTTAACTAGCATTGGCAGACTATGGATGTGTAACTAGTAGTTACACATGCTAATTAAATATGTAACTTATAGGTACACAAGCCAAATGAATGTGTATCTACTAGTTACACATGCTAATTTGATGGGATATGCATATGTAACCTAATTATGAAACTTCTATCTATTATAGTGGTTATATTTATGAAATTGAGGAAAGAACATCAAGTCCTAGTAGTAGAGAGTAGTAGTTGATGCAGATTAGACTAATTAGATGCAAGTTATACTTATAGTTACACATGCTAATTAGATGTGTAACTTTTAGTTACACATGATGATTGTATGTGTAACTTATGCTAATATGCATGTGTAACTATTGTTTACATATGACATATGCATGTGTAACTACTGATTACACATGCATTTTGTTTTCCTGGGTTCATATCTATACCCTGCTGAATCAGTTGTGTGATCATTTTTTGCGATATTAATGTGCTAGCACAAGGTTCTCAGGTGTTTGTATTATTCTGCCAGTATAATTACTATCTGAAGCTTTACTTTTTGTTGCTTAAAATGTCCGTTGTCATCGATAATATGAAAATGGCTTAGGTACATCTAGACTAGCGCTGTAAAACGTCTTTCTGTTAATACAGTGCTAACAGCGTCTTTCTGCTGAAGCAGTGATATCTTAATTAAGAGCTTCTCATTCACTTGCAAGGTTAACTGTATTATTTTATGACTGGTAATTTCTTGATAGTCACCTCTCGTTTTTGCTAGTGTTATTCATTTAGAGATGGATTTGCTGATTTTATGTTGACATATCTAAGTCTGATGCATGTGTAACTCCTAGTTACATAATTTAGATGCATGTGTAACTGCAAGTTACACATGCTAATTAGATGTGTAACTTTTACTTACACATACTGATTTTGGGTACACATACCAATGTGCATGTGTAACTCCTAGTTACACTAGTCATATGCATGTGTAACTGCTAGCTACACTAGCCAGATGAATGTGTATCTCCTAGTTACACATGTTATATGCATGTGTAACTCCCAGTTACAAAATTCAGATGCATGTGTAACCGCTAGCTACACTAGTCAGATGCTTGTGAAACTGAAATATACATTGTTTTATCTACTGTTCATTTTAATCGTATAAATACTGATGGCTTGTTGTTATATTTCCGGTTTTAGATAACTTCACAAAAGCTAATTGCTTAAACGTGGTAATGGTCTCGCTGGAACTGGAGTTGACGCTGAATACACAAGTCAGATGCATGTGTAACTCTCAGTTACACTAGATAGACACATATGTAACTCTCAATTACACTAAACAGATGCGTGTGTAACTTCTTGTTACACATGCTAAGAAATTATTGTAAATGAATATTAAAGTAATAATTGTATTTTTTTTGTGTTTTTTTTGATGTCTAGTTTTTTGCATATATATACAAGAGTAACTTTGCATTACACATATCATAAGGATGTGTAACTTCTGTTTACACCTTCGCACTGTATTTTAATAATTTCGGGCCTAGATTTAATAATTTTGGGCCTAAATTTAAATTTTATTTAATTATGGGCTTGACAATATGCATAAGGGTAGCAAGGTCTTTTAAAAACTCGGGACCTAGATTTAAACTTTTTTTAATTAAGGGCCTCATATTATGAGTTATCCATGGGTTGGGCCTGAGCCTAATTTTCCCTTCTAATTATTAGACTCCGAACAAGTAACCCCCTTGTTCGTTTCTCTCCCAACAGTTGAATTCTTTTGCCGTCCCAACTTACGGATCTCAACAATCGAAATCCCTTTGGTCCTCTTTGCATCTTCAACTTCTTCTACCTAGTTACAGACAGCCTTTAACCCAATTATACACAGAGCCTTCACTTTTCTTCTCATCTTCTTCAAATTTCTGAATCTACGGTGCCTTGATTAATGACTTTCTGTGCTGTTATTTTGTAATTTGGTTTTTTTTCTTCTTGTATTGTTTTTTTAATTTGCCATTGAGAAGATATGTGGGATGGGTTTATGGGTGATTGGCGGATCATCAGAGAAACCCTCATCCGTTTGTCTTTTCTTATCTGTTGTACCCGCGACTTACCTGGATTGGTCTGAAATCTCTGTTAAGGAACTCCGTTTTCCTTCTTTTTCAGAATTTCAACTGTCGATCCGGATCCGACCCGTATACCCAGATACCGTCATCTTCCTCACCCGTTTTTCAGCCACTACAGTTTGTTTAGATCCGAATCATTTGATCGATATAATGAGTTTTCAGTAAGTTTGAACTGGAAATTTGTCTGTATGGTTTTATACGAAGGATTTTGTCGGTCAATTTATTTGATTATGTCGATTTGATTATCGATTTCATGAAATTGTAAATCCTTTTTTCTTTTTTGTGCACAAACTTTGTGACGGACATTTTTGGTTTTTTTCATCACATAGGGACTCCTCCCTTTGGTCGTCGTCCAATAAGAAAAGTTGGGTAGGATGACTTCGAGATTCTTAATTTGGATTTCAGTTTCAATTGGTAAATTGAGGTGGGATGTATATGAGATTGAATCTGAGATGAGGTTACAGATTTTGATATTGTTGAATGAATCCAGGGTCAGTTCATTCATTTGAACTCAGTTGATATGAATTGTTATGAACAGTTGGTGGAGTTGAAATAGAAGATGTGGTTGATTTGGTGGTGATGATGGGGTTGCAGTTCATGGAGTTGAGTTATCTGAAATGAATATGATGTCCATCTAGAAAGGCAGTAAAATGAAATTGAAGTCTTTGTATGAACCTAAGATGGGTACAGATTGTAGGGAATGGGTAAATCAAATTACAGTTTGTGGTGATGTAGTTGTGGTGAAGTTATAGTGGTGGTTGAGTTGAGTTTAGCTGTGGTGAAGCTGTAATATGCAGAGAAGAGTCAGGGTGGTGATGAATTTGTGGAAATGATAAAATGGGAACTAATTGAGAATCTAATGTTATGTGACTGAGTTATAGGAATGAAGGTTAAATGAATGTGTTAAGTTGAACCTCTCTAGTGATGCTTAAAGCTGCAATTGCAGGTAACCTGAGGTTGTATTTGAGATTGAGTTATGAAATTGTTTTATGAATGAGTGAATTGTACTTAGGCCTGTGAAGTTCTATTAGCAGGGGTATTAATCTTAGTCTGGTAATGAAGAAGGTGATGATGTGAATGTATCTTGTTGATGCATTGGACTGTGATTTGAGCAATAGCTCAGGTCTACTTCCATTTAGTTGACTGACTCAGATCCTGTTATGTCTAACTAAGTTTGTCTGACAGAGTCGACCTTTCTGACTCGTCTAAATCTGTCTAATTGACTGAGTTGAACCATTTGACCCGATTCATGTTTGACTACGTTGACCATTGACTTGACCTGGACTTCATACGTTGACCGTTGGTTGACCTAGTGGAATGTTAGTGACCGTTAGTGGATTCTGTTGTACTAGGCCTTAGATTAATGGGCCAGATTAGTGGACTTGGGCTTAGGATCAGTATTTCTTTATTAAATGTTTTGGACCCCTTATCGCCCGAATTAGCATTTAGCTTCTTTTACAAAGTTGCAGATCTTCATAAGACTTATTTAATGGATTACAGAAGGAACCTTGTTGAATTAGTAATCCTTAGCTTTGCTATAGATAGAAGATGAAAAGATGTAAAGTCATAAATGGGCTTGGAACCATTAGTTTAATTTGTTTGATTCTTGTGTGAGCCATTTTGGCTAGATTCTTAAGTTCTTGTGTGATTAACAGTTAGTCCTTATTAACAACGATCGATTCAAAAGATGACCCAGTGGATCGCGAGGTAGGCATGGATTGTCATCAAATCAGATGGGAACTTTGTAACCTTCTTGTAATCATTGAGCATTCTTTTTAATGCGAGCATGATGTGCCATTACTTCTTATGAGCATATTTGTGTGTAAATGATTGGGTATGTTGTGTAATATGCATTGTATGGATTCTCCAAATGTTAAATCTATTTTTATGCTTATTATATCCCAGATGAGGCAATATCGTTATATAGGGGAATATTACCTTTTGCAATTTCTTGTGAGAATCCATTCGTTTGAATATTATGCTTGATTGCAAAACCTTCGGGACTTATGATGGTAGTTCTTGAATCATGGTTTGTATGGGCACTCTGTGTGGATGGCGCTATCATTCGAGTCTGGAATTATTCTGCTTTCGCTTTCTCCAATGAGTTTGGCGAGGTCTGGGTGACATATTTTTGGTTTGTTCTAGTTTCACTTTTGTAGATCATACGGTGGTGGTCTTTCACGGATATTGTTATTATGGTACGCAATATCTGAGGAGGTAGAATTAGAATGACCTTTCTTTTATGTATGTTATATTACGATGCTTGATGATTGATGAGTGAATAATTTAATGTGTGTTTGTGTGAGTTCCCCGCGAGGAGTGACTGTGATTTCCACACAGCTCCTTGCTAAGTCTTATAGCCCAGATGAGGCAATACATAGCACGAGAAGTGCATATAATATCTATCTAGCGCGTAAAGCGAAATACTATTACTTTTTATTTTATAACCTAATTTATGTGGTTAATGACCCAGATGAGGAAATAGTATATCGAGGTATTTGGAGAAATTACTCTTACACATGTTATGCACGGTGACATGTTTTAAATTACTTCTTCTTTAGCACTGTGAAGCATACTAGTGATTACTTGAAAGTTATTTGTTTCCATTGGGCACCATTTTGGGATGATGTGCTCACTCGTTCCCACTTCAGTTTTCAGTAATCAGAAGAAAGGTGCGCTCGAAGATGACCGTTTCGTAGATTAAAGCTTTTATCGTATTAGAGATGTTGCGTAGTTTTTGTATATGTATATTTTTCTTAATCTATAAAACAACACATTATTATATTCATATCACTCGAGAGATCTTTATTTATATAATATCAGAGTGTAGGGTTTGCCTTTAGGATTAGCTTATGTAATTGATATTCTTAAGATCGTTAATCTAGATTTGATGCTTCAATTAGGTTGTGATCTTTATAGCTAAGCAGGTGATTAGGTTGGGGTGTCACAAAAACTTTATACATAGTGCTTCACATATAATTTTTCAAATGTCGTTCTCCTTGATGACCTGTGCCGAAGTCCATTGCCTCATTAAAACTTTGTCAAGCAAAAACCCAGTGGGGCAAAACCTTGGTACAACTCTTCACATGTAGTACTTCACATGTTGTCTCGTACTTTACATGTAGTTCATCACATGCAATACGATCTTCAAAGATCGATGAGTCTAAGTTAATTGCCTCATTAAAACTTCGTCAGTAAAACCCAGAGGGACAAAACCTGAACTAAAGAAAAAGAGTACAATATTAAGCAAACTTAGAACATAGTTAGACTCGAATATGTTGCCCCATTAAAACCTTGATGAGTAACAAAACCTTGTGGGAATAAGCCACCTCGGTGAAGGAAAATAGTTCAGCACACCATTAGATGCTCCCTCTGATGTCAAACAATTGTCATTAGTCTAATGCAGTCAAAAGGAGTTTATCACACTTTACTTTGGTGACTTGAATGTTTATAAGACATTGTTGTTGATTCTAGAAGTTACGCTGCTTAACAGACTATCACATTTCATTTCTTTGATCCAGATTTTTTCGGTAATATCAACGCGATCTTTATGTCTTCAACGTTCAAGATACTTCATGTTTTTAGTGTTGTCTCGTTAAAAACCTTGTCGAGTAACAAAACCCTTTGGGAAAAATTATTCTCGGCCGAAGGGAAAAAGAGTACAACACAACTTCAATTTCAAAGTAAAATATGTCGACATCATATTCTTGGATCTTCCCCCTGATATCGGCATCTCCCCCTGATTACTTTCAGAGTTGTTCCAGACAGTTCTTTTAGGCATGTACTTTTCGAACTGAACATCGGTAATGACTTACAAAATAGTCTATCATATCTCCCCCTGATTACTTTCGTTGGAAAAGAGATATTCTTCTTTCATAATCAACAACCTTTGGATGGCACTTTCATTAACATTCATTTTTATGTCTTTGCATGGATAAAATAAATTTATGTCAATGGTTACTTTTAAGTACATGATTACGTTCACTATACCATTCCAATGACGTTGCGTTGGCGCTAAGCTATATCTAACGAACAAGTTCACTGGGTATGTAACATTTGTTCGAGTACATTATGCTAAGTACAATAATGCGTCTATTATACTTAGATAAGGAAAGTTCATCTCCCGACACAACTTCGTCATCTTCCTTTAGACGAATTGGTCATTTATGTACATTTGAAACTCGACTAATCATGGGAGTGCTAGCAGGATGCATGTCCTTGTTAAATTGCCTGACAATAGACATATGCAAACTGGTGGAATAATATACCACAAGCTCATCCTTCTAGTTCAGAACATAGATAAAATCGAGATTTCCCAGGATTTTCATCTCAAATTCAGATTTTAAATAGCTTGTAAGTTCTCTTATTCCATTAAGAGTACTTATCATGTACATACCGTCGACATAGATAGCTATAATGATGAATCAGGAACTTATTTTACACATAACACAAAACCTTACTTGTTTATCCCTTTTCAATCAAATAGTCACTTAGACGGGTATACCACATCCGCCTGATTGCTTAAATCAATAAGTGAGTGTTCCAGTGTAACTGCAAACACACTCAGTGGTTTAGAGTCATTCAACTTGGGAAGCAAAAGGCCATCATGCACTTTTGCAAGTATCCTTGGGTCTAAATCTCCAGAGATATAACCACATCTACTATGTTTCAAGTTCTTTGGAAACTACCAAGCAAACTAATTAACTGAACATTATGATGTTCAAAAGAATAAGTGATCCAGAGGTTTGTGAGAAACCTCGCGCGGTCGCGCCAAAAGGTGATTCTTTATAATTTAAGACCTCATTCTTCTCACTACACTTTGTGACAAATAACCACATATGTCCCATAGGCTTTACAATTGGTTGGTTAGCACTACCACACCAAATACCCGTGTATTTTTCAAAGAACTAAGTTCTACCTGGATTGTGTAGGCCAAATATGCTATTTATTTGAAATTAATCAAAATAAAACATGGTTCGATATCATTGTGTTCTACTTCTGGAACAACTATTTATGGATTGTATCATCACTGTGCAAGCATGATCCTTTCATTGACTTATGTGCATTCTCATAATCCGTCAGGATTTCATTGTTCTCTAGAATCATTTAAAACTTCGGAGCGTCCTCTCGTTTGATTCATGGACATATTTAGAGACAATATTATGAGATGATTTCAGATGAAATGATTAGGTTGTTCCTAACTCACCTATTTCCTTTCTAGGTGAGCACTGATCGAACCTAGTGGTCTCTCCATCTTCCTTTATGGAGCTACGGCCTCAAACATACTTTCACCAAGTGTAGTTGTACCACCATAGTTTAGGTGCATATCCTTTACTAAGGATTTTTAACCTTACAGGCACGTTTGCAGTTGGTATGTGTAATCTCGTCAGTTTAGCGATATCAGTGTACATTCCGAAAATCGATAATCCTTTTTCACTTCACATTTCCATTTGTGGAGTATAGGAGTCTATATGCGAAAAAATGGGAACACACCACGATGTTCCCTGTCGTTCCCTCGGAAAATACTTTTTCTTGTCTCCCCCTAACGACGGGAAGACTATCCCATTAGAGTGCCTATCCCGAAATCAACGGTTGATATATCTCCTATCAAAAGGTTTAAAAATGCGGATAATTGTTGGAAATTCTTGTCCAAAATAGTCACTTAATCATTTTGATGACCCAACATAGTACGATGTGGATTCGTAAGGGCACATATATAGTGCAACCAAAAATGCTTAAGAACACAAAATGTTAGGCTTATATTCAGTTACCAACTGGTACGCAAAGAATGGTTGACCAATTATGGGTCTAAAATGAATAAGTAAAGATGCGTGTAATATTGCATATTCCCCAAGCAGTTAAAGGTAGGTTTGTACGCATAACCATGCCTTAGGCACCATCTGTAATCTTTGATGATAGCCTTTGCGAGACCATGGGGTATAGGATGCTCTACATTGATCTTATTAAACATGCAATAACCATCAAGTCTTTTTGATGTATACTCTCTAGTATTTACAAGGGGTGGTGAGTCCTTACATGTATAATATGTGCTAGTAGTTTTCCAAGTGAAACATTACTTGGGAACTATAACTAGTCCAAAATGTAAAAAAAAATCCACGAGAGCCATAAGTCACTTTAATGGTCCGCATTCTGCATGGATATTTTTCTAAATATCACCTCGTTTTTTTATTTTTTGTAATATGGATTGTTTACCATTTGCATATTAGGATGGTCTCGATCCTATTTTGCTGAAGACTTTGTAAAATGAGTTATATGCTTTCTTACTTGGGAAGTGGAGGTTGTGCATCTAGTACTTTAGAAAACACTTATTGATAGATATATATTTCGTCACTTCGCATTCTGTCAATCTTTTTCCCGTTGTCTCGTTCGTTCAAATGAAGTGATGTACTACTATAGTGATTTACATTTCACTAGATTGACTCATTAGTTTCTCTAAAATATGTTTCCTTCCAAATACATTAGAGACTATAAAAGATGCAATCAATTACATTCTCATCATCGTGAGTTTCCACATGATATCAGAAAAAGCGGGGGTCTAACAACACCACCCAATATTTCACTTAGCAATCTGTATGTACAAACTCGAATATACTTTTGAGAGAATTACAAGACTCAATCAATTAAAATTATTGATTTACTCAAGCAGGAACTGCGAGTTCTAATCAAATACAAGGAATAACTCGGATGGTACCAAAGACCTATATCCGAGGATCAATCAATGACTATCAACAACCAAAGGTTGGATTACTCTAATTGATGATCTAATGCACAACTTGTATTATTTCAATTATAAAGATAAAACAATATAATGCGGAAATTGAAATAACACAAACACCAGAAATTTTGTTAACGAGGAAACTGTAAATGCAGAAAAACCCCGGGACCTAGTCCAGATTGAAAACACACTGTATTAAGCCGCTACAGACACTAGCCTACTCCAACCTAACTTCGGACTGGACTGTAGTTGAACCCCAATCAGTCTCCCCACTGATCCAAGGTACAGTTGTATTCCCTACGCCTCTGATCCCAGCAGGATACTGCGCATTTGATTCCCCTAGCTGATCTCACCCACAACTAAGAGTTGCTACGACCCAAAGTCGAAGACTTGATGACAAACAAATCTCTCTCACACAGACAAGTCTGTCGAAGGATTAATCTTTCTCCCACAGATAAACCCTAAAAGGTTTTGTTCCGTCTTTTGATAGTAATCAAGGTGAACAGGAACCAATTGATAATCTGGTCTTATATTCCCGAAGAACATCCTAGAGTTATCAATCACCTCACAACAATCTTAATCGAATGGTAGTGAAACAAGATGTTGTGGAATCACAAACGATGAGACGAAGATGTTTGTGATTACTTTTTATATCTTGCCTATCGAAGATATTAATCTCAAGCCAATCAATATGATTGTACTCGTACAATAGAAGATGCAAGATCAGATCACAAAACCACGATAAAGTAGTATCGGTCTGGCTTCACAATCCCAATGAAGTATTTAAGTCGTTAACCTGGTTTTGGAAGAAGAAAACCAAAGGTTAAAGGAGAACCGAATCTAGCACGCAAACTAGTATCACACGTAAGGTGTGGGGATTAGTTTTGCATTGATGCTAGATGTCCCCTTATATAGTCTTTCAAATCAGGGTTTGCCATTAAGTTACCTTGGTATCAAAGCAATCAATATCCATCGTTAGATGAAAACCTGATTTAGATTCAAGCTAATATTTCTCAACCGTTAGATCGAAAACTTAGCTTGTTACACACAATTGAAATGCACGCTTCTAGGTTTGTTAACCGTACCCAAACGTATGCACTTGTTGGTTCAATAATAGTTAACCAAAAGGTTAGCCATATGAGCATTTCATATCAACCATGTTCTTCTTCACCATAACTAGTTCACATGACTCAAATGAACTAATTAGAGAGTTGTTCAATTGTAACGAATTCTTATGTAACTACACAAGACACAATTGAAGCAAAGATGATTCGATTCACTCGAATCAGTTCATGAACTTTTATAGCCCCACGGTTTGAAAACTGCATTCCTTAGTCTTTTTAAGTTTAAGTTCAAAAATCATCTTCAGATATATAACATTCTTAAGTTCGTAGACTTGGTTCGCGGACTTAAGTTACCAGGCATAGTTTACAAACTCCAGCAGAAATTCTTGGGATGAGAACTTCGCCGGTTCGCGGACTGGGTTCGCGGACTTAGCTTCACGCACTAGTTTGTCCAGCAGAAAATCTCGGGTTTGAGAACTTCGGTAGTTCCGGACTGAGTTCGCGGACTTGGCTCACGCCATTCTTCCGGGTCTCTTGATCAACAAAGTTCGCAAACTTTGGTTCAAGGAATATGACTTATACATAAATGTGTTTCCACAACAATGCTTATGTCCACCATTGGTTATGTAATCTAAACTCTCATTCCAATCATTGAAACATTATTTGTCAAAGCAATTGAAACATATCATCACTTCTGTCACTAGGTAAAGATAAACTTGGTCGAAGCGAAAAGCTTACCAACACATATTTCGAGATATAGATAGGCGAGGTATACTCGGCTCGAAATACCAACTGTGTATAATCAAAGTCTATATATAGCATACGACTTTTTGTCTCAAGAAGTATGAGATAGAATAGATAGACTTTTGAGTGATAGATAAGTTCAAGTCTTCACATATCTTTTTGTCGAGAAGTTCCACCGGTTCCTTGAGTAGTTCTTCTTCTTGTATGATGAATCGCCATGAAGTCCTTGAGCTCAACTACACTTTCTATCCTAGTCCGAGTATTAGCTATAGTAGACTAGAAATCAAGACTTATAGTTTTGATCACTAACATTGACAAACATGCTTGAGATAGCAACGCATGCGAGTTGGACCGAGCAATGCTCTAACAATCTCCCCATTTGTCAATTTTAGTAACAAAACTATCAATACATATGGAATACAAAAAAGATAATGAAAACTTTAGTAACTCCTATTCCACATGTCTAATCTTTCAACGTTCCTCGAAATCTTCGTCATTTCCAAGTACTCTAATGATCCCAAAGGTTGTAAGTTTAGTATCACCGTTGTTGAATATTCGTAGATATAACAATGAGAAAACATAATTCTCGATCATTGTTAGTGTCATAGTATTATTACACAGTGTAAAAGTTCAATTGTATCACAACTTCAACAATAATACTATGGTGATATGTATCACTCCCCCTTAGTCAATACTCCATCTCACATGGAAACCACTCCCCCTTACACAATGATCCGAAAACCATATGTATTTGTAGTGTGAATTACATATTAATTCTCCCCCTTTTTTTCAATAAAATTGGCAAAGGTACAAGAACGGGATCATAATGAAATTTCCGTAAGAAACATTTCATGACTAAAAGAAAAATACATGCCAACTAATTTAGATGCAATCATAAAGCCGGAGCTAAATGCATTCATCAAGGAGTTTAAAGATACAAGATAACCCCTCTAAAATTCCACAGCCGCTCACTCCTCAATATATGACCATTAAGCACAAGTTCAAAAGAACTCTCCCCCATTTGATGTCATTCCCGAGAGAACAACAAGGAGTGACCTTAATTTCAAAAGAAAAGAAGGATTTTTATTGGACACTAAAACCATAAGAATGATTTTTATATCCAAAAAACTCAATCAAATTAATCACAAGTAAACCCATGATTAATTTAATCGGAATACGCAACCAAATTAAACACAAAAAGTGATCAATTTAATTGATTATGCTCAACATAAGTAAACTTACGGAGCTACGACTAAGTTTAACCATAAGAAATGATTAGCTTAACCGTTCATATACTCAACACAAGAAAAACTTATGGATTAATAACTAAATAACCAAACAAGATAATTAATTTAGTTCATAATGCTCGACATATAGTACCTTACGAGGCAACAACAAAGCCAATCAAAAATAATCAACTTGGTTGTTTAGTGCTCAACATAAGACACATTACGGAGCCTCACACTATTGCATAAAATATGGATCAGTAAAGATCAACACTGTGGAATACATAAGGATTCATTCTATCTTCCGTCACTATTCGCATAACGACATTCAATAGACATAATCCTTGCAAACAAAAGATTTTAACCTATCTTCCGTCAAAGATTGACAATATAGGCTTAACTTTTGTAATTGTCAAAAAGTCCATTCATTCTTTAACCAATACATGAATATCGATCATAAACGACTTTACTTTTGACAAGGTATGGGACACACATAGTTCACCGACGTAAACCCCAATATCCCATAACAAGTTGCAATATAACAAATCATAAAGATTAAATACTTCAAAAACATCATCCTCCAAATATTTTTAAAAATTTTAAACCAAAAAACCTAAAAAGAACAAGAAGATGAAAAATAATAGTTATGTGTAATCACAATCATTGCTATTCCAAACTCTAGTAATCTTTCAAAAACAAGAATAAATTCTCATAAGAAGTTTCCTAGGCATCAAGACAAACTCATAATGCACATATAAGATGATTTCTCCTTAGAGGCTAGAATCAATCTTTTCCGCCCGGATTTACACCAAGAATAGATACCAAAGGCGTATAAAAAGATTTTCTTAACAAAGAAGAACATACAAAGTTATTAACGACCATGCACCGTAGTTCACATAAAATGATTGTGAACATTCAAGAATCTCATAATAATGTGTACTACTTCCCATTCTTGAACTTCCTTCTTTATGATTCGCCAACAACATTCTTGTTAAAGCAACACATGAGCTTAGAAGTGTAGTACTCCATGAATCCAAGTGCCCAAGTCCAAGAGAAATGGAACAAGTGCGACGAAATGGAGCAAAAACACTCAAAACAAGAGACAGGACAAATATCAATCTTAACTCATCCAAATCAGTAATTCTCATCTCCAATTTGAAGAGAATTCAAAGAGGAAGAGAATGCAAAAAGAATGAGGTCATTCCGAGTTCGGACGAAGAAGCTACGGCCAAAACAAGTTTACCGAATATCGACGTCAAGTATGCATACGAATTTTCAAGTCCGCGAATTTAAACCACTGGATTTTGATTTTAAAAGATGTTATGCATACCTGGTAGGTGTACCATGAAGTCCAAACATCCATGTAGATGTGGGAAAACGGTTTGCTGGTTTTTTAAGAGAGTGAAGAGTCGGGCGTGTTGTCAGAGACTCCTCGACCGAGCAAACTGCTGAACCTCACACAGATGCACTGCAAAGAGAGTGCTTAGATTCGAGAGATCAATCTGTAGGACTCTGTCCTAAACCAAGTCAATGGCCGTTCCATATTCGATTCGGTCACAAAGAGGGAGATGGGTTGATCTGTAGGAGGGAAGCTGAGAATTGTGTGGGATCAGTGATGATCAAAGATTTTGGATGTGTTGAAGGTTTCTGCAATAATTGGTAAACTGTGAAGTTTGGATAAGCTCTGATAGATTGATGAATTCTTGAGAGTAGTTACTCGAGAAATTCTGTGTGGACGATTGCTGATGATGTCATCATGTCCTTCAATCATGGATTCAGAGACTTATTTATATTTTCAGAGTTGTGAACACATTGATCCCTGTAAGTGTGACGGTTTCTTGAGTGAACGAGTGAGAAAGTGGGGGATCGTGTTAAAGTCAGTTCCATGTCGTGTGGAGACTTCACTGATCGTTCACCCACTACTTTGCTAACTCCTTCAACCGTTTCCACGACTTACACACATTTCTCGTCGTGGATGAATCTGTAGACCGCCAGACCAAAACCCTAAGTGATATCCCACCATTTGTGACGTGATTGATGTCTCACAAATCGTGGAGTCTGCAAGGCAGACGTGTTTTAATTAGTCAGTTATTGACTGATTTAGATAGTAAGTCTAAGTTTTGTTGAATCGAGTATGATTGATGAATGCTCAGTGATTCATGAGTATTAATATTGCTCGTCTGATCAAATATTGTAAATTCGACGAGTTATTGAATATTGATGAGTTACTGAATATACATGGATTATTCGAGCAACTGAGCAAGTATTGCTCGATTCGACGAATTACTGATAAATTACTGAATGTTGATAATTGGATCAATATTCGAGCAACTGAGCAAGTATTGCTCAATTCGACAAATTAATAATTTTGACGTGCAACGAAGCAAGTATTGCTCAATTCGACGAAATATTTATTGGTGACGTGACCCAATAAAATATTTTATATTGGTATATTACCGAAAATTATATGATTAATTCAGATGTTGGTTGCTGAATCCATCATAAATTCATTAGTGTTTGAATCTTGCTCTGAATGATGATTCGTAGAACATTTATTCGAAACCCTAATTTCAGATCAATTATTTGTTAACTGATGAATTGCTGAAAATAAGTCATGAGTGATAGAGGGACCGACCACATGGGATGATGGGCATCCATGTGGTTCCCAGGTGCTCGAGTGAGCATGCACCAGGGTTCTCAGTTGGAGAATTAGTGAAAGAATGATGATTAAATGCCGGATTCATCATTTATTGAAATATATTGTTGGGTTCAACATTATGTGATAAAACCTAGGTATGAGATATGGGACCGACCAAGAGGCCATGGGACCGGCTCTTGGTGGTCATGTGACCAATTGTTGGCCGTTTGAGCAATCCCCAGATTGGTTGGAGAGAGTTTGGCCCAATATGAGCAATTGAGCAAATTAGGTCAGAATTATGAAAACATGTGGGACCGGATTTGTGCAAGCCTTAGGAATGACTATGGTCGGTCATGAGGGCATGCACGTGTTACCATGGTGTTCGTGTTTCCGTACTGAAAGTTTCAGTGTTTTCTGATGTGCGTTCGAGCAACATTGTGAATTTTCAAAATAGTTTCATCTTGATTGAAATTCTTGTTTTTTGTTGGAATGAGCATGTATGCTCAATTGACCAATATTTTTTAAATATTAAAATAAGAGTATTTTAACGTTTAAAATTGTCGTGAGAGGCTAGCCGGTCGTGTGACCATGTTGGATTTCGGTTTTTCATGATTCGAGCAAAATTTGAGAAAATATGAAGGAATCATGAATTTTGCTCAAACCAAGGAGTTTCATGAATTGAGGAAAATAATAATTATAAAAGACAAGGGATTGTAAGGTGTGGGGCCGGCCAGGGCTAGGGCACGGCCGGCTGGCGATGTTTCCCGGTCCCGCACACCTTTCTCTAATTTTATATTATTATTTTTTTTATGAAACCGTGATATTATGGAGAATCCATGATTTTTCGTTGAAACGGAGAAGTTTCATGAGTTTAGGGAATAATAATAATAATTTATAAAAGCTAGGGATTGTGAAGTGTGGGACCGGCCACGGCTTGGGCATGGCTGGCCGGCTGGGTTGCCCGGTCCCGCACACTTTTTCATATTTTATAATATTATTTTTTACGGATCCATGAAGTTGTGGAAAATTCACGAGTTTTGTTGAAACGGAGGAGTTTCATGAAATTGGGAAATAATAATTATAAAAAGCTAGGGATTGTAAGGTGTGGGACCGGCCACGGCTTGGGCATGGCCGGCCGGCTAGGTTGCCTGGTCCCGCACACCTTTCCCTATTTTATAATATTATTTTTCATGAATCCATGAAGTTATAAAGAGTTCATGAGTTTTGCTCAAACAAGGAAAGTTGCTAAAATCAATGAGTTTTCACGAGTTCATGAAAATAACAAAATAGGGGAAAATAATGGAAGAGGCATGGGATCGGCCACGGCCGGCCCCTGGGCGCCTCTTATTATTTTTTGTTGCTTTTCTCCTGTTTTGCGTAGGATTCCTCATCTGTCCATATTTTTGAATGCTCGTTTGTGCATCCGGGTGCTCAGTCGTGCATCATTGTCGAGTACACTTGCACCATTTTTGTGGGGCTTACTCGGTGATGGTCCAGATGCCCGGTTGTTGAGTATTATTATCAGTTCATGAAATTCAGTGGAGAATAATTCATGAAACTGAGCAATAAAAAATGAGTAGTTCTATTATCAATTCATAGGATCAGTCGTGGATTCGACCATGAATTCGGAATAATAAAGTTAAGTATTACCATTCCACGGGATTGTGGATTCGACCAGAGAATCGGAGTAATTAAATATTATTATTTCATGAGATCAGTCGTGAATTCAATCATGAAATCGGAATAATGAGATAATATAGTAGTTTATTGCCATTCTATGAGATCAAGTCGTGGATTCGATCATGAAATCGGAGCAATTATTTTTTGCCATTCCATGAGATCAGGCCGTGGATTCAACCATGGAATAGGAGCAGTTGTTTATTGCCATTCCATGGGATCAGGTCGTGGATTCGACCATGGAATAGGAGCAATAATAGATCATTCTGGTAATTCAGTGGTGAATGTCACGACAGAATTAATCTATTGCAGAAAAGATATTAGACAGTTAAAGCGTTACATCCATTCTGAATGGTGCATAGTCAAAAGACAACGAGTTTCCGAAGTTCTGAAGACGTTGTTGCTCTCAATCTACGGAGAACCGCTTGGGTCTATACACGGTCTCTCTACATAGTCAGGGAACAGTGAGTGTCACCGACGTCCTGAAGGCGTTCTTCCTCTTAATCTTACGGAGAACCGCCCAATTACGTTATTTTACATAGAGGACATGATGAAATGCATGGCACTGAACGCTCAGCTAGTGGAGGCCTTTCAGGAAATATATTCATCGTGGCTTCGTAAAATATGAATTGTTGCATGCCTGAAAGCCGTGTCAAAAACATGCCTCATGATTTTACGGTTTTGTCCTTTGTTGAAAATCCACCATCAACATTAAGTCCCCTGCTTAGTGAGGGACAGTCATGTTCCGCAGTAAGCATTAAATGGTGATTTTCAGTCGACGAGATCGGTGATGATTGAACTCAGTCGTACAAAGGTAGTTTCAGGATCCTCGATTTGCCCCAATGATGTCATGTGTAAGCAAATGCATAGATAAGGACCCTGATAGCAATATAGAGTGTCATCTCATAAGCGTGGAGAGATTGAGGCACTGCTGATTTGGTCGCTCGAAGGCTCAGTTTTGGTCATTTTAGCGTTCGGGGGCCCAAAGCCCAAAAGAGGAAACCCATGTGTTTTAGGTTTTGGAAATAAAAATAATATAAAAGTTAAGTAACCCTAATATATTTTTTTTTGATCAACTGAGCATCTCTTCTCTTCATTGCACGCCCGAGCAGCAGGGGTAGAAAAATTTTCACGCCAGCTCCGATCGCCGTCCGACGAATTTCCGCCCGGCGCCGACAGGTAAGGCCGTGCAATTTTTTTTTTGTTGTTGTGTGTTTCATGATTCATGAATTGTTCACAAAACAAAAATCCCATAGTTGCAAGCATATATAGGGTTTATGAAGAATTTGTTTTTAGAAAACGTATGTATGCCCGTTTTTCGTTAGTTTAGGAAACGAGCAAAAATCCTTAATATGGAAGAGATACACAAAAATTTGAATAGACATGGTATAGTTACAGTAGTAAAAGCTTTGTTTATTAGGTTTCATGAAAACCCAATTTTGTTTTCGAATCATGAACTTTTCAAATATTTTTAGGAACTTGTTCGTTCGTAATAAAAGTAGTAAATAATGATCCTTAAGGTTAAAGGAAATTTTGAAAAGACCTGGAGTTCATGATAAAATTTGTTTAATGAACTTCCAAAATTTTATTGAGAATGTGTGGACCTTTGAAAAAATAGAAAAGACCCTCGTTCCATAAACGAATGCTCAACTGAGCAAAACTTTTAAAAAAAAAATAGGCTACGTGACTTATTCACGTTTTATTAAATATAAATCAAGTTTTGATTTATGAAAAATTGTTGAAAGCAAACAATTTATGAGTTGATGAATTCGTAGTGTATGTATGAGTTTAGTGATTTTATAGTGTGTGCACACGTAAAAATCAGCGAATGTTCACATGGAAGGTTATGTGAATTATTCATATTTTCATGAAAAGCCAATGTTGACTTTAAATAATAAGTTTTTTGCTCGGCTTTGCAGGTTTGAAAGAACGAGCAAGTTTTGGGGTTTTACGCTATTATCACTAAGTTCGTGAAATCGTAAATAGGTAAGAGTTAAGGATTACCATTTTTGTAAACATTGATGTGAGCATCATAATTGTTCTGTTGCTTTAATTCCATTGTGCTGATGAAAATCATGTATGGATGTCGCAGCAACTTTGCAAAGATGACTCAGTCTCGTAGCACTTCTAAAGACGATGTTTCTTCTAGAAAGGATGTTTCCACAGATGCATCTTCCAGAGATGATGGTTCCTCCATAAATGATGTTCTGAGATTTCTAAGGATAAAGAAGAAAGTTCAAAGACTAAGAACATTCCGATTGCTGAGGACAAGTTCTTTGTATATCCGTATAGACCTGAAAAGCGTCCCTTGGGCTCCTCGTTTCGGCTTCTCATAAATCCCAGAACCACTACTCAGAACAAGTTGGTGTCTCCTCCAGCAATAATTCGATTCTGTTTGGAAGGAAAGCATTATTCGGCTTCTCATGTGGAATTCAAACTTTCTCGGAGGCCGCTGACACACTTTTCTGGATGGGCAAGGCATATGCTAGGCCATAGCCGTGTAGGGACCTTGCTGGATAGTGCACAAGTGACACGAGCCATTCAAGATGTTGGGGATTTAATTATTAATCATGGCATACCAGGTATTGTAGCTTTGCTTGCCCGTTGGTGCGTTCCTACTGACACCTTCGTATGCAGATTGAGAGAATTCATTGTTACCTTTGAAGACGTAGTTGCTTTGTTGCATCTTCCAGTTACCGGTAATTTCCCTGAAGAGCTTTCATCAGAGGAAAAGGATATATCTAACGCATTGGAGGCCAAGATGCACGAATTCAATGAGTCTCCCAAGTCTTGCTATGCTCAATGGTTGTCATATTGGTGGCCGAGGGATGTAATTCCTAAAGAACCGGTCAATGGTACTTTAACAATTGTTGCTTTCTTATGCTTATGGCTCTCCAGGGATATCCTTGAAGATTGTGGACATTTGTTGAAGCTGTTTGTGATTTGTTTCGCCATAAAGATGGCTAAAGGTGAGAAATTTCCAATTGGTAGTCTATTTTTGGGTTCGCTGTTCGCCAATTTAGATTCTTTAGTTATAAACTCCAGTATCTCCGACGGCTTCATGAAAGTCGAAACATATGCCAATACCTTGTTCCTCCAAGCCTTGATGTGGGAGCATCTTGAGAGTTACGCCCCAATTCCTCGTAGCATCTTGCAAGGACCCAAGGTCGATACCCGTCATGCCTTCCTCGAGAAGAATAACGCCAGGATCATGCGTTGGTCTACAAAGCAGCCACAATATAAGATATGTATTACTGACGTTCTGGATATTGAATTTGAGTTCAACTTTCTCCCCTGGGTGTCGGTTCCTTCCCTTTTTTCGCAATTGATCACTTTCAATACTTATGAAGAGAATGTCATGTTGAGTACTGGTGCTGGTCTGAGCGATGGAGAAAGATCTTTTATATTGAGTTGTACTCCCGGTTTCTTGATATCAGTAATGGATGGAGAGTTCCAGGTAGAGGAATACAACATTGATAGAGCAGCTCGACAGATGGGCGTCGACCAGTGTATCCCAGGTCACCGAATGAATAAACCTTCAGTTGAGTATTTGAAGGCTAATATGGACTGCACTCATGCGGAGGGAGGTGATTATTTATTCCCATGCTCTGATCGTTCTAATTTTGTGACTCCGGGCACGAAATTAGTACGATCAGAGCAACTTGGGGGTTTGCATGAGTTTGCCATGGATGTCAAGTCCCAAGTTTGAGAGTTTCCTTCCCCTGATATGATTTCTGCTCGACCAAGATTGAGATACGTTTCCAGTGGTGACAAGAGGAAATCATCTCCAAATGCGACACATGTAAGTGCTTTCCTCATGATTTTATCAAAAGCATGACATTCACAATTTTAATTGTATTGTTGACTCCATGGTAGGACGGTCATGCTGTGAGACCCCGAATTGATGTAAACTCTCCATACCTCCAATAAAGTCCCCAGGGTGGAGAAATAAGAAGCAAAACAGCTCATAGAATGATACCGAATAATGTGCAGTCCCTTGCCGCTTCTTTAGTGGGTTGTTAGCACTCTTATTATCGTTACGATTTCCTTGTCCATATAATCAGGATCTTGAATATTATTAATTTGTTTCAGAATTTTGCTCCATCGGTTATTGACGGTCTTCACCTTGTTTCTAAACGAAAAATCCAAGAATCCAGCATCGATGATGAAGTGGATGTAAGTATCCTTTGCGTAAGTGATTATGAATTTTCCTTGATTGAAGTAATGACGACTATTGTTGAGACGTCTAGGAGGAGATTGATGTGTAGAGCCAATATGGTCATGCTATTTATTCATCTTCGAGTGGTGGAGGGAAAGAGAACCTTCGAGAGTCGGAATCGAATGGAGATAACGATGCTACTAATGTTAATGCCGACCATTCCAATCCTTCGGATGACTTGGGAGGTCCTCAAGTAAGTATCTATCTTGTATTATCTTCATATAAGTATAATGTTGCTGATTTATTGATGAATGAATGAAAATCCCAATGAATATATGAGAAATTTTGCCGAAATACGTCACCAGAAAATTCAAACCTCAGTTTTTTAGTTAAAATGTTGTAGAATCTTCATTCAATGTCGGATTTTCGCGATATGCATATGTATCTTCAAGCCCAGGAAATTTCCAAGTTTAATCAAAGCAGATTTTTGAGTTTTGAGCATGTTTAGGGTCTGCAAAAGGAAAAACAGTAAACTTCCAAGAGACTTTCAGAACTTTTTCAGATTGTATGTTGTCCAATGTTTTGGCCACATATCCATGCTCATTCATCCGATTGCCATAAAATTTTGAAATGTTGTAGATAACATCCATACGAAGAGAATGGTATATGACCCAAACTTTAATTACTTACTAATTGCTCCCAGTTCACCGTTGAATACAAGGCAGTGTAAAACCTCCTCAGCTGAGCTTGTTTGAAAACGTGTTTCATGACTTCTACACTATTTGCGCATGTCTTAGGTGCATAATAAGGAACTTAGATAATGTTAGTTCACTTACTTTCTGAATTTTATGGTTGTATTGGGTTTCTATGCTTGAATCATTCTAATCTCATGTAATCTTCACATTAGGCGCCAAATGTCGAAGTTGGGAACAATGGATCCAGTAATGATGGTTTGGGCAATGCCAGTGATGGGACCTCCATACCTGCACCTCAGGGTCATCAAACGCTGGTTGTTGATGTCGTGGAGGTGGCGGAAACTCCAATTGTGCCTGAGATGATGGTTACCGAATCGAGAATGGAAGAAGTTGCTCCTATTGAAGTCGTCCCTATGATTATTGATGTTGCTGCTCCAGTGACTGAGAACCGGATAACAGTGCACGAGTATCCAACTGCAGGGATTTCTTTTGCTCCTTCAGTTGGTGATCTACTCCCATATCACAAGTTTTTTGGCGGATTTAGCGTTCCCATCGGATATGCTGCTATGTACGAGAAACTGTGGGAGATGTATGGACACATCGTTGTTACTCAGGATCCTGAGCGTAGTTATTTCTTGACAAGGCAAGTAGAAGCCATCCTGCGTGTTATAAATGATATCCACATCACAGCTAGAAATTATGTCACCCGGGATGTACTCTTTGATTGGGAGTACAACTTGAAGAAAGCTGAAGAACTTGGCTTCAATTTGAGGTGGCTTCGTCAAAAGCTTGATGCTATTAGGAAAGCAGTAGAAGGTGACACTCCTTTCTCCACCAGTGATGTCGTGCTGAAGAAGATGAATGAAGTTGTTGGATTGACCAAAAAGTTGGAGGCGGAGAGAGCTGTTTTGCAAGTCTTGGAGGATGCAGAAAAGCAGAAATATTATTTTGCTGACTTTCTTTAGTTCTTTTCCCCTGATATCTTGAACCCTGGATTTCTGAGAGATATGAGGTTTTTAGATTTTGGTTTTAATTTCTTGATTGGTTTTGAGTTTATGAGTGACTAAGGATTTTCTTTTGGATTTTGGGTTTGAAAGAGATTTTCTTAAATAAAGAACTTTTGATAAATTGCTGAATTCAAATACTGGATGCAAGTATTGCAAACGTTTTGGAAGAATTGAAATTACAGGTAAAATAAAATCCTAAGGTGCAAACGTCAGATGTCTTGAGCGTTTGTCTTAGACATAAAACACCCAATGTTGAATGCTTCATACGTCAAAAATCTTGAGCCAATTCTCATGAATTACTGGGATGTTTGTCTTGCCCTTGATGCTAGCCAATTTGTAGTATCCTCCAGCAACTGACTTGGAAATCATGAAAGGTCCTTCCCAGTTAGAACTCTTTGTGGAATGCAACTTGCGTCTGGTTGCCTTAAGAACCAAATCTCCTTCATGAAATTTGTTAGGTTTGGTTGTCCGTGCTTTGAATATTTTCTGTTTCTTCGGAATTCCTCGTATAGGGGGATTCCATGTTGGTGGAGCTTTCCAATTCTGTGGCACATGTGGACACTCGTGCAAAGGAGAATATTTAGGATATTGATTGTGAAACTCAGTCATTATTCCTAGCGATGGCCGTGTTTGTGAGATGATGGATTTGGAGAGGTTTTGCGTCTAAACATTTGGTGAAGTATTGCTGAGGTGAGACTAACCACTCATAGCGCTTAGTGATAATTAGGTTTGAGCAGAACTGAGTCCCCGGACTAGGGTAACATATTTGAAAGTTGGTAATACATATGCATCAGGGGGAATAAGACTTTCCTGAGCGCTAAACCTTCTGACGAATTCATGGGTGTTCTCCCCAGGTTTGTGTGTGAGTTCCATCAAGGCTTCGACTTTTCCCAAATGCTCGAACGGTTGGTCATCTTCCGAGTCGGAGCTTTCCTCGACGGAGAATTGTGCAACTGATGAAGACATTGCAGTAACTTTTTCATCATGAATCCATGTACGTCCCAGAACCATGTCATATCCTGGATCTTTTCTGATTATGTGAAATTTTGTTTCTGCCAGGTTTCTCCAACTTTCATTTTGAGGATAATATAGTTGTAAGCATATCTAGAGATTCCTTCATGGTCTCTGATTGAGACAGGAGCGTGAGATGCTTCTTGTCGAGTGATGCCAGCGGCTCTGAGAGTCTTCAGAAGAATGATATTAACAGCAGTGCCAACGTCGACCAACGACCGCTTGAATTCATTTCCCTTGAGGTGAACTGTGGTGAGAAGTCCCCAGTCGTACATCTCCTTGTCTGTTCCGGAGGTTCAGGGAGTATCTCCTGAATTTCTAATCATTTTCCAGACACAATGTGGTTCAATGCGGCAAACATATCATTTCTTTGAGCTTTCGATAAGTACAGTAACTCACAGACATGCTCAATTAGGGATTGGACTGCTTCTTTGACTGGCTTTTCGAAGGTTGTAAAAGTTCTGATTGGGAGAGGATTCTTGTGCACTCCTTCAGTCCACAGCTCTCCTGAATCGGCCTTTTATTTGAATATATGTTTCAATTTTCGACGATCACTGGTCGGATGACTGACATACCTATGGAAACGACAGTAACGCGGATTCTCCACTTCCTCATATGTTGGCTCCCTTCTGACAAGAGGCAAGTTGATCGCACCATCTTGAATCCAGACTTCCAACAACTATATTACCTCTTCAATAGGGAAAGGAAAGTCTGGTGATTCCTGATCACTCTGTTGACGTTGAGCTGGCGTTCGTGCGTTTCGAGTCTGTTGTCCTTCTTTGGTGCATTCGTAGACGTCGGAGGAGTATCCTTATGTTGCTGCGCGTCAGCCTTTCTTTTTCCTCCTTCGGAGATATTCGTGGAAGTCTCCACATTATATTGTCTGTTGATTAAACGTATGGTGGTGGTGCTTCGAGTGCTCGACTCCTCGACTTTGACGGTTTTGGTTCTTTCTAGCAAAGCTGGAGCAGTAGTTGCCGATCGCTTAGCCGCTTCATGAAGTTCCGAGAAAGTCTGAAAGCTCTGTAGACCGGAATCATCCCGCTAATGCATAAATCCACCAGTTGTTGTTCAGTAACATTAGAATCATGACAATCCAAAGCTTGAATTCTGAATTTCTTCACATAGTCGTTCGGATTTTCAGTATTCTTTTGAGTCATCCTTCCTAAGTCGGAAAGAGTAACTTGCTCAGAAACGAAGAAGTATTTCCTGTAGAAAGCATTAATCATCTCTCCCCAATTGCCTATGCTTCCTGGTGCAATGTTGTTGTACCAAGTATATGCTCGTCCCATCAGGGATTTGAGAATTCTTTCAAACGGAAAACATGGTTGTGTGCATGCTCTCCTAATGCTTCCAAGAATCGAGAAACGTGTTCTCGAGCATTCCTCGTTCCATTGTAGAGTGTGAACGTTGGAGAAGTGTAGACTTTTGGAAGAGGGATTCTTTGCGTGGTAGCAAGATATGGGGGTTGATGACGGTGTACAGATGGCGCATGGCCATTTCCACGCTTCTCCATAAAACGCTCCAAGTCTTCACGAGTGATGAAACCGGCGGGTTCAGGTTCTGCAGTTTTGCGGGCTTCGTCATCGTCAGGGACTGGAATAACTTCGGGATCTGGAGATGCTTCCTTGTCTTTTCCCTTTTCCTGAGTTTTGTCTGACATCTTGTCAGTGAGAGTTTTGAGGTAGTTACATAGCTCCTTCTAAGTCGCAGCCATATCAGTTTGATTTTTAACGAGAACTTCCTGGACTTTCATGAGATCAGCGATGGTGGGTGGGTTTTCTCTGAGCTTCTCAGGATGTCGGCCGAAGAGAGGATGATTTTCGACATTGGTGTGAGGAGGAGTAGTGTCACCACCGCTGCCGGAAGCGAGAATAGTTTCTGGAATTCCATTGTTGTTGCTAGTGCTGGCGTTGTTTGTGTTATGATTTGTAACTGAACTTGACCTAAGATCAACCATTTTTGCGAAAATGTGGGATTGAAACCGAGAGATTAATCTCCCACAGTGGTCGCCAATCTGTAGATAGGGAAAACGGTTTGCTGTTTTTTTAGGAGAGTGAAGAGTCGGGCGTGTTGTCAGAGACTCCTCGACCGAGCAAACTATTGAACCTCACACGGATGCACTGCAAAGGGAGTGCTTAGATTCGAGAGATCAATCTGTAGGACTCCGTCCTAAACCAAGTCATGGCCGTTCCAGAGTCAATTCGGTCACAAAGTGGGAGACGGGTTGATCTGTAGGAGGGAAGCTGAGAATTGTGTGGGATCAGTGATGATCAAAGATTTTGGATGTGTTCAAGGTTTCTGCAATAATTGGTAAACTGTGAAGTTTGGATAAGCTCTGATGGATTGATGAATTCTTGAGAGTAGTTACTCGAGAAATTCTGTGTGGACGATTGCTGATGATGTCATTATGTCCTTCAATCATGGATTCAGAGACTTATTTATATTGTCAGAGTTGTGAACACATTGATCCCTGTAAGTGTGACGGTTTCTTGAGTGAAAGAGTGGGAAAGTGGGGGATCGGGTTAAAGTCAGTTCCATGTCGTGTGGAGACTTGACTGATCGTGCACCCACTATTTTGCTAACTCCTTCAACCGTTTGCACGACTTACGCACATTTCTCGTCGTGGATGAATCCACGTGCCGTAGACCGCCAGACCAAAACCCTAAGTGATATCCTGATGAGTTCCAAATATTGTATATATTTGCACCCTTTTTATTGGCATTTAACTCATCTTTTATGCATTAATTCTACATTTTATCCCATATTCTGTATTTTCATTGTTTTCAAGAATAAATATTTTTATTAATTAATTTTGTATTTTTAGGTACTAAATAAAGATTGGATGAGTTGCGGAGCAAAAATAGCAAAGGAACGACAAAGAATCCGGCAGAAAGATAGCGCAGATTGTGGTATGGAAGACTCAAAGGCTAGCAATGGGCTTAACAAGGAAGAAATTGTTCTTAAAGAAGAAATGGGCTCAGAATTATCCCAAGCCCAACTTATCTCCCAAGCCAAATCTCAAACCCAAAGCCCATTCTCATGTAGCCGCCAGATTGGATCCACAGATGCATCCAACGGTCTCTTCATCGATGTGCATCAGATTTCGATACGTCGGACTCACACTACAGCACCTAACTATAATCTGAGCCGTCAGTTTTGATGTATCACAAATCCAACGGTCACTCCAAGCCTGTTTCCCTCGTGGCGTTCGATTCAATCCAGATGTGATAATCCAACACTCATCCTCGTTGTTCATCAAACCCTGCTGATCCGCCCAACACCATAACACCTAAACCTATTTCACCCAAAACAGAACCCAATCTCTAATTCCCATCGACTTCTTCTCCTTCTTCTCTCCCTCTCCTCTTCAACTGCTCTCTGCAGAGAGCTCCATCATCACCACCACTCCCTGTCGCCACCAAATCATCTTACAAACGCAACCCATCTTTACCACCAACTATCCATGATATATGTCAACTAATTTCAGCAACGTCACATCTCATCAGTGACGTGTGAGTTGAAGAAATTGGTTGGAAGATATCAATGATGGAAGAGATAAAAGCTAGGGCATGGAGATGGACCAGGAGAGGCAGACGAAACATGGGTCGAAGAGAAATTGTCCCATCTAATTAGGTAAATTCGAAACCCTAGTTTACTGTTGAATTTGGGGAAGAACACAAAACCCTGATTTTGTAAATTAGGTATTTTGGGGAAAGTACTTGTAACTATAAATATGGGTTGTGGGTGTTGTGTTGAGGGTATGCCTGGATTAGCCAGAGCACCACCTTGGAGGCCTGGATTATCCAGTGCTCTCTACTGTTACTTCTTGTTTAATTTCAATTGTATTTTTTCACCATGTCTAGTATGTTCTAATTACTCTTGCTAGGGTGTAGATGAAACCCTTAGTCATATGTTGAGAAAATTTCTGTTCAATTTAATGTTCTTATGATGTTCACTGTTGTAGGATGATTACTAGCTAAAGCATTCAAATGCACTTGTGATGAGTTGTACTGTGAGAAGACAGTTCATGCTAGGAGTGAATTAGATAACATAGCTAGAATTATTATCCATTTTATCCTGTTAGGGATGATAGTTAGCTAAATTGATCAAATGAACCTGTGATAGGTTGTACTGTAAGAAGACAGTTTATGCTAGGGGTGAGTTAGTGAGAATGGTTGGCATATTATCCATTTTATCCTTCCCTGGAAAGGAACAAGAACATAAGTTGAATAGGTATTGCCTTAGCTTAGGATTATTAGGTGGATTCAAATGCCCTAGTGCTTTTAGTCACTGTCACTAGAAATAGTTAGGAAACTTAGAAATCAATAGAATGATTTAGAAAACAACACCAGCTCCCTCCTTGTCCCTGTGGACTTCCCCTTATTTGCTCACTCACTACTTTAGATCCTGTATACTTGCAGGTTTAGGTTAAAACATAGTTTTAGGACTTATTCCTTTTGTTATCAAGTTTTTGGCGCCGTTGCCGGGGACTCGGTGGCGGCGCTGTTGTTATATTTTTTTGTTTTTCTTTCATTGCTCTTTGTTGTTTGTTCATTCTCATGTTAGGTTGCTGTTTTTGTATCTTGCATTTCATACTAGCTGCATCTTAGCTTAGTTACATGTTAGTCAATTCTGTAAGCATTTTATTGTAGAAATCATTGTAGTTATAATCATTCCGTTGTCATACTTGGATCATCTTAGTTGTTCTTGCATACTGTTTTGCATTACCAAGCATCTTTGTTGTTCTTGCTTACTTATTTGCATCTTTTAGCTTAGCTTAGTGTAAGCATAGTCCATGTTCTTTCACTTCCTGTTAGGCATTGTCTTACCTCTTTAGTGCATCGTCTTGCTTCTTTCTCTTGCTATTGTTATTGCTCTTGCTTTTGCCTTGCTGTTGGGTTCAGAACAAAAGCTGCTGCAATTGAACAAGACCACTTGCTGTTGAACAATTCTGCTAGGCTTGCTGTTTGAACTGCAGTAGTGATACTGCTGCCAAGCTTCTGTTGCTGGGTTGTGCAATAAAGAAAACAAAAGCCCAACTGGGCCTCAAACAAACAAAGGTTAGGAAGATCCAAGCCCAACTGGGCTTTTGCAACACAATTAAAAGGGACCAAAGCCCAACTGGGCTTCCCTCCAAAAATAGGTAAGCCTAAACCCATTGAGAGAACCCAACCTGTGGGCTTCCTTTTTTTTTCTTGTGGGCTTGTAATATTAAACCCAACAGTTGGGTTTTTATTTTCTGTGGGTTTGTGTTTTTGTGTTTTTGGGCTTAACCTTTTTAGATTATGGGTTTGCTTTGTTTGTATAACTTGTTTTATGGGCATCATTGATTTTATTGCCATCCATTTAAAAACATCACTTCGGCCCTAAATCTAAAAATGAATGGATTTTGGTCTGCCACTGGGAATAAATCTATTAGAGAAGCTTACGGGCAAGATTCACCTTATGAGCCTCCCACAGACCATGATGTCAATAGTTATAGGGATTATAATTATGAACCTTCTCAAGGTCATGAGCCTCAATATGCAAACCTGTATAACTATTCACCCATGTATCAACCTAGCAAACCGGAAATGCATGCTTGTACCTTATGTGGTGGTTTAGACCACCTTGATGAATATTGCTATATTTTGCATGAATTTAGGCAATCTAGGGGATACCATGAAAATCCAACTTATGAAATGCCCACAGATCGTGAGGCCGGTAGTCATTGGGACCATAATCAATCCTTTGAGGGTTGCGATCAATATTTTGTAGACCCTAATGACCATGCACACATGTACCAATCACCACAATTTGAACATGAAGAATTTTGTACTCCCATGAATTTAGACTCCACCATAGAAGCTCTCAGTGAGCTAAACTTTGATAGATCTACATCACGAATTCAGGCGAAGTTAGATCATATTTTGCTTCACCTACAAAAGGAGGAAATTCATGAGGAAATGTATGTTGTCCCTAATGAAGCGTCTGGTCCCATTCATGTAAATGATGTTGAATATGAACCCAATTTAGATGAACATGAATCAACTAAGGACACCACCACTTTTAATGAGGACCAATATGCATGTTACCATGATGAGGATTATGATGATTATGATGATGTTATGTTAGAAAAACATGTTTTTGCCGAAAATATTGTGGAACCTTTTGGTTCAATAACATATGGCTTCTCGCCCTCGACCTTCATGAATGTTGTTTCTTCTAATAATCATTGTAGTTCATATGATCTTGATATTGATATGGAGCTTGTACAATTATTCTGTGAAGATGAACATGACATAGGAGAAGTTAAATCTTCTGTAGACACTAATTTTATTATGCATAAAAACGAATTTGATGTGTCTGATTCCTTGCCTAAGTCACAAAATTTTATGTCTTCCGATGTTGATTTGAGTACTTCGGACAATCATGATACCGAGTTAGGTCTTGATGATTTGTTCGATGAATGTGAGCATGTTTTACCTGTTTCTGATTTAGGGAAAGTATGTGTTGGTACTATTGATCTTATCCATGAAAATAATTTAGAAGTACCAACTTTCCTACCTAAATCACATATTGAGATTATTCCACCCAACCTAGATTTGGTTTGTAACAAAATTTTTAAACCAACTTTTCTGAAAATTCCTAACCTAGGATTGGAACTGTGTGCCTCCCAAGTCCTTTTGGACTATTTTGCATCAAAATATAATACTTTTAAGGAGCCACAATTGGAATACATTTCTTTGCCCATCTCGAAAATAGTCCATTTTGAGTTAGACCTTGTGAATCCTGAACCCCCAAAATTGCTAGATTTTGTGCTTACAAATAAATCCGTTGAAAAATTTAGGTTTAGGGGTGATTCATCCGGTTTTTCACTCTCGCTCTCATTTCAGTCCAATTTTAGTTGTTTGAAACTGTCTATGTTTCAACACTTTGTCTTTTGGGTTGATCCTCAACTCTTTAGACTGTATGTATATAGTGAATTGTTTGTATATAATCCGGTAGGTAATATTTAGTGGAACCTTTTATGTTTTATTTTGTATATATTGTGCTAATCCAATGTGCTTTTACTTAAGTTACTGTTGGGTTTTAGCTTGAATAATGGAGTTCAAAACTTGCTTTCGCCAATATCCGGTAATCTCTTTCCTTTTTCTACACTTAGCATCGTTCTCATGGTATGTGTTATAATCATGTTTATCTTTTGAAACATTGAGGACAATGTTTAGTTTAGGTTTGGGGGTGAAAAGTAGATACTTTGATAACATGCTATAATCGAAAAATAGAACTCTTTCTTTTTGAAAAAAAAAAATGAAAAATGAAAATATAAAATTAAAAAAATTGAAAAAACATAAAAATGGAGCTCATTTACCTTGAAATGTTGATTCTTGTGCATGTATGTAAACATAAGGATTCTTAGTCTAGATATTTAGGCACCCTGATTCTAGCACAATTCACATAGTGATAAGAAACTTGCACGCGCACGATCTACCAATACATGTATAGCCTCATCCTTGAGGTGTTATATCGGAAGTCACAATTGCCAATCACTTTAGAATGCTGAACGAAACTTGACTAGCTTGTTTTTTGGTTGGTTGGGATAGAAGGTGGAGGTTACATTAAGAAAAACAACCATCGAATTTAACTGGGTGCATCAAAAAGGGATACCTCTTGCTAAGAGTCATGTAATTTTTTGTTTCCTTTTGTATATGTATCAAAAGTGTTACCATGTTAAAAGAAAAAGAAAAAGAAAAGAAAAAAAAATGATGTATATATTCAGGAAAATATCAAAAAAAAAAACGATGTATATATTCAGAAAAATATCAAAAAATAAATAAAAAATAAATCAAGTATTTATCAATTCCATCCTCTCTTGTTCCAAAAATAAAAGAGAGTAGTCAATGTAAATAAGAGTCATGTAAAGAGTCATCTTTTGTGTTTTTGTGTTATAAGCAAGGAAGGGTGTATGCCATTGATGTACAACGCGAGTAATTGTGAAATACCTCCAACTCATTCACAATTCTCGTAAAGTCCGGACAGCTAGCTAGATTTCGACCTCGGGCCTGAGAAACTATCTCTTGGTGATTAGTAGTCATAACATCCGATCTTTCTTTACACATGTGTAGATACACTTTACACTCTTATCACATGTCTTTATTTGTTATCAGTGCTAGGATTGTGCCTTTGATAGCTAGATTGACATCTCCATTTTGCTGTGAGCTTCTACTGTCTTGCACATGTCACATTTGATGGAATCTGAGCTTATATTTTGTCCTAGAACTTTGTAGTACGTTCTAAGCAAACCTTCACGAGACTTCACTCGTCCACTAGGGACACTTAGTGGTTTAAAAGGCTTATTGCATTCGCTAAATGCAATCGAGAGACCAACGACAGTGGTATAGTTAGGATTTCCTTAGTTTTGCTTTACTTGAGGACAAGTAAAATTCAGGTTTGGGGGTATTTGATGAGTGCCAAATATTGTATATATTTGCACCCTTTTTATTGGCATTTAACTCATCTTTTATGCATTAATTCTACATTTTATCCCACATTCTGCATTTTCATTGTTTTCAAGAATAAATATTTTTATTAATTAATTTTGTATTTTTAGGTACTAAATAAAGATTGGATGAGTTGCGGAGCAAAAATAGCAAAGGAACGACAAAGAATCCGGCAGAAAGATAGCGCAGATTGTGGTATGGAAGACTCAAAGGCTAGCAATGGGATTAACAAGGAAGAAATTGTTCTTAAAGAAGAAATGGGCTCAGAATTATCCCAAGCCCAACTTATCTCCCAAGCCAAATCTCAAACCCAAAGCCCATTCTCATGTAGCCGTCAGATTGGATCCACAGATGCATCCAACGGTCTCTTCATCGATGTGCATCAGATTTCGATACATCGGACTCACACTACAGCACCTAACTCTAATCTGAGCCGTCAGTTTTGATGTATCAAAAATCCAACGGTCGCTCCAAGCCTGTTTCCCTCGTGGCGTTCGATTCAATCCAGATGTGATAATCCAACACTCATCCTCGCTGTTCATCAAACCCTGCTGATCCGCCCAACACCATAGCACCTAAACCTATTTCACCCAAAACAGAACCTAATCCCTAATTCCCATCGACTTCTTCTCCTTCTTCTCTCCCTCTCCTCTTCAACTGCTCTCTGCAGAGAGCTCCATCATCACCACCACTCCCTGTCGCCACCAAATCATCTTACAAACACAACCCATCTTTACCACCAACTATCCATGATATATGTCAACTAATTTCAGCAACGTCACATCTCATCAGTGACGTGTGAGTTGAAGAAATTGGTTGGAAGATATCAATGATGGAAGAGATAAAAGCTAGGGCATGGAGATGGACCAGGAGAGGCAGACGAAACATGGGTCGAAGAGCAATTGTCCCATCTAATTAGGTAAATTCGAAACCCTAGTTTACTGTTGAATTTGGGGAAGAACACAAAACCCTAATTTTGTAAATTAGGTATTTTGGGGAAAGTACTTGTAACTATAAATATGGGTTGTGGGTGTTGTGTTGAGGGTATGCCTGGATTAGCCAGAGCACCACCTTAGAGGCCTGGACTAGCCAGTGCTCTCTACTGTTACTTCTTGTTTAATTTCAATTGTATTTGTTCACCATGTCTAGTATGTTCTAATTACTCTTGCTAGGGTGTAGATGAAACCCTTAGTCATATGTTGAGAAAAGTTCTGTTCAATTTAATATTCTTATGATGTTCACTGTTGTAGGATGATTACTAGCTAAAGCATTCAAATTCACTTGTGATGAATTGTACAGTGAGAAGACAGTTCATGCTAGGAGTGAATTAGATAACATAGCTAGAATTATTATCCATTTTATCCTGTTAGGGATGATAGTTAGTTAAATTGATCAAATGAACCTGTGATTTGCTGTACTGTAAGAAGACAGTTTATGCTAGGGGTGAGTTAGTGAGAATGGTTGGCATATTATCCATTTTATCCTTCCCTGGAAAGGAACAAGAACATAAGTTGAATAGGTATTGCCTTAGCTTAGGATTATTAGGTGGATTCAAATGCCCTAGTGCTTTTAGTCACTGTCACTAGAAATAGTTAGGAAACTTAGAAATCAGTAGAAAGATTTAGAAAACAACACCAGCTCCCTCCTTGTCCCTGTGGACTTCCCCTTATTTTCTCATTCACTACTTTAGATCCTGTATACTTGCAGGTTTAGGTTAAAACATAGTTTTAGGACTTATTCCTTTTGCTATCATATCCCCCCATTTGTGACGTGATTGATATCTCACAAATCGTGGAGTCTGCAAGGCAGACATGTTTTAATTAGTCAGTTACTGACTGATTTATACAATGAGTCTAAGTTTTGTTGAATCGAGCATGATTGACGAATGCTCAGTGATTCATGAGTATTAATGTTGCTCGTCTGAGCAAATATTGTAAATTCGACGAGTTGTTGAATATCTATGAGTTACTGAATATACATGGATTATTCGAGCAACTGAGCAAGTATTGCTCGATTCGAGGAATTACTGATAAATTACTTAATATTGATAATTGGATCAATATTCGAGCAACTGAGCAAGTATTACTCAATTCGACAAATTAATAATTTTGACGTGCAACTGAGCAAGTATTGCTCAATTCGACGAAATATTTATTGGTGACGTGACCCAATAAAATATTTTATATTGGTAGATTACCGAAAATTAAAATGAATTCAGATGTTGGTTGCGGAATCCATCATAAATTCATTAGTGTTTGAATCTTGCTCCGAATGATGATTTGTAGAACATTTATTCGAAACCCTAATTTCAGATCAATTATTTGTTAATTGATGAATTGCTGAAAATAGGTCATGAGTGATAGAGGGACCGACCACATGGGATGATGGGCGTCTATGTGGTGCCCAGGTTCTCGAGTGAGCATGCTCCAGGGTTCTCAGTTGGAGAATTAGTGAAAGAGTGATGATTAAATGTCGGATTCATCATTTATTGAAATATTGCTGGGTTCAGCATTAGGTGATAAAACCTAGGTATGAGAGATGGTACCGACCAAGAGGTCATGGGACCGGCTCTTAGTGGTCATGTGACCAATTGTTGGCCGTTTGAGCAATCCCCAGAATGGTTGGAGAGAGTTTGGGCCCAATATGAGCAATTGAGCAAATTAGGTCAGAATTATGAAAACATGGGGGACTGACTTTGTGCAAGCCTTAGGAATGACTCTGGTCGGTCGTGAGGGCATGCACGTGTTACCATGGTGTTCGTGTTTCCATACTGAGAGTTTCAGTGGTTTCTGATGTGCGTTCGAGCAACATTGTGAATTTTCAGAAGAGTTTCATCTTGACTGAAATTCTTGATTTTTGTTGGAATGAGCATGTATGCTCAATTGATCAATATTTTGTAAATATTAAAATAAGAGTATTTTAAAATTTAAAATTTTCGTGAGAGGCTAGCCGGTCGTGTGACCATGTTGGATTTTGGTTTTTCATGATTCGAGCAAAATTTGAGAAAATATGAAGGAATCATGAATTTTGCTCAAACCAACGAGTTTCATGAATTGAGGAAAATAATAATTATAAAAGACTATGGATTGCAAGGTGTGGGGCCGGCCACAACTAGGGCATGGCCGGCCGGCGATGTTGCCCGGTCCCGCACACCTTTCCCTAATTTTATATTATTATTTTTTTATGAAACTGTGATATTATGGAGAATCCATGATTTTTCGTTGAAACGGAGAAGTTTCATGAGTTTAGGGAATAATAATAATAATTTATAAAAGCTAGGGTTTGTGAGGCGTGGGCCCGGCCACGGCTTGGGCATGGCCGGCCGGCTGGGTTGCCCGATCCCGCACACCTTTCCATATTTTATAATATTATTTTTTACGGATCCATGAAGTTATGGAGAATTCACGAGTTTTGTTGAAACGGAGGAGTTTCATGAAATTGGGAAATAGTAATTATAAAAATCTAGGGATTATAAGGTTTGGGACCGGCCACGGCTTGGGCATTTGGTCGGCTAGGTTGCCCGGTCCCGCACACCTTTCCCTATTTTATAATATTATTTTTCATGAATCCATGAAGTTATGGAGAGTTCATGAGTTTTGCTCAAACAAGGAAAGTTGCTAAAATCAAGGAGTTTTCATGAGTTCATGAAAATAACAAAATTGGGGAAAATAATGGAAGAGGCATGGGACCGGCAACGGCTAGGGCACGGCCCCTGGGCGCCTCTTATTATTTTATTATTTTTTGTTGTTTTTCTCCTGTTTTGTGTTGGATTCCTCATCTGTCCATATTTTTGAATGCTCGTTTGTGCATCCGGGTACTTAGTCGTGCATCATTGTCGAGTACACTTGCACCATTTTTGTGGGGCTTACTCGGTGATGGTCCAGATGCCCGGTTGTTGAGTATTATTATCAGTTCATGAAATTCAGTGGAGAATAATTCATGAAACTGAGCAATAAAAAATGAGTAGTTCTATTATCAATTCATAGGATCAGTCGTGGATTCGACCATAGAATCGGAGTAATTAAATATTATTATTTCATGAGATCAGTCGTGAATTCAATCGTGAAATCGGAATAATGAGATAATATAGTAGTTTATTGCCTTTCTATGAGACCAAGTCGTGGATTCGATCATGGAATCAGAGCAATTATTTATTGCCATTCCATGGGATCAGGCCGTGGATTCGACCATGGAATAAGAGCAGTTGTTTATTGCCATTCCATGGGATCAGGTCGTGGATTCGACCATGGAATAGGAGCAATTGTTATTGCCATTCCATGGGATCAGGCCGTGGATTCGACCATGGAATAGGAGCAATAATAGATCATTCTGGGAATTCAGTAGTGAATGTCACGGCAGAATTAATTTATTGCAGAAAAGATATTAGCCAGTTAAAGCATCACATCCATTCTGAATGGTGCATAGTCAGAAGACAGCGAGTTGCCGAAGTCCTGAAGACGTTGTTGCTCTCTCATGTAGTCAGGGAACAGTGAGTGTCACCGACGTCCTGAAGGCTTTGTTTCTCTCAATCTTACGGAGAACCACCCAATTACGTTATTCAACATAGAGGACATGATGAAATGCGTGGCACTGAATGCTCAGCTAGTGGAGGCCTTTCAGGAAACATATTCATCATGGCTTCGTAAAATATGAATCGTTGCATGCTTGAAATCCGTGTCAAAAACATGCCTCATGATTTTACGATTTTGTCCTTTGTTGAAAATCCACCATCAACAATCCTGAACTACTATTTTCAAACCTAAATGATTAAGAACCTTAAACACAGATCAAGTTAGGTAGAAAAGAACGATAAGAAAGGTACGTGAGTCATTATAAGTTCTCTAAACAAATAAAAGCACAAATATTGCTCAAGTTTATAGACATACCTTTTTAGATGAATCTGATTGAATTCTACAACATTACCGAGTATAATCTGTGCGCCCCAATTTTCGTGCTTCCCTCACCGTACACATAGCGGGGCATTCCTTGGTGAGGATGCACTTACAACACAATCAAGTTGTGTTGGGGTGAACAATGTCTTGTTCACCACAGTTGACCTTTGGATTATCATGAAAGGGATCACTTTTAGAGCCTTTCACATCGAATTCCATTTTTCCACAAAACTTGTTAAGTTCTAACATCATGGATACTGCATTTTCCATAGTCATGGAATTTTCTGGAAGATCATTCCTTTTCACACTCAAAGCATCATTAGCTTACTTTGGTACCCACTTCTGAGTGCGTTTAGGAACAACCAGAACCTTCTTCCCATTACTCTCTTCAAGATTTCTCGGAAGAGAATTGTATTGACTATTCTTTTGAAAGTTAGTCTTTCTCCAATTGGGAGCATCGGATCTTGTCTTCGTCTTTACGAAGTTATCCTTTTGATAACCATTACGATTGTGAAAAGGCTTCGTATAACGTTTATAGGAAAATCTAGGTTTATCACAGCAACGATTCCTTTGCCTAAAGGTTGGAAAGTTACAACCTGTAATGTTAAGGGGATTAGCCTTAACATATGATCTTGGTTTCACAACTTATTGTGATGCCCAAACAAGAACATCATGAAGTTTCTTATTCGTTATACGAAAACGACATCTAATTTCCAGGTGACCTTTATTTCTGCAACAGTGGAAAACATAAGGAATGTTCTTACCTCGATCCGTACGTGCTGATTTTGGAGGTTGATATTCTTTGGTCTTTCGAACCTTAATTGCCGTTGAAGGTATTTCACTTTTTCCATCAGTGGAAACCTTTTTTTGAGAAGAATCACTGGCCTTGACAAATTTTACCTCTTTGCTAATACTTGGAGCATCTATTCCTTTATATCCCAATCCTCGTGTATCACGATGATTTTTACTTGCTCCTAGCATAGTGGTTAATTTGCTTGACCTAGTATTGAACTTTTTCAAGTCATCTTCCAACATCTTGATTTTATCAAGAGCAACAACTAAATCAGCCTCAAGGCGTTTTTCTTGAGCGAGACAAGCACTTCCCCTGTCATCAAAACTAATTTGTTGACGGTTAAACCTTGCTTCAGATTCTGCAAGTTTCTCTTCCAACAAAAAGTACTTTTGATAAATATTATCACGTTCAAGTGACTTCATACGTAGGTTTTCCTCAGAATCCTTGAGGATCGATTCGTTAGAACGATTCGAAAAATAAACACCTGCGTAACATCTTCTCAATTTCTTGTTTTCTCGACAGAGAGGAGTCAGAATAGGTGATACATGAGAAGTTGTAATCTTCTTCATCTTCCACGAATCCAAAAACGTAACATACTCTAAGACTTCCTCATCAACATCTCTATCAATATCTGAATCACCTTCATCAGAAAGTTCATCCAACTGTTCTCCTAGGAGAGTTTCCCAATCAACAGTTTGTACATCAAGAGAATGTTTAGATATTGATTTAGATGTGATAGTTCTCTCAGGTGAATCCAAGCTTTTAGAATCATCTGGTAATTTCTGAACTGGTACGTTATTAGAGATAGAATCGTCCATAATCAGATCACTACAAACAAAGACTTATAAGGTCTTTAACGTGTTTGCCTGCTCTGATACCAATTGAACAAGCGGGGGTCTAACAACACCACCCAATATTTCACTTAGCAATCTGTATGGACGAACTCGAATATACTTTTGTGAGAATCAACAAGACTCAATCAATTAAAAGTATATCAACGAGTTTATATCTCTTTCTTGATTTGATTTACTCAAGCAGGAACTGCGAGTTCTAATCAAATACAAGGAATAACTCGGATGGTACCAAAGACCAATATCCGAGGATCAATCAATGATAATCAACAACCAAAGGTTGGATTACTCTAATTGATGATCTAACGCACAACCTGTATTATTTCAATTATAAAGATAAAACAATATAATGCGGAAACTGAAATAACACAGACACCAGAAATTTTGTTAACGAGGAAACTGCAAATACAGAAAAACATTGGGACCTAGTCCAGATTGAACACACACTGTATTAAGCCGCTACAGAAACTAGCCTACTCCAAGTTAACTTCGGACTGGACTGTAGTTGAGCCCCAATCAGTCTCCCACTGATCCAAGATATAGTTGTACTCCCTACGCCTATGATCCCAACAGGATACTGCGCACTTGATTCCCATATCTTATCTCACCCACAACTAAGAGTTGCTACGACCCAAAGTCGAAGACTTGATGACAAACAAATCTGTCTCACACAGACAAGTCTATCGAAGGATTAATCCGTCTCCCACAGATAAACCCTAAAAGGTTTTGTTCTATCTTTTGATAGTAATCAAGGTGAACAGGAACCAATTGATAATTTGGTTTTATATTCCCGAAGAACAACCTAGAGTTATCAATCACCTCACAACAATCTTAATCGTATGGTAGCGAAACAAGATGTTGCGGAATCACAAACGATGAGACAAAGATGCTTGTGATTACTTTATATATCTTGCCTATCGGAGATATCAATGTCAATCCAATCAATATGATTGTACTCGTACGATAGAAGATGCAAGATCAGATCACACAACTACGATAAAGTAGTATCGGTCTGGCTTCACAATCCCAATGAAGTCTTTAAGTCGTTAACCTGGTTTTAGAAGAAGAAAACCAAAGGTTAAAGGAGAACTGACTCTAGCACGCAAACTAGTATCACGCGTAAGGTGTGGGGATTAGTTTTGCATTGATGCTAGATGTCCCCTTATATAGTCTTTCAAATCAGGGTTTGCCATTAAGTTACCTTGGTAACAAAGCAATCAATATCCATCGTTAGATGAAAACCTGATTTTGATTCAAGCTAATATTTCTCAACCTTTAGATCGAAAACTTAGCTTGTTACATACAATTGAAATGCACGCTTCTAGGTTTGTTAACAGTACCCAAACGTATGCACTTGTTGGTTCAATAATAGTTAACCAAAAGGTTAGCCATATGAGCAGTTTATATCAACCATGTTTTTCTTCACCATAACTAGTTCACGTGACTCAAATGAACTATTTAGAGAGTTGTTCAATTGTAACGAATTCTTATGTAACTACACAAGACACAATTGAAGCAAAGATGATTTGATTCACTCGAATCAGTTCATGAACTTTTATAGCCACGGTTTGCAAACTGCATTCCTTAGTCTTTTTAAGATTAAGTTCAGAAATCATCTTCAGATATATAACCTTCTTAAGTTCGCAGACTTGGTTCGCGGACTTAAGTTACCGGGAAGAGTTTACAAAATCCAGCAGAAATTCTCGGGATGAGAACTTCGCCGGTTCGCGGACTGGGTTCGCGGACTTAGCTTCAGGCATTAGTTTGTCAACTCCAGCAGAAATTCTCGGGTTTGAGAACTTCGGCAGTTCGCGGACTGAGTTCGCGGACTTGGCTCACGCCATTCTTCCGGTTCTCTTGATCAACAAAGTTCGCAAACTTTGGTTCAAGGAATAGGACTTATACATAAATGTGTTTCCACAACAATGTTTATGTCCACCATTGGTTATGTAATCTAAACTCTCATTCCAATCATTGAAACATTCTTTGTCAAAGAAATTTTCAAAGTGATTGAAACATATCATGACCTTCGTCACTAGGTAAAGATAAACTTGGTCGAAGCGAAAAGCTTACCAACACATATTTCGAGATATAGATAGGCGAGGTATACTCGGCTCGAAATACCAACTGTGTATAATCAAAGTCTATATATAACATACGACTTTTTGTCTAAAGAAGTAGGAGATAGAATAGATAGACTTTTGAGTGATAGATAAGTTCAAGTCTTCACATACCTTTTTGTCGAGAAGTTCCACCGGTTCCTTGAGTAGTTCTTCTTCTTGTATGATGAATCGCCATGAAGTCCTTGAGCTCAACTACACTTTTTATCCTAGTCCGAGACTTATCTATAGTATACTGAAATCAAGACTTATAGTTTTGATCACTAACATTAACAAACATGCTTGAGATAGCAACGCATGCGAGTTCGATGCCCATTTACATTTGTTTCTTTGCAATGTAACAAGGTGTGGTTAGCTCTCGGTACATGTAGAGCGTTGGTGACTTTTATTCTTTGTTTCATCTTGGAAACAACATTTGAGAAGTGCTTCGCTCGATGATCCAATCATCGTAGTCACACTATAAGGAACTAGTTCAATAACTAGCGTATATTCCTTAAGTTAGTGGGAGGAAAAACCACTATCAGTTAGACATCGAGTCTTAAGAGATTTAATAAATGTTGTGACCTTATCACGTAACAAAAATGGATTCAACTCAAGTAGTTATAAATAAAACATATATGAAACATTAAACAAATCATAGTCTAAAAGCATAAAGTACAAGAAACTAAATGTTTATTCCCAAGCACAGTCAGGTACTTCGATTGGTGGGGAAAAATCTGCATTTCCCAGGAAGTCTGAAAATGAGGTTGATATCAGGGTTAATCTCATGCTCTTGTGTATATTAAACCTCTTATTCGATAGTTTACCGGTAGATTTTGTAGCTCGCAGCTATGTTGCCACTAGCCTTAAGTTGCTTTTACCAATGTCTAGTAAATCCATACTTATAACAAGGCGTATTTCCATTTGAGGCCTTTTTAGAGCAGAGCTCTTAGGAATTTTCTCGAACTTAGAGTCATTATCACTATGACCAGAAGTTTCTTCTCTGTGCCAAACATTAGAATGACCGTCACGTCCTTTACCACGACTGTGATTTTCACATCGGATGCCTAATGATAGTACTCAAGCCCTGCTGAGTCCAAAAGTTTGGACTCCGGTCTAATTGGTTCGATCTACATAAGACAAAGTAAAGGACATTAATATGGTGCTCAAATTCATCTGAATCCATCAACACGAAAAATTCCAGTACTATTTTTCCGTGGCCAAACTTCTTTATGGCCGAGATGGATATCAAAACCAAATTTGTATATGGTTATATGGATAACATGGATACATCATAGTCCAATTTCTGATTACAACCTAGTCAACAAAATTAATTAACCAATTTTCTTTATGGTTATTAAAAGTGCTAACCGTTTGCAAACCAAATATCCTAATGGTTTTTCAATGGTGCAAACCGCTTGTAAAAACAAGCAATCCGTTTATTAACTAAGTTTCTTTATGATTTTATGGTGGCCCTGTGAAGTCAAAGTCCAATAATCAATGATCATAACAATGGTCTACAACACTTAGTCAATTGCCAATGATAACGTCATATTCATAACCCATTATAATAGTACATAAATTATCAAAGTTTGAAGATGAGAATTACGGAAAATATGTAGCAGCAGAAAACATATATTTCTTCACATAAAGCTAAAAATATCAAACAAATAGTGGGGGCATGAATCGGGAAAAAGAAAACAAAAATCATGCATATAATGAAGATGAGGATTACGGAATATATGTAGCAGCAGAAAACATATATTTCTTCACATAAAGCTAAAAATATCAAACAGACTGTGGGGGCATGGATCGGGATAAAGAAAACAAAAATCATGCATATAAAACAGAGAATATGAGGTAGATTGTAAACGGTAAAGCATAATTGATTGACGGTGTAGTAAAATAATATAAATAGAAGTGCATAGAACACAGTCAGACAACATTGGATTTATCAAAACGTAAAGCATGTGGGAAAGAAATAAATGAATCTCAAGCGGCACAATTTTCATGGATATTAGACAGTACATGAACATCAAGCAATACAATTCCTTAGCAATATACTAAGTAAATATTTCTCAATTCAATCAAAGCATAAGACGAAATAGACAAATACTAAAGCAAATGGTCACTTAATAGATGATAAGGTCCATTTTTTTAAACATCAAACATTAATCGTTATATGTCATGATTTTATAATAATTCGTGTAATATGGAAGAAGCATGTGAACAAAAAACAGAGCACATAGATCATGTGAATGGCATATATCACATCAAAGTTGCAATTAACGAACTAATATATAATAAATAAAAATAAACATGACAAGTCATATGATTACATGAAGCAAAAATAGACAAACCATATAATCATCAAAGATTAATAAGTTCATTAGATGGTATAAGACAAAATATATAGCATAGGGACATGACAATCGATGGATCTACTGCTAAACAAAGATGAATACCCCTATATAGAAATCATACCCTTCTGACATTAAAACGCATATTTCATTATAATATTGATCAATATCAAGACAAAACATACCATAAGACAAGGACATGTGTATCTTAGATTGCATTTGTAAAACATAATGGAAAAATAAAGACGGATTTAGGAGTACCTTCTGAGTTTTGATGTCTGATTGGAAAAGGAAAAAAGAAAGAAAAGGATAGCGGCAGGAACGAATAAGATGATGACCGTCTAATTACATGTGATAGTTATCCAGTTGTATTTTAGAAAACAAATCTGATTAAAAAGAAAATCGTAGAAGTATAACAGCGATTCGATGATGGATCTTTATTTTACTTATTTTTTTCTTTTCGTTCTTTGCGGCAACGGTTGACGATGATAATTTCTTTTCTCTTTTCCGGTGGCTGAATTCGTGCTCTGATCGTGTGACTGAAAATTTTCGTGAAGGTGAGCATGTTCTTATAATTGATGTAGAAACGAAATCAAATAATCCAATCTAGCTTAGCACCACAACTTCGTGCTGATAACGTAAGAAGAATTACTGATGAAACAAGGAAAGATAAAAGGAAGGAGAAGAATAATCTTATTAAGAGATCAGGGTAGAAGCATTACATAGTTTCCTTTATATACAACCCTAGGAATCTAGTTGGACCGCACAACCATGGGTCATAGGCCCTGTAACAACTCTATGATTAGTTTTAAACGGGTTCAGGCAACTTTATTTTTTTATTTGCGATACCAGGTGGCCCGGAAAACTCACTGCATCATTATGGAAAATAGCTTTAGATACTTTGTCTCCTACTGGCGGATGTTTATCAACATCGGTTATCTTTCTATCATCTGTAAATACGTGACATTCAAACATGATTTTCAATCCCAAACCCTCAATTTGTATGTCAAAAATTCCATATGGTAGGAGGTGTATCTCAGATCGATAGCCGACACCAATGTTATGATTTTTGGACCCAAACTTGAGATTGTTGTTTACAAGATATGTGTTGCTTATAAAAAAAATGGTAAAAGAGAAAGAAGAGTTCAAGTTTTGAAAGTCAACCCAAGAAACTCTTCTGCTAAAAGGCAAGAAGAGTTTGAGGTTTGAAAATTAACTAAAATACTAGTCATTATACTGGTTAAGAAAACCAAAGAAAATCTTTTAAAGAGCGCATCAAATGGAAGTTACTTCCACTGTAGATAAATATAAATAAGAGGTCAAAGATTGTCCAAGATTATTATTGAAGTTTTTATTGCCCAAGAATATATCTTTCAAAATAAAATGCCGCAAATTAGAACTTAAAACAAGAAGTAACGTTGGAAATATAGACTTCTGGAAAAGAAAATATTGTTACTTTTAGACTTACATACATTTAATTAAATAAAGTTAATTATGAAATTACACTGAAAAGAATAGGGTATAAAGTACATCACCAACTTTTTCGTTTGTGAACCTGTACGGACAAATTCCTTGGGCGATCTCAAAAATCAACATACAAGAACAACCTAGTTTGCATATGAATTTTACAGGATCTAAATTCCAAGAAGAAGAAGTCTTCTAATCTTTTTCAAGATACGAATTCAACGAGAACAAGTCTTGTTAGGATCTATATAAGCCAAGCTAAAAACTATATAGATCGATTAATGTACTATTTGTGATATTTCAATTATAGAGATAAACTATATAATGTTGAAAACAAATAACACAAAACACCGAAAATGCTATTAATGAGGAAACTACAATATTGTAGAAAACCCCGGGACCTTGTCCATTTAAAACAACGCAAAGTATTAAGCCGCTACAAACACTAGCCTTAGACTTCAGACTTGGATGTAGTTGAGACTGAATCGAGCCCTCCAAGCGATCCAGATAGAATTATGTTCCTTACGTCTCTTGGATCTCGCGAGATCCTACACACTTGATTCCCCTAGATGACGTCCTTGACAGGCCTATGGGTTGCCTCATCCGGATGACTTTAAATAATCTTCATCTGATGGATAGCCGAATGATTCCTTCAGAAAGATATTCAATCACGGTAATGAAAATATGTTTGCTTATAATGGATCTTCATGAGTAAAGAATTTATCAAACAAACCTCAATAATTAGGATAGCTTATTGTTAGAGCATTGCTCGGTCGAACTCACAAGTGTTGTTGTATCAAGCTTGTTGTCAAATTTAGTTTTCAAAACTATATCTTGATTTCAGTCTACAATTAGTTAAGTCTCAGTCTAGGATAGTGGAGTTGAGAAATAAACCAGTCATCATTTGCGTTCTACCATTTGAAGGCGAAGATCAACCGAAGCTTTTGGAGAACTTCATCAACAAAAGGTAAGTAAAGACTGAACCACCTATTTCTCAAGTTATATTAACTTTTCTATCCTTGAGACGTTTGTCGCATAACTAATTAGACTAGCTTGCATATACAAGAATTTCGAGTCGAGAACTAATTATTTAGTTTACGAATTTCTTGAAATATAATGACTAAGCTTAATGAACATTTGTCCATACTTGATCAATTTCGGTGGAGAAAAATTTATTTTTCGGAACCAAATCATGATTCAAGTTTATCATTCAAAAGTAGCCTGGAACAGTGATATGTGTCATTGATGTTATTCAGGAATGTTTTGAATTGAGTTAGAGAAATATATAACTATTATATTCGGAATACAAGACAGTGTTATCAGTCTTACAAAATGAGAAAACTGTTATATGTCTGAAACCGTATTACATGTACTCGTACACGTAGCGAAGTAACTATATATCGACTTTCATATTTGTGTGACGCACATACTCATATGCACATCATGGGAAAATCTGTTTGTTTCGTGATCTGGATAGGTATGCATATTCTTATGCAAACCATTTTGGAACTGTGGTAAGGGAACCTGGTTAAAGTATTCATATTGGGGTGCGAGTCAATACAGTTATAGGTCTAAAACCAATTTAGTACCCAAATCTGTACGCAAACTAAAAAAGTTATGTGAACTCCGGAACCGGTAAAAGTCTTAAATTTGCAAACCGGTACATGAACTGAAAAAATTCTGTCAACTCCGGAACTTAGTGTTGCACCTAAGTTTGCAAACCGGTACGTGAACTGAAAAATTTCTGTCAACTCCGGAACTCGGTTTTTCTTATAAGTTTGCAAACCGGTCCGCATACCTTGACTCAGCCGATTCACAAGCGACTCAAGTATTTGTATTTTGTGCATTTATCAACTATGTCGATTATGATTCAATTGCGATTAAATTATTTTTATGAGATGATTTGCATTTGATCAATTCTCTATAAAAACTAGACCCATTTGATCACATGATTGTGACTCAAGATCAATGTCTTTGTGTTCATTAAAATGAGTGTTAAGGTTTTAAGTTCAAACCGTCTAGTTTTGGCAACCATGTTGGACATAATCTTTATATACGGTTTGGTTACGGTTTACCTAACCAGAGTGTATATCTTGTTTATTTGAATAAGATTCAAATTTTTCATCTAACGGTGAATATTGTTTGCTTGGTTCCAAAGCTATCTTAGCTTAAACCTAAAGCAACCTATGCTTTGAATGTTTATATAAGGGGAACTCTTAGCAACTGGGATTTTTGAATCCTGACACTTCTTTTTGGTGTGTCCTAGTTGTATCTAGAGTCGTCCACTCCAGAAACCCTTTTAGGGTTTAGATACTATCAAAGACTTCATTGGGATTCGTGAAGCCGGGTCCAGTTATCTTTTATCTTGATAACTTGAGTATCATGATCTTGTTCGATTGTTGATTTATCACTTGAACTAGATAGATACAAAACACAAAGTTCTATTCGTCTGAAACTTTGTGATTCCGTAAGTTTTATACTTATGAGGTGAATAATTATCTAGGCTGCACTTCAGTTTGCATAACTATCGATTTCCATCACCTGGATCCTACATTTGATCTGATCATCCGTTTCGATCGTAAATCGGGAAATCAATTATAGGCTTAATCTGTGGGAGGAAGATTTGGTTAAAAGTCTTCAATTGATTTGAAGCAACTCTTAGTTGGTGGGATTCCTTCTAAGGGAATCAATTGCGCGGAGTCCTGCTGGGATATAAGAGGCGTAAGGAGCGTGACTGTACCTGAATCAGTGGGAGACTGAGTTCGGGGTCAACTACATTCCAGATCGAACTTAATTGGTAGTGGGCTAGCGTCTTTAGCGGCTTAATACAGTTTGGCGTTCGATTTGAACTAGGTCCCGGGGTTTTTATGCATTTGTGGTTTCCTCGTTAACAAAATTTCTAGTGTCTATGTTATTTCTTTTTCCGTATTATATTGTTTATCTTTATAATTGAAATATCATAGGTTGTGCGTTGATCAATCAGAGTCGATATGTCCGACCTAGTTTGTTGGATACGAATTGATTGATCCTTGGATATTGGTCTTTGGTACCGTCCAAGAACTCTCTTTGTAGTTAGGTTCACGGATTCAGTTTTGTAAACGTTCTAACAACGAGAGAGAGAGAGAGATATGGAGAGAGAGAGAGAGAAAGATAAATCTAGACACTTTCATTGATTGAGTTTTTACTCTCGGAGTTGTGTTGAGTTTATCCATACAAATTGCCTACGAAAAAGTTGGTGGTGTATTTTGGTACCCCAGTGTTTTCACTTATTCTCTTCAAAAGGTTACAAAGATGCCTAATTGATTCTACCTCACAAGATCCATCTAATAACATATACAAATCTTGTGGAATTAAAAAGTATGGGACAAAGAGTAATTTGCAATTAAATCTTGTTCCTCAATCAATAGTTCTTGAATGACTATATAATAGAAGAGATTGGCCTTAAAATGGATTAGAATTACGATGATCAAGATAAGATTCCGGATATCAAGAACTATCGGATAAAAGATAGTATGACCGGGCTTCACGATCCCTTAGTGAAGACTTCAAAAATTTGTAACCTAATACAGTTTATCTAGAAAACCTAGGTATTTAAAGGATAATATAGGCACAATTAGGACACGTCGAACCGACATTAAGTACTAAGTTTCATAGAGTTCTCTATTTATAATGATGATAAAGGCCAGGTTGCTTAGAGTTTAAGCAAGTAGGCTTGCAACCAAAGCAAACTAAACTTATCTGGATAAAATTGTTTCAAGAATGGAAGACTTTAAGTGCGTAAGAAGTTTTCTTTTGAGTTACAAATCCTATAAACCCCATCCACAAAGAGTTAGCTCGAGATCAACGATAAAAATTTCCGTGAACCATCAAGCAATATAGATGTTTTAGTTACGTCGCGAAACTAGATTAGTTTGAGAACTAGCAACATCAGTTCGTGTAAATGACCTTTATCGAAGTCCTTTCTTTATTTTATATAAGGGACGTGCTCGTCTTCGAGAATTTTGAAAGTCATCCATTTATTAAATTTGATAGTTTCTTGATCTACTCACCGATCTTTTTCCTGATATAAGGTGGAAAAGGGGAGAGGTCTTTGTGAATATGAAATACTTGGTTTCTTAATCACCTTGCATCCAAGCATTAATCTATGATTTGATGATTTTATTTGAGTGACGGAGCTAGGAATTTTTGTTGGGTGGTCCATTATGAAAAAAGCTTGCACCTTGACTAATCTTGCTCATATGTAAGTCATAACGGCTTGCATCAGACTAGTGTAGGAGTTGCATCATTCCTCCTAACTTTTTCTATAATACCTCTCTACACCTATTAACAAAAGGTTAAAATCAAACCTTGTATGGCTAATAATATAAAACTAACTTCGGAATAGAAAGATATAACACAAACAAGTAGCAGCCACCAGTAATTCGAGAACACGCGTCTAATGGAAGTACCATAGATCATCTAATCATAATTTTAAATAATCAATTAATTTATTAAATTAAATAAAACGTTCATTAAGAGAACTTTCATGGAATATTATTAATCAAATCAAGATATTATAAAACTTAAAAAAATGGATAGAAGCCACGAGGAAGTAGCCGAAGAGTAAAAGTAGGAACACAATTTTGGGCTCAAGATTCTTAGTGGATGGAAACTGAAAGCCCTAATAGTTTTTATTGTCTGGAAAAAAAATTCACACATGTTACAAATGAAAAGACTAAAGCTCCTACTATCAATTGAGTTTTTTCAGAAATTTAGGTGGGTCTAGGGACCCACCAACCTTATTAACAGCTCCGTCCCTGTTCTATTTTTCTTGTGGCTAAATAAAAGATCTCGATAATCAACAATTCCAGGAACTTGACCGTAGCAGTGTTAATTTATGTGCACAAAAGAGGTTTTCTAATAACACGTCAGAGTCTAGAAATCTCAATAATCGGTAGGATCCATTTGTTCCATCAGCTTCTCTTTTGGCTTCTTTTGTAGTTTACGCGTCAATTCAGTATGCAGTGCTTCAGTCTTTTTAACTAAATTTAAGACAAGTTGATGGTTTGAAGGTTGCAAATTGAAGAGTCATAGAAGTCGCAGTCCAATTATTATCAACAAATGCAACTTGAAGAACAATAATATGAGATTAGAGATCTTGGAGTAGGGTTTTCCTATCGATACTTAACCTAGTCTGAGTTACGTTTAACCCCATTAGAAAGTTGCAACAAACTCATCTTTTGCAAAGCAACTCTTCTGATATGCAATTTTAGGTTTCGCTCTGACAGAAGAGATTTCTCTATTTGCTTTAATGATGGCATTCCTAAAACCAAAAGTGTCCACGAATCTTTCAAAATTGCACAGTTCCCAAACTGGTCAAATCAGTCGGTGTACGTGAATAATTAAAAGTTTCCAGGAACATCTCAAAACAGTCTAGTTCACAAAATGGTGGAATCAGTTCATGTACGCGACTAAATAAGAGATTTAATATTAAGAGAAAACCAAAGTTCGTGAACTGGTATAATCAGTTAGTGAACGTGAATATAACTTAATGTCTTCAGGATCATCTTCCAAAATTATTGTTTGCCGAAAAAAAGGATTACCATTAACCCTCTATGTGGTAAGTCTTATTAAACATGTTTCGAGATTTGTCGAGTACTAGCTTGAACTTGAAACTTTGTAATTCATCATAATACTGAAGTTATACGGCATTATCTCGGTATATAGAATGGTAGAAATAATGAGTGGATAGGATAGCCAGTCTTCATATACCTTTATTGATGAAGTTCTCAAAAATATCTTCATGATCTTCAGTCTCCAATATTTAACGCATATTCGGCGAATTCTGATACTCAACTACCTCAAACTAATCCTAGTATGTGACTGACCTTTGTAGACTATAAATCGAGATATGGTTTTTTTCATCTAAATTTGACAACAAGCTTGACATACTAACATGTGTGAGTTCAACCAAGCAGTGCTCTAACATGTACATATAACTAAGGACTTAAAATTAAAAGTAAAACATCTTATACAATTTCACTAAGTTGCAGGTGATGGAAGAGCAATGAGCAAAAATAAATTGTAATCTTGCAATACTATAAGGATGCGGAAAAAACTTCATAAACAGAATAAATATTCATTCACATTTGGTACTCCACAAGCGATATGCTTAACACACTCTCATTGGTATAACCAATTATTCTTACTCAATAGAATTACATGGTCAAAGCCACAATCGAGTTGTTTCTTTTCTAATCATACAAAAAAGAGTTGTCAAACATGTTACATCACGATTTCAGAGGTCACTATTTGGTCATTAAATTCCTGAAATATGTTTGACCAAAATGGTTTGGCTTATTGTTGTGCACCATTTGTTAGAGCAACACTCAGTTGAACCCATAAGTTTTGTTATCCCAAGCTTGTGTGTCAATGTTAATTGAGCAAAACTACATCTTGATTTCTATTCTACTAAGTCAAGTCTCGGATTAGGTTAAAATTTGGTAGTTGAGTATCAGACGTCACCCTCGAAGACTGAATATCAACGAAGACATTTAGAGAAATTCATCAATCAGGTATGTGAAGACTGAACCATTCTATTTTGTTCACTATCTTACCATTCTATATTTTGAGACTACGTCATATGATGTATACTAGATTTATCGCAAAGAAGAAATTTTGAGTCAAGTTTGCCTTGTTAAAAATCTCAAAATATGAGTCAAGCATTGGATGTTCAAAGTTCCTTAAAAATTTATTTTTCAATAGTTAATTTGTGGATCAATTGAAAATTGCCCAAACAAATGATTTCATCATTTGAGAATGTTTCAAACATAAAAAGAGAGAAATCCAGAACTTCTGATATTTCGGATCAGGGTAGGTTGGCAAACCTCGAAAACTGTAGATATCTGAGTTTTAGAACAATGAAGGTTGGCGAACCCGGTTTGCAAGCCGCAAGTTCAATTGGGGACAGTTTACGAACCCGGTTAATGAAGCGTGGTGGTATGAAATTTTCATGATGGTGTAAAAGGCTTAAAGTTGGAGAACTCAATTCACGAACCGTGTCTATCTGAGTTCTCGAGCTGAGTAGGTTTGGCGAACCCGGTTCACGAACTGTAGCACCCTGACTCGTGAACTTTCCTTAAGGTTCACGAACCGTTTCACCAACGGTCCCAATAGATTTTAGCAGATGCTCAAAGAATTATTTTTTTAAAATATGTTTATTATTGCAATGACTCTCTTAAATACCTCTAAGACATCATTGATCACTAAAATACTTGTGTACGTACATCATGATTAAATTCTTAGGTGTTTAAATGAACATCAAATTGCTTATAGTTTATAAGGCATACTTGCCAAAGAAAGGTCATTATACACAGTTCTATAACTGGACCACTGTGTATATTCTTCTAATGTGATTTCAAGACTAATTCTCACATGCTTACTTGAAACCCTAATTAGAGTTTCACCTAAATAAAGAAAGTGTTCGCTTGATTTTCAAGTTATTTTAGCTTGAATATAAACAACCCTAAATCTTGAAAAAAAACTATAAATAGAAATGTTCTTTCAACTGGGAAAAACAATCTTTGATCACTTTGTGTCCTAGTTAATAGCTAGAGTCGCCCTCTACTGACCTAGGTTTTCTTCGAGAAACATAAAACCAAAAGACTTCATTTTAGGGACTCGTGAAGCCAGGTCCGACTATCTTTTATCTTGATAGTTCGTGTATCTTGATCTTGCTTCTGTTATCGAGGTTCTCGTAATCGCTTTCATGCAAGATAGATAGTAACCGAAAAGTTCTCTTTGTCTCAGACTTTGTGATTCCTCAAGATAAATATCTAATAATTATTTATAATCGATAATTTGAATATTGTTCTTGAGAGGTGGTAAATAATCCCGGCTTCTCATCTAAGTAAGTGTAAGTGCTCCGGATTTGTGAGGTTTAATTGCTAGATTTGTCTATTGCAAACAGATTTCCAAGCCTTGATCTTTGATCTAAAGAGAAATCAAATAGGATTATCTGTTAGAGGCTGATTCGTATCAAAGGTCTTCACTTAGGTTAAAGCAACTCTTAGGATTATAAGGATGCCAGCTAAGGTAACCAATTGTGTAGAGCCTTGCGAGGTTCAAGAGGCGTAAGGAGCGCGATTATAACTGAGTCGCTTGGAGGGTTGATTCAGTCTCAATTACATTCCAGTCCGAAGTCTGATAATAGGCTTGTATGTGTATCGGTTTAATACAGTTTGGTGTTCAAATCTGGACGAGGTTCGGGTTTTTTCTGCTATTGTGGTTTCTTCGTTAACAAAACTTCCGATGTCTTGTGTTTCTCCCTTTTCGCATTATATTATTTATCTTTATAATTGGATTTACGTAAGTAGTACGTATTCAATATTGGTAGATATATCCATATAATTGTGATCGATTATGAGACTTGTTTCTCGTAGAATTCGTATCCTGAAATATATATAACAAGTTTATTACTTAGAAGAATTCCGATATGATTATTTGGATATGACTAGATTGATCTTAGATATTGATTTTTGAGATCGTCCAAGTACTCTTCTTAACAACCAGTTTCACGGGCTTCATAGTCTATACGTTCTTATTGAGAAGATATATATATATATATATACATACACATATTACCAAGGATAATTAAGTTGGTAGTGTACTTAATACTCTCTCCTTTTCACCATTGATATAATCATGTGTAAAAAAATCATAATTACTGTTAATGCATTCATCTTTGGCGACGATAAATTTTGCATCCTGAATGTTGTTACTTCGCCCAGATTGAGGTTGAGATTGAGAATCCATATTATAAAAAAAAGTAGAAAATTGTGAATTGTACAGAAAGTTTGAGTGAAATTGGTGAATTTTTTCTTAGATTATAAGAAATGTGAGTGACATATTGAGAAGTGTAGAAAGGCACAAGCTGAAATAAGGCTAAAATTGAATATTTATAGGGGATATTTAATGTTTGGCACACGGCAAATGGCAAACACCTTACTTTGGTACCCAACATTTGAAATATTAAGGGTTGGTACCTAGATCTCTCAAAGACTGTCAAGTCAAACCGTTGACTTAACCGAGTTTATAATTCTGTAACAGAACATATGTTATTACAATATTAGTCTTATAAATTATTACAATGACTACTTATGTCCTAACATCCCGTTAGAAAGCTTTACTCGTGTCTGAATCTGAAAATGACACTCCAACATACAGCCACAATTAAAATTTTCCAATAAAACCCTAAAAATAAAAGAGCAAAATAAAATGTCGACCATTTTCTTCTTCTTGTCTCTGCAGCTTCAAGAAAAGATCAAAAGTCAATCACCTCACGGTTTCCATTAAAATCTTTAACAATGAAATACCTCTCTTGATTCTATTAGATCATCAAAGCAATCAATAATCCAAAATCACCATCTTTTCCTTTATTTTAAGAAGTAAATTATTTTTCAATTTCAAACCCTAACATTCAATCCAAAATCAACATCTTTTTCTGATCTAAGAAAAGATGTGTTAAGGATCGAGCAAGAGAGAGAAGAGTATAAACGCGGAAGCATTAAACATCTACATTGATAATAACTCGGTGTATAATTCTTATGGATTAACATCCTATTTATATTGTTCACAAACTTGACGACCACTCAAGGCACTTACCTAATAAAATCAAACTCTAAATAAAGACACTTTCCTAATATAACTCTCACAACTTAATGTGCATATCTCCTAAATATAGACTCTCATATATTATTTCCTAATACCCTCCCTCAAGATGGAGCATGTAGATCACGAATGCCCATCTTGGACAAAAGAAATTTAACTTCGGTTTTCTTCTTTCTTCTTCTTTTTTTTTTCAACGCTTTTGCGAAAAAAAATCTTCAGACCGTAGTTTAAGGAAGTTTCGGTTCCCTTCATAGTTTAAGGACACTTCGGTCCTAATGCAAGTTTAAGGACGTTGCGGTCCCATCTTCTTCGTAGTTTAAGGACATTTCGGTCCTCTTTGTAGTTTAAGGACATTACAGTCCCATCTTTGTAGTTTTAGGACATTACGGTCCCCTTGGTAGTTTAAGGACATTACGGTTCCATATTCTTCGTAGTTTAAGGACATTGCGGTCCTCTTCGTAGTTTTAGGACATTACGGTCCCCTTGGTAGTTTAAGGACATTACGGTCCCATCTTCTTCGTAGTTTAAGGACATTGCGGTCCTCTTCGATTTCTTCGGTAGAATACTTCTTGTACTCTTGGTTTTTTGGTTTCTTCAATAGAATACTTTTTGTACTCTCTCGACAACTCATAGGATTTTAACCTACTATTGTTGTTCTTTTTCTCATCACCTCTTGGTGATTGGTTTTCTTTTTTTTTTCACAACCTTGTTGTTTCTTCTTCTCTTGTTCCAGTCACGCTTTTGTTGCGAAAACCGTCACACTTCTTTTCTTTTTAAGATTCTCTGACAATCTTTCATTTCGTCAAGCTCTAACTATTCTTCTTGTTATATTGTTGTTACAAATTTGCCACGCTATTCAGATTTGCCACACTAATGAATTCGTAACAGATTTGCAACATTGAGACATAATTGTCACACTTGTGTTTCTCTGATCATTCTTGCATTTGAACAAACATCTTCTCTTCTTCTCACTTGTTCTTCTCGGTCTCAAGGTTGTTGTCATAATGACAATAATAGTTTTTTTTTTTTTTTTTTACTTTTCCCATCAACCAGCAGAACCCATCAATCCTCAATCAAGATTCTTAACCTCAATTCCATCCATAACTGGATACCGATGCCAGTGACAGCACCATTGGTTGTTTGTCGAACACCTCTTTAATCTCCATATTTCCATTAACATCATCTCTTCTTAATCACCAACATCTGACCATGGATACATTAATCCTCTTCTTCGTTTTCAATTCGAACAGCAGCAGTAAGCCTTCTTCGTGTTGTTTTCTTACACATAAAACTCTGGTACTAACTCACGTGTCTATATCCAATGCGAACTTCCTCTTAAATACCACCTCACTCTCCTTCTTTCGTTGTTGATTTTTTTTCTTTTTTTTTCCGCTTGGACAGAACTCTCTCTTGACCACACACTCGTAGTCCATCTTCCCAGGTTTGCACTTCACAGCAGCAATTCTTTTTTTTTTTTTTTAAATTATCTCGACCATCCTAGGTTCAATCGGCCGTGAATGGAGCAGCAAACTCTTGAGCCAAAACACCACCTCACAATTAACCCCATCACCGACAGTCATGACCTCTTCCGATCACGAGGAATAACATCACCTCCTCCATGGAAAAACATTCTTCTCCTTCAGCTATCCGTCAACCCATCTCCAGATTTACATGGTAATGGCAGCAACCTCCATCATGAGCTCCGGAATCTCTCTGAATCTCAGTTTTCGTTAAACCCATCTTTTCTTCACGTACTTCAGGTCCTAACCGATGATAGACAACACCCTTTTATCTCGTGTTTATAGTTCGCCTGAACCTGGCAGACAACTTGGTTTCAGAAACCCTTATTAGTCATCACCAGTTTGCTCTAAACTTCAGAACCACATTCACCTTCTTTTCTCCGAACCCTTACCAAAAATAGATTGCATCCATCATTGTCTAACAGCGACCAAACCTTGGCTTCCAATCCAACACGTCACGGACAGAGACCTAAGACTTGCGCCTTCTTTCCATCACACCATCAGAACTGCGACCTTATCTTCTCTTCTAACCTCAGCAAACATGTCTCCATGTGTTATCTCTGGACATCAAACAATACTCAACAGCCTTTACCCAAGCCAACCAGCTGCATTCTTCAACACCGCAGCAGCAAACCTTTTTTTTTTTTTTAACTCGTCAGAACTTTGCGCAACTTCTCTTTTAACAAAACAATTCTCTAACTCTTTCTCTAACCAAACACAGCTTCAACACTCACTCATTATCTCCTTCTCCTCTCCCTTCCTCTAACCTCGCTCTGATACCATGTTAAGGATTGAGCAAGAGAGAGGAGAGTATAAACGCGGAAGCATTAAACATCTACATTGATAATAATTCGGTGTATAATTCTTATGGCTTAACAACCTATTTATATTGTTCACAAACTTGACGACCACTCAAGGCACTTACCTAATAAAATCAAACTCTAAATAAAGACACTTTCCTAATATAACTCTTACAGCTTAATGTGCATATCTCCTAAATATAGACTCTCATATATTATTTCCTAATAAGATGAATTGGTAATTGATGGGTGGAGTTTAACGATAATTATAGTGAATTTTATGTCAAGTTTGAAGTGAACTTTTTTGGTTTTGATTCAATCTTTTATTGAATTGTTGAATCTTCTCAAGGTTTAATCAAGGAGGAGATTGTGTTCGTTTATGAAGCGTTTGGATTGTGGATTTGATAGTTGATTTGTTGATTGAGTTTGGGAAAGGGGATCTTGGAGGGGTGAATTTGGGTTGATTGTCCGAGTGAAGATACTGATAATTGGTAGTAGTTTTTTGTTGATTTGATTATTAATTCATCAATGGGGGTTTCAAATTAAGTATGATTACTTGAAATTGGGGATGGGTTTTAACTGGATTTCGATTGGGTTGTGAGTGTTCCTGGTTGTGGTGGCTGTTAGTGGTAGAGACGGTGGGTGTCGGTGTTGTTTCTATATCTATGTGTGTTTTTTTGTTGAGAATTCAATGTCAATTGCATTTAAATATAATTCAATTTCCATTGGCTGATTTGTGTTCTGAATTATTTAGTTGGTGAATTCAACTTTCATGTCGTGTTTGCGACCATGGTGCTAGTGGTATGAGCTGAAGAAGCTTTGCATCTGTTGTTGTACTTTTCATGGGAGGGAGTTACTGTATCTTTTTCCAAACGGCGAGTTAACTCTGTTAATGGAATAATGATTATTAATAATTTTAATTATTTAGTTAACAGGTTAAGTCAACGGTTTGAGTTGATAGTCTTTCACGGATCTAGGTACCAATCCTTAATATTTCAAATGTTGGGTACCAAAGAAATGGGTACCAAAGCAATGTGTTGGTCATTTGTCGGGTACCAAACATTAAAATATCCCTATTTATAGGGGATGGGTTTTGGACCATTGGATGATATAACACTGAGTGACTTGTATTTAATCGAGTGACCAAGGCTATATCGCTCGAGACATAGACTTGATTACCCGGTCAAGTCTCTACCGAGTGGTCAAGACTCCAGCAAAGTGAAAAAATTTCCACTTTGCCCATTGAGTTTTACATCTAAAAAATTTCCACTTTGCCCATTGAGTTTTACATCTGGACATATTAATAGTGGTACCATCACCTGCAATTTAGCTATAGATCTCGAGCAAAGACAAATTCCAGTAAAAGTTGTATTACAATCAAACGAAAATTAAAATTCAAGTGGTTAAAATTTTGAGCAGTAAGAAAATAGACAACCTAAAATAAAAAGTTTTTTGGAAATTTGATTCATATTCATCACTCTTGAGACCATGAGTAATATATACTCCCTCTGTTTCCAAATAATAGGAAGGTTAGAGGGAGTATGTTTTACTAAAGACGGGACCAATCCTTACGGGGCGGGTACCAAAATAGTGATGGTAGAATCTATACCGTTGGATGATGAATTTGGTACCCGCTCCTTATGAATCTGGTCAATCCTTTAGCACATGTGTAAGCAATTGAAATGATGAGCACTTACATCGGTAGAAAAATAATATAAACGTTAAATATGAAGATCATATGATAATTTTTGATATAAGTATTATTAACAAACTGTGATTTTAGACCATTCCAGAACCAAATCTTCACATGGGGTAGAATCGTAGAACCCAATTCATTTAAAAATGGACTCCCTACTAATTTTGATTTGAGAAAACGGATCCCATTCTTTTTTTTAATAGGAAAGGAGATTTTATTGTGATAAAATTAAACGATTACATCGAGTTCCTTTCTACGGGGAGTTTTAAGCCATATAGGAATTCAGAGACCTATGATTCCGACACTCTACTTGTCCTAGCGGTTTTTGCTAGATGATTTGCAACTTCATTTGAAACCCTAAGTACATACGTACACTTCCATACTTGAAATTGTCTTAGTATCTCTTTATAATCAGAGATGACACTGTTATTTGTCTATTTAATCGACCCAACACTACCATTTATTGCCTTAACCACATTTTGACAGTTCCTTCCAAATGCAAACACTCCAATGCAACCTTCTTTGTCCACTTAATTTCCTCTAGTGTTGTTAAAGCCTCTGCTTTCTCCTCATCTTGAGCTACGCCTGATATTGATACTACTCTTCGACAATCCCCTGCATCATAAAACATAGTTAGTCTTGTACCCATAAGTTTGTTTTCTTTAGTAAAAGATGCATCAAAATTAACTTTTATAAAGTTGATATCTGGAAGTGTCCACAGTATTTTAGTACGAGTTTGTCAATTTGACAGACTACTTACTCTTCTCATGACTAAATTACCTTTTTAGTCATTCACGTCTCTGTTTTTTTTAACTTTCCTAACAAAGAAATCAATATGTATTGCAACGTTATAAAAAACCACTGCACACCTAAGTTTCCAGACATGCTATCAAACAAAACTCATAAGAGTTATAAAGCTATTTTGACTCTATGCATTAGCTATTGTTTCATTAAACCAATCTGCAATTCATTCCATCATCTTCCTATTTCCCGTAATACCTGCAAAGTTTAAATTAACAACACAGAGCAATTGTTTTGTGACTTGACAGTCAACTTACAAGTGGTAAGAAGTTTCATTTTGATCTCCACAAAGAGGACATTTACCGTCTATATCTACCACATACCTGGCAAGTTTCTGTATAACAGGTAGATAGTCATTGACACACTTCCATAAAAAGTGTTTAATTTTTTGCGGCAGATCATGCTTCTAAAGAGCTATCCATGGGCAGTCAAGTTGTTCATTCCCATACACATCATTTATGATGACTCTATACGCATATTTAAAACTAAACAACCCATTATGGGTTGGTTTCCATCTCAAAATATCAGAACCTGAAGCAGGAGTTCTAATATCACAAATATATATCTATCAAATAAAGAATTTAGCCGATCCACATTCCATTTGCATTCAATTGGCAATATTAGCTGGCTAACATATTTCATATCAGATGATACATTAGTGGAATCTAACAAACCGGTTCTATCCGATACCCATTTGTCCTTCCAGATTTCAACCGATTTACCATCACCAACTTCCCAGCAGTAGTGTCTCCTAATAATCTCTAAGCCTCTACAAACCCCTTTCCGTACCCAAGAAACAAAAGTTTCGTTAACACAATATAGTGGATTACTATCAGGGAAATACGTTTTCTTATAAATTCTTGTCCACCGAGCATCTTGTTCTGTAACTAGTCTCCATGCTAACTTAGCTAACAAGGCAGAGTTTAAGTATTCAATTTTTTTTTTTGATGTTTAATCCACCTAAGACTATTGGTTTAGTAACATTGTCCTAATTTCTGAAGTATATTCCTCTTGTTGAACCTTTTTTTTGTTCCACCAAAACCTCCTTTGTATAACATCTATCATATTGGTCATTTTTTTGGGAATTTGAAACATCATTAAGTGATGTGAAGCGATAGTTCCTAAAATTGACTGGGTCAAAACAGTTCTACGAGGTTGCGTTATTTCATTTTCTCATCTTCTAAGCCCTTCTTAGAATCATTGAATTACATTGATTCAAGTGTCTCCAGACGCATGATAGAAAGAACCAGTGAAAAAGAGAGGATCTGCATGACATGTTTACCTTTCCAAATTACTCACTTTTTATCAAAATTATCCATAAGTTTACTAAAAGTTTCTACCTTGTTTCTTCTTGTCAACAATGACACACCTAACTAGATCCCATTCCATAATTTATCCAAAAATGAACTCATTACTAATTTTGAGAAATCCATGTAAGTCGGACAGTTTTGGTGGGTCCAAACTCCAAAGCAAGAATTACTCTTTTCGATAATTGTCCTCCAGAATGCAGGGATGAGAAAATTTTAAACTTGTAAGCTGCAACAACATGAAATACAATCGGTGCTTCACAACAACGTCAATCCGGCGTATTATCACGCAATAATCCTGCTTTTTTTTTTTAGAAAGCACCCAATATGAGCGAGCTAGTGGCCATTTTATTTCCACACGCACCAACTACATAGCCAAAGAGGTAATCATTAACGTGGCTGTCAGTTATTGGTTGTTAGTCATTTCCTTTTAAATTATAACCGATAATAACCTACCGCGTAATCACTCTTATTTTTTCCAATAGGATCTGAAACACCATATCTTTTGGTCGCAGACAAAATCCATAGTGAAGCACCTTCTCCATTGAAGATACTCTTCTCTCTCTTGGTTTTCATGGGGAAGTGATATTCACAAGAGAGAGCTCTTCTTTTTTTTTTCTTGTTGTATTTCTCTTTGAATTTAGGGTTTTGTTAATCAATGGCTTCTTCTTCAACTTCTTTTCCTACTGCTACTACTTTTGCAACAGGGAGTAAGACTAGTGCCAACTTTTGCAGAGATATAATGAGAAATGGTATTATTGGAAATTCTTTTGTGTATCGTAACCGTGGGAAGATTCAATTTACAACACAGAGGTTACAAATTAACTCTTCTTTGGATTCTAATGTTTCTGATATGGGAACAAATGGTACGTTTGTTTAATCTTCTTCTAGTTTTTCAAGTTTTCCCTTTAGATAAGTGATGCTAAATTTGAAGAATTCTTGTTCAATTTTTGTGTTTTGGACGATTTGGTCGATTAAATTATTCAGAGGTAGCTGAATTGAGGCAACAGACTGGATTTTATCCTGAATTAACGATAACTCAAATGTGGACTGCTGTATTGAGTATGCTTTAGGCGTCTTGGAATGTCCAATAAGTTTGTCATGTTTTCATTGTTGTTGGAATTAGGAATTATTAACAAACATAAGCGGAATTTTGTTTAGTTTGAGCAAACATATGGTATTCTCGATCTCGTTCAGATGTTCATTGCTTTTGCATTGTCAGCTCCAAAGGGTTTATTTCCGCCAGAACCTGAGCATTATAGAGGACCGAAATTGAAAGTTGCAATCATAGGCGCCGGGCTTGCTGGCATGTCAACTGCAGTGGAGCTTTTGGATCAAGGTCACGAGGTTTGTTTACCTGTTTTCTTCCGAGTTTTTTTTCTTCTTTTTTTGGTCGTTTCCTCTCATCAGTTGTTTCGTATTGTTTACTGATATTATACTGAATCCTAAAGGTACCTATTTCCAATGGATAATATGAGTTTTTCTTACTTTAGTGGTTTACTTAATTCAGTACGTGCAAATCATGGAACATAGTGCACTGATGCATTGTGTTCTTTTTTTTTGATCGATTAAGAATTTGATGCTGACGAGCCCAATGAATTTACCACTATACTGCAGTGACATCGGCCACTGATGCATTGTGTTACTCATCTATTTTGTTTTCGGATTTAAGGTTGATCAATTAGTAAACAGATTTAAAATGTGTGCTTAAGTTGGGCAGATTGGGAATTTTCTTGAATCGCTTTTTCGCTAATGTGCATGTTTTGGTTGTACCTACAGGTTGATATATACGAATCGAGGTCCTTTATTGGTGGAAAAGTGGGTTCTTTTGTTGATAAGAGCGGAAACCATATTGAAATGGGACTTCATGTTTTTTTCGGCTGCTACAGCAATCTTTTTCGTTTGTTGAAGAAGGTGAATACGTCTTGCTAAGATCTGGTAATTTGATAAGAGTTAACATATTCAAGGTGCCCCATGGACAGCAGTTCCGATACCTGAAACGAGAGATTATGTAAACCATTAATGTATATTTCTATTTTGTAGTTGGTTGCAAAAGTTATGTTCCATCCGGTTAAGCATAAGTTAGTGTAGTCTCCTATTAGTTTGTGTTGCTGATTGGTTTCCAGCTGTTCAAATGAAAGCTGAATCCTGTCTTCCTACCTTCATCCAGGTTGGTGCAGACCAAAATTTACTGGTGAAGGATCATACACATACTTTTGTAAACAAAGGTGGCCAAATTGGTGGTATGCATTCTCCCTTTATCTTTTCGGACTGCAAACAGTACTTCTGTGAATTTAACTTAGCTTAGACTAACTTTTTTCCATTTCAGAACTTGATTTTCGGTTTCCAGTGGGTGCACCATTACATGGAATTAATGCATTTTTGACTACTCAACAGCTTAAGGTATATCTTTTAGCAAGCCTCTGCTGTTGTTATACAACTTCAATACCTTATAGACGAAGTTTATGCAGTTCTTCCTACATTATATTTCCTTATATTTAATAAATACCCGAGACTGCGTATAAATACTGACATATTTCTTGATGTAGCCTTATGATAAAGCAAGGAATGCGCTGGCTCTTGCCCTGAGTCCTGTTGTTCGTGCTCTTGTTGATCCAGATGGTGCTCTGCAGGATATCCGTAACTTGGACAGTGTAAGCATATCACTTCTTGATTACACTTCTTTTAATTTTCTTGGAGGGGGTTTGTTAGCAGCAATGGTGGACATCTAAAACCAAGTTGTATATTGAAGTTCACAACCTTTATCCATTCCTGGTTAGATATTCTGGTGTCCTAGGCATACTGGAACACCACCAATCCATTCCGAACTTGGTGGTTGAACTCTACACCTAAACCCCAACTATGACATCCCTTCTCTCCCACTTCACACCTCGGAAGGCATCCTTCTTATGCCTTCCCTTCGAATAGATTAGTTTATCCCATTTTCGCTTGAACTTTTAATTTTCTTACCTGTCATATAATTTACTAAAATGAATTCAATTTCCGCTCACAGATCAGTTTCTCAACTTGGTTCATGTCAAAAGGTGGCACACGCAAGAGTATCCAGAGAATGTGGGATCCTGTTGCTTACGCTCTAGGGTTTATTGACTGTGATAATATGAGTGCGCGTTGCATGCTCACCATATTTGCGTTGTTTGCTACTAAAACAGAAGCTTCATTATTGCGCATGCTTAAGGGCTCCCCTGATCTTTACTTGAGTGGTCCCATCCGAAAGTATATTATGGACAAAGGTGGCAGGTATGAAATGTGGAGAACTAAAATTCTGCATGATCTCAGTGTGAAAATTTCACCTGATTTTTTTTTAATTTTGAATTATTACTTTCGTCTGCGCTATAGATTTCATCTGAGGTGGGGATGCAGAGAGGTACTTTATGATAAAACCATCAATGGAGACACTTATGTTTCAGGACTTGCCATGTCCAAGGTAAAGAGCTCCTGTGAGATTCTCTGTAATCATGCTGCAAGCTTCTTCAACCTATAGAGTTTAAA